>NC_060125.1:264910269-265213299 GCF_021461395.2 Schistocerca americana | reverse complement strand
CTACTGTAATTTCGAAAGTTTGTCTGCCTGAAAATGTACTGTTGTCCCAAGCATATTGCAACAAACGGTGTATTTCTATCGCTGCTCGTTTAGTTTTTATTGCCGTTTCAAATATACCGGTCATTTTTGAAACACCCTGTATATCCAGAGTCTCGACCTAAACCACAACATCAGTTGAACCATGTTTATGCACATGCTGCTTGATATGTAGCCCCTACAGCTGTGGAGATATGAGCAAAAAAGTGTTTTTACCCCCAACACGTATGCTGCCCTTAATGATAAGCATGTTGCACAGGTAGTATTAGTATCCCTTGCAGGGGCTGCAAGTGTGGATGGGTGTAGCTGAGAAGAGAGGGAGGAGGGAGAGAGACGAAGGAGAGATTGGTAGGATAAGGTGAACTTAGAAAAGGGGAAGAAGATAGATAAAGAGAGGATGGGAAGGACATGATGGACAGAGAGGGGCTTAAGGAGGGAAGGGACAGAAGGGAGGAGGATAAGATAGATAGAAAGAGAGAGGGAAGAAGGAGATGGACTGAGAGTGTAGGTGGTTGAGATATACAGAGAGAGGGGAAGGAGAAGATATTCAGAGAGAAGGAGATAAGGAGTTGGTCAGAGGGAGGGGGGAGGAGGGGGAGATTTAGAAGGCGGATGGATGGTGTAGAGGTTTAGTGGACCTGTGGAAAAGGAAGAGAGGGGTCGAGGAGATGAACAGAGGGAGGGGGAGGGGGAGATGAAGAGACAGAGAAAGTGGGGAGGAGGAGAGGGATACGGAGAGCTGAGAAGAATGAGATGGACAGAGAAAAGGGGGGAGGAACAGGTGGACACAGAGCGGAGGCTGGAAGAGATGTGTCCACATATGTGTCAGCACGTGCACTAGCGAAGCCACGGGAAAATGGCTAGTATACAAATAAACACTGACTAAAACTTTCTTAATATTTAATGGGTCTGCAGTGCTTGGTGACTGATGACAAGAAGTACATCCTTACACGCTGTCAGAAGACATGAATCTCATTGCCTAGCACTACAATATGCTGATTCATTGGACACTGGCAAGACTAAAACTCGAATCACGGCTAGCATGGAGCACTCTCGTGAGGAACCGTTCCTGACAAAACAATACACGAAATGATTTGGACGGTTCATAACTTTTTTATGTTCAAATGTTATTTTCAGATGATTAAAATTGGTACTTTGTAATGACCACACCAATGAAAGACACTTTATACTCGCGAACTCCTATTTCACTTCTTAACTAAAATTGATAGGTAATAGAATTTATAAGTTTTGACATGCATGCAGCAACGCAGTACCAATGAAGGTGTAAGATAGCTTTGCAAGTTCTATGTCAATTAAAGGGTGTCCACAAAACTATGGTGTCGTATGCAGAACGACTCCTGTAGCGTTCCCTGGTCGCATACAGCTATCAATACTTTCTTATAATCTCTGCTGCCTGCTGTCATACATAGGAGGCTTTCATAGACAATACTGCTCGTGAGTTAGCACACTTCTGCAATGCCGGAGCGACGTTATGAAAGACATCAACGACACTTTCCAGTGTACAAGAGACTGAAGGCAATTACAACTAAAGTTTCTGGGACTCCTAACAAACAACAGATTATTAGAGGTTGTAATCTACATAGAGGATCCCAGTTTGAATCTTCCGTTCTTGTTAGTGCCGTTTCCGGAGATAGTAAGTACGTGACTATAACTATAGTGGGTGGCAGCAATACAGATTTTGTTGGTCTCGGAACATCTACAGACAGAGATATTTTAGTATGGTGCACGTTTGGGACGTATGAAACAACAGGATTATTTCAGATGGATCATTATGAACCAATATCAACAAACAAATCACTAACCACACACACAGTGATGAAAAGCAAGATTAGTGGTGATGCGTACATTTGCATTTGCTGTAACATAGAAAACATTAACTGCAAAATGAAGTGTTAGGTTGACTGCAAGAGCCATAAATGTTAGAGTTTACACAAAGGTCGTTTAAATCATACCATAGTTGAGATCAAAGAGTGAAAATATGATGGTTAACCAACTTAGGATATCAGTTTTAATAGAATTCTTGTTGTAAAGGTAGTTGCCTTCAAGTTTCGCCAGAGACCACAAATACATTATGAGGCTGAATATTTCCTTGATAAAGAAAATGCTCTGTCCATAAATCAGCATAGGTTTAGAAAGCATAGTTCCTGCGAAACTTAACTTGCACTTTGCTCACTTGGTATCTTCCAAACCATGGATGGAGTGCAACAGCCAGATTTCGTATTCCTAGATTTCCAAAAAGTGTTTGACATAGTCCCCACAGCAGACTATTGACGAAGATCCGAGCATACTGTTCAGGTTCCCATATATGTGAGTGGTTCGAAGACTTTTCAATAACAGAATCCAGTTCGTTATCTTCCACGGCGAGTGTTCGTAAAAGACAAGAGTATCGTCAGGAATACCCCCCAAAACGTGTGATGTGATCGCTCGTATTCGTTATATACATAACTGATCTGACGGACGGGGTAAGCAGCAATTTACGGCTGTTTGCTAATACTGGCGTGATGCAGGGGAAGGTGTCCTCGTTGATTGACTCTAGAAGTATAAAAGATGACTTACACAGCATTTCTAGTTGGTGTGACGAATGACAATTGCTCTGCGTGTAGGAAAAACAATGCTATGACGTTAGAATACATCATTAGCAGGGTGTTGTTTGACACAGTCACATCGATTAGATGTCTAGGCCTAACGTTTTAAAGCGATATGATATGACAAGAGTACGGCAGGTTGGTAGTAGGGAAGACGAATGCTTGACTTCGTTTTATTAGCAAAATTTTGTGAGATGGCGCTTAGAACGCTAATGCGATCCATTTTCGAGGTCTGTTCAATCGTTTGGAATCCCCACCAAGTTTGATTAAAACAAGATATCTCAGCAGTTCAGAGGCGTTCTGACAGATTTGTTACCAATAGGTTTGATCAGAAAGTATTACTCAGATGCTTAGTGAACTGATATGGAAATCCCTGGAAAGAAGGCGACGCGCTTTTGGCGAGGCACTATTGCGGAATTATAGAGAACCGGCATTTGAGACCGACTGCAGAACGATCCCACTGCCACCAACGTACATTTCTTGTAAGAACCACGAAGAAACGATGCGAGGAATTACGGCTCGTGCAGAGGGTTTTAGACACTCGTTTTTCCCTCGCTCTGTTTGTGAGTGGAACAGAACAGGAAGTAACCAGTGGTAGAACGTGGTACCCTCAGTCTCACAACGTACGGTGGCTTGCAGGGCACGTAAGTAATTGTAGATATACACTGGTGAAAAGAATCACAACACCAAGAAGGAGTTGTGAGACATAAACGAAAGTTGACACGCGTGTTTCTACATGTGAAAGATGATGCCTGTTCAGATTTCGTGCCGGTTGCGTAAGAATGGCGGTGGTAGCTCCAATACGAGGATAAAGATCAAGTTTCCTTTAAACATACTCTGTAATGGTCGTGAGCGTTAGTTATCTTTGGTAGTGGTCGTGTTGAGCTGGTGTTAGCCAAAAATGCCATTAAGGCGACAAAGACACCATTATCAATACCTCACTGAATTTCAACGAGGTCTTGTAATAGAGCTACGAGAAGCTGGACCTTCCTTCTGCCAAACTGCAGAAAGACTTGGCAGGAACGTAGTCACTGTATATGACTACTGGCAGCGGTGGTAACGAGAACATACGGTCGCAAGAAGACCGGACTTCGGACGGCCACATCGCACTATCGAGCGGTAAGACCACCGTTTTCGGCGTAGTGCTCTCGTGCACCGTACTGCGTCCGCCACGCCAGTTTGAACAGTAGTTGGCACCTCCGTCACACAACGAATTGTTACAAATTGGTTATTTCAGTGACAGCTGTGAGCCAGATGCCCTGTAGTGTCCAGTCCACTGACGCCAAGCCACCGCCATTTTCTATTACAATTGTGTCAAGTGGAGGGCAGGGTGGATGTCTGTTGTGTTTTCAGATGAAAGCTGGTTCTGCCTCGGTGCCAGTGATGGCCGTGTCTTGGTTCGAAGGAGGCCAGTCGAGGGCCTGCAACCAACCTCTCTGTATACTAGACACACCGAACATATACCTGGAGTTACGGTATGGGATGTGAATTAGCATACAGGACGAGAACCATCGTCAATATCCCACGCACCCTGACTACAAATCCGTAAGTCAGCATGATTGTTCGACCTATTGGGCTGCCATTCATGAACAGCATTCTGGGTGTGTTTTCCAACAGTATAGCGCTCTGTCATACGGCTGCTATAACCTACCATGCTCTACAAGTGTCGACATGTTGCCTTAGCCCTGCTCGATCACCAGATCCGTCTCCAGTCGAACACATATGGGCATCATCGGATGAAAACACCAGCGCCATCCACAAACAGTAGTAACCGTCCGTGTACTGACCGATCAAGTGCAACAGGCATGGAACTCAGTCCCACAAACTAACATCCGGCTCCCCTACAACACAATGCATGCACGTCTGCATGCTTGCATTCAACACACCCATTATTAATGTACCAGCATTTAACTTAAATAACTTACGCTAAGGACAACACACACACCCATGCCCGAGGGAGGACTGGAACCTCCGACGGGGGAAGAAGCGCGGAGCGTAACAAGACGCCTCTGACAGCGCGGCTACCCCGCGCGGCTACAATTGCTTATCTCGCGCTTATATTAACCTGCAATTCTGCAATGTTTCTAACTTAAATACAAGGTGTGACAATAAAGTAACGAGACTGATTTTCTTTGCAAGATGTGTCAACTCAGCAGGCTTGCGTAGGCACAATATCTTTGACCTTGGTCTATAAGCTGCTTCTAGTCCAAGCGGCACATAGTAGCAACTGCTCAGTCGTGAGCTGTGCTGTAATAAGTTAACACGTGTTTGTGTCTCTCGTCACGGAAATGGAACCGCATAATATTGCGCAACGGCATGCCTCTCCTTTTTTGCGTGAAATTGGGTGAAAACGCGACGACAACTTACGGTAAGCTTCAGAAGGCTATCGGAGAGGAGGTTATGTCAAGAGCTCAAGATTTTCGTTGGCATAGAATGTTTAGTGAAGGCAGAACGAATGTTGAGGATGAAGACCGCAGTGGATGACCATCAACTTCACGGACGGATGGCAACTTGGCTAGGGCGCGTGAACGCGTACGATCTGATCGAAGGTTATCCGTGAAAATGGTTCCAGAAGAACTAAACATCAATCGAGAAACGGTTCGTCTAATAATAACTGAAGATATTGGTATGATAAAGATTTGTGCAAAAATGGTCCCCAAAAATCTCACACTACAACAACGAGAAACACGGAAAAATGTGGCAGCCGATCTGTTAGAGCAAACGAAAATCAGTCCAGAATTGTTGAGCTGTGTTGTCACTGGCGATGAAAGTTGTTTTTTTCAGTAAGCTCCAGGAACAAAACGCCAAAGTTCGCAATGGTGCTCAAATGGATCACCCACACAAAAAAAGCTCGCACGTAAAAGTCAAAAGTGAAATGCATGCTTGTGTCTTTCTTTGATTCCAAAGGAATTGTTCATAAAGAGAGGGTGTCTCCTGGACAAACAGTTAACCAATATTACTAGAAAGTAATTTTAGAAAGGCTTCGTAAAAGAGTTCTTCGTGTCCGTGCCAGCATTGCTGATAATTGGGTTCTGCATCACGTTAATGTGCCATCCCATACTGCTCTGTCAGTACAGCAATCTCAAAACAAATTTCAGTACTACCACAGTCACCTTATTCACAAGAAATCGCTCCGTGCGACTTTTTTCTAATTGCAAGAGTCAAGACGGCTGTCAAGGGACACCATTTTAAAACAACACAAGATGTCGAAAAAGCTATGACGATGGTCCTGGAGGATATTACAGAAGATGAGTTCCAGAAATGTTACCATCAATGGCAGAAGCGCTGGAAAAAGTGTGTGCAATGAGAAAGGAGACAACACTAAACTTGACTTAAAGCAACATTTTTTTTCTCATCGGTCTCATTACTTTATTGTAGCATCTCGTACATTACCTAGAAAAGTGTATTCTCGAAATTTCGTTACTCTACATTAATTATATTTTGCTATTGCGATTTTTTTTCCGTCAGTGTAGAGACAGATGCAGAAGGGCTCAGCATATATCCTCAGTCACAAAAATTGCACTTTTTGCTGTACCTCTGTCTGAGAAGAACCAATCGCTGTGCTTGGCAGATGAAGACAGAGTTTCAAGAAGGTGAGGTTAATGCAGGGGTACGGGATATGGAGGACAGGCCGGAATTAACATCCGAGTGTGTTATGCAACGAGAGAGGAACGCGCAGGTCACTCGGTCCTAGATCCACCCCGCCGGCAGCGTTCTGTCCCGGCCGCGTTTCTCAACAACGTCGGCCGGGCCGGTCCGGTCCGGGATTGGTTGAGCGCGCCACTGCGTTCCGAAAAGGTTGCAGCTCCGTTTTGTGCGGTGCCCGCCTGTATCGCAATAAGGGCATCGGCGAGCGGAGCCCAGGGGTCACAACCACGCGCCACCGCGCCGCCCCACCCCGCGCTGCAACGCGGCCACCCATTGGCGGACGCGGGCCGTCGCTGGCCTTGAGCCGCCAATAGCTGGCCGCGTTTGCCGGCGCTGTCGTCACGTGCGCCCGCGCGCGCTCGCCCGCAGGGTTACCGTTTCCTGCAGTGCGCCGGCAAATGTCACGGCGTGAGCACGCGACTGGTCGGCAGGTACACGTGCTCCGCCGGTGCTCGCTGTCCAAAGAAACCAAAGCTACAAGTTTTGTTTAAATTATCTTTGATCGGGTCCACACAATGCCTGTAAATGCTGTCGGATAGCGGCAATAAAAATTTCTCCCAAGGTCATATTCAAATACCAGAAAACGTCAAATGCTACTGGACAATCTTAACTGGGCTCGCACAATTCTCGGTTTCCCTCTTATGATATGAATTCCGTAATACTCTACTAATAGCAGCTACACAATTTTGTTCAGTTTCACACTTCGTGAGTTGTAATTGTCTGTTACATAGCAGTAGTGGGTGATTCATGTGTTCCAAACGTACAAGTATACAGTTTTATTATAGAGACCTCCACGCAACAATACCTGACTGAATGTAAAAAAATCCTCGAAACTTTTAGATATATGCATTGAGGTGATAAAAGTCATGGTATAGCGATATGCACGTATACAGCTGGTAGTAGTACAGTGTATACAAGCTATAAAACGACAGTGCACTGGTGGAGCTCCATATGTAATTAAAAGTAACCGGTCACCTGGCTGAAAATGACTAACAAGTTCGTGGCACCCTCCATCGGTAATGCTGGAATTCATTATGGTGTTGGCCCACCCTTAGCCTTGATGACAGCTTTCACTCTCCCAGGCATACGTGCAATCAGATTCTGGAAGGTTTCTTGGGGAATTGCAGCCCATTCTTCATGGAGTGCTACACTGAGGACAGGTATCGATGTCGGTCGGTGAGGCCTGGCACGAAGTCGGCGTTCCGAAACATCCCAAAGGTGTTGTATAGAATTCAGGTCAGGACTCTGTGCAGACCAGTCCATTACAAGGATGTTATTGTCGTGTAACCACTCCACCACAGGCCGTGCATTATGAACAGGTGCTCGATCGTGTTGAAAGTTGCAATCGTCTTTCCCGAATTGCTCTTCAACAGTAGGAAGCAAGAAGATGCTTAAAACATCAATGTAGGCCTGTGCTGTGATAGTTCCACGCATAACAACAAGGGGTGGAAGCCCCATCCATGAAAACACGACCATACCATAACACCACAGCCATCGAATTTTACTGTTGACACTACACACGCTGGCCATTCGCAATACCCTGCCATCGGATCGCCACATTTTGTACCGTGATTCGTCACTCTACACAACTTTTTTCCACTGTTCAATTGTCCAATGTTTATGCTCTTTTCACCAAGCGAGGCGTGTTTTAGCTTTTACCGGCGTAATGTGTGGCTTGTGAGCAACTACTCGATCATGAAATTCAAGTTTTCTCACCTCCCGCATAACTATCATAGTACTTGCAGTGGATACTGATGCAGTTTGGAATTCCTGTGTGATGGTCTGGATAGATGTCTGCCTATTACACATTACGACCCTCTTCAACTGTCGGCGGTCTCTTTCAGTCAACAGACAAAGTCGGCCTATACGCTTTTGTGCTGTACGTGTCCCTTAACTTTTCAACTTCACTATCACATCTGAAACAGTGCACCCAGGGATGTTTAGGGGTGTGGAAATCTCGCTCACAGACGTATGACATAAGTGACACCCAATTACCTGACCACGTTCGAAGTCCGTGAGTCCCGCGGAGCGCCCCTTTCTGCTCTCTCACGATGTCTAATGACTACTGAGGTCACTGATAAGGAGTACCTGCCAGTTAGTGGCAGCACAATGCACCTAATATTCAAAAAACGTGTGTTCTTGTGGGTGTCCGGATACTTTTGATCACATGGTCTATCACTAGTGCTCAGGTGGTTCATGTGCATTTCCGTCGTGATTATGACTTTGTGGCGGGAATTATCAGACTTTTAACGAAGAATAATTCTTGGAGCTAGATACATGGGACATTCCATTTCGTCAGTCGTTGGGAAATTCAATATTCCAAGATCCACATTTCAGGACTGTCCCGAGAACACTATATCTCAGGCATTATGTCTAACCGCGGACAACGCAGTGGATGATGGCCTTCATTTAACGACCGAGAGCAGTGACTTCTGCGTAGAGTTGTCAGTGATAACAGACAGGCAACACTGCGTGAAACACTCATAGAAATCAATGTGGGACGTAGGGTGAATGTATCCGTTAGGACAGTGTGTTGACGTTTGGCGTTAATGGACTATGGCAGTAGACGAGTGACGATAGTGGCTCTGCTAACAGCACGATATCACCTGCAGCTCGTCTCCTGGGCTCGTGGCCTCATCGGTTGGACCCCACACGACTGGAAAACCATGGCCTGCGCAGATGAGTCCCGATTTCAGTTGTTAAGAGCTAATGGCAGGTTTCAAATGTGGCACAGACTCCACGAAGCCATGGACCCAAGTTGTCAACAAGCCACTATTCCACTGTGCAAGCTGGTGGTGACTCCATAATGGTGTGGGCTGTGTTTACGTAGGGTGGACTCGGTCCTCTTGTCCAACTGAACCGATAAATGACTGGAAATGATTATGTTTGGCTATTTGGAGACCATTTGAACCCGTTCATGCACTTGATGATTCCAAGCAACGATGTGCCACGTCACCGGGCCACAACTGTTCATGACTGGTTTGAAGAACATTCTGTACATTTCCAGTGAATGATTGATAGACCCAAATCACCCGACATGAATCCCATCGAACACTTATAGGACATACGTGAGATATCAGTCGGTGCACAATATCATGCACCGACAACACTTTCGCAATCATGGACGGCTGTAGAGCAGCACGGCTCACTATTTCTGCAGGGGACTTCCAACGACTCATTGAGTCCATGCCACGTCGAGTTGCTGAACTGCGCCAAGTGGAAGGAGGTTGGACACAATGTTAGGAGGTATCCGGTGACTTTTGTCACCTCAGTGTACTGTTGCTATGAAAATCGTAACAGTTTTTATTCTGCTACATTATGAGAGGACGTTACTGTTACTTTTGTGCAAAATGTTTATAGTATTTTGGGGACGGACATGTACCGCATTATTTCTTAGATGATCTGAAAGCGGAAATGTTTGTGATGATACTGTTATAGAGTCTCCTTATTGACAGCCACATGCCGACACGATTAGTATGCCAGTATGAGGACATAATTGTCTATGACTTTCCACTGCTCCTTTTTTCTGTTGATATTACTAATTAAGATTACGAACAAGAGTTCGATTTATTTCCCAGGCTTCATATTCTAATACACTGCCATCTGCAGGTAAAGAGTTCCACCATGCTAGTCTGCGTATTTCATTATCGGGCTTTATGAGCAGAATTCTCAAGGAGAAAATATTTCAAACGAATCGAACTCTTTTAAGTATGACACGCACAGAGGTACTGGTTAATTATCGTGGACGTTTTACGTGGGGAAGAAATTCGCCAGTTACCAAAACTGTACTTGTTTGAAACTTATGGCCTTTAACATTGGTAATCCTTACTCCATTTATCTATGAATTTTCATTTATAACATTAATTGTGTTAACGTTATAACAACTGGACCGTTCATAGCTCTTTGTGTCATGTGTGTTAACTTTAGTTCTTCAGTTACTAAATAAATGCTATGGCAATAGTTCCACTTCTTTCGAAAACAAATTGAAAATGTTGACCACGTTATTACATTAATATCCAGAGTTCTTCAAATAAGAAAAGAAATCACTGTTGTTCAACAGATACGTTGAAGCGAAACGTACCTGTACTGGGAAAAATAGGGCAAATTTAATGTTCATTTGTAGTGACACTGAATTCTAGGGTACAACATAAAAATATATATGTCAGACGCAGATCAAATAATGAACAGACAATATTTCAGCATACTTGTACGAACAATACACTGTACGGGTAGCTGATGTCTGGATTCCTGAATTTAACTTCGTCATCATTTATAGAGGCTGCAAGAAGTATTACCTCAAAACAATACAACCGTATCCACTTTCGTTTCTAGCTGTCAACCAGTGCCGCACATTGAACGTGTGAACTACAAGAGGAGTATTTAAGACACTTACCACCTTTAGTTTGGTAAGATATCGAATTCTCTTCTATTCATACAGTTCAGGAAAATTAACGTTTGAGAACCTGTGGAATCCAAAATAATCTCTGATCGTGGATTTTTACTGTAGGTCTGGTTAATGACTGGTTTCGATGAGTTATATTGCCATCAGATTCGTCTCTCTCTTTAATCTTAGTAAACAAAACAAATAAAATTTGTAACCAAGATTGACACGGTCACAACATTTAAAAATATGATAACACTATGATAAACGCATTACAGATAATGTGTGCTTATCACAGATTATCATGTTTGTATGTCTTGTGATGGGGCAAATCTTGGCTATATTATGAAAAGGCGTGGTTTGCCACACAGCGTTAAATCAAGGGACGTTACATAAATGCGCCCTGGTTCTGTTCAGGGAATCCCTTCAAAGGACTGAAACCGGAGCAACGATAAATCTAAACTGACGCTTGTATTTATGATCTGAGAAAGGTTGCCAGTTTAAGGTTTCTCGGTGCTGAATGACAAACGCATTGTAAACATGAGACCTTTAGCAGTGAGCACATTACACAACTACCAAATGGGGCAGCGAATTACGAAGCGTTTCAGGCGTAATCGGGAACGAGAAGAAGTTTCTACCGGGTCCCTGAATCTCGCCGATACACTGCGCAGTTAATGCTGGTCCTCGGAAAATTTAATGTGCCCCGTTTCTTCTTCCTGATCATAATATCGACAACACAAAAAGTCTGGTGCTAAATGTGTTGGATATGGTTGTACTAAAGTTAGTGATTTTGTAATACATATAATTCGACATTTCAAGAAATTCAACAGTGTTAGATAAGAAAGTACTTCCTATCCTCAAAGTAGTTAGATGCAAATCTGAATAAGTATTCGGAAATAAAAAATAAAGTCAACGAATCTTAGTGTGAATTAAAGTGCACGTCTAGACAGAAGCGATGACCAAAGCCTTCAGATGAGGCAAGTAGATAGAGATAGCTGTGCCGTTGCACTTCGAAATATAGTTTTAATAGGGAGATGACAATGGATACATTGTGGACGATTATAATATCTTTGCGTTTAAAGAAAACATCTCAAGGTGTAAATTTTCAGGATGGGTGTACTGTCACGAAAACAGGTGTGGTTTTTCTGACAGCTACTCTTAGCTCCCCGTAAATCTTCTTTGGCCCGAAGGGTGTTCGCTGGCATAGAGGGAA
This sequence comes from Schistocerca americana, assembly GCF_021461395.2. NCBI lineage: Eukaryota > Metazoa > Arthropoda > Insecta > Orthoptera > Acrididae > Schistocerca > Schistocerca americana. The sequence goes on along the minus strand of NC_060125.1, from coordinate 265,201,415 downwards.
GGTCTCTGCTGCAAATCAAAGTCCCGAATTTCAATGGTATATAGATACTGGTACCTTTATCTTTCACTTGTTCATTATTTCATCTTTACTGTTATCCGTAGTCCCCCTAAAACACACAAGTCACTCAGTAACTGACCGGGTCAACCACTTCAAAGGTAAAGGTCTGAGAATAAAAAGGTCATATCTTCTGCAGGATGGTTATGTCTGTGGATTACTACTGTGTTCAAACCGACATTTCGGTTGACAAGCTCACCTTTATCTTAATTGTTCTTCCATTATTTATTACTACTTGCTATATGTATGTGTGTGTGTGTGTGTGTGTGTGTGTGTGTGTGTGTGTGAGAGAGAGAGAGAGAGAGAGAGAGAGAGAGAGAGAGAGAGAGTATATGCTTCTACGCTTGCTACTGGCATGCCATTATGTTCGTTGCTATCACAAGCTGATATCTATTCTCACGGTTATAGTTTTCCATTTCTATAACAAATGTGTAAACATTCTTGTACAAAAGCTGAAATCATTCTCACTATCTTCATTGTTACTTCACCCATCTGTCATACAATGTATGCAAACTTCAACCGCATTCACTTGAGGTGAGGTCACATTTTCTCCTCTGGTCCCCAAGATTTGGGTTTTCCGTGATGAATGTCAGTGTGGCTTAAGTAGTAAGGGTGCACACCTCTCAGCCCTCATCCTTGCCTTTTCCGAGCTGATGCGCCGCCCCTCATGACATCGACATCGACAGGATGCTATGCGCCAATTTTCCTTTCTCCTTACTTTCTTAGATCTTGATATCCTTCTTTCCAGAGGATGGGGTTGTTCAAATTACTGACTTCATACCCAAAATTTTGTTTTCATACCTATTGCTAGCTCTTTTTTTTTAATTGTAGCTCAACGAGCACGCATTGTAACTGTTAGCACGGAATAGAAGTTTAGATCAATACCAGTGCCGTACTTACGTATTTCGTGCAGTAATCTTGACAGCGCTCGATGTGAACGAAGGAAACATTGTCTCGATCTCACGTGAATACAGACACGGAATCCGCTATGTATACGGAAAGAAACAGCAATCGTGTTCGCAAGAATTAACAAAATATTTGTCACAGTAGACAAAGTAAGTGTAGCCTGTAAGCGATGTGAGACGCGCATGCTTTGTGGTGACTGACTCTCATGTGAATACTTACATGAACTCCTCAACAAGTGTACCTGAAATTCGTGTCGTAATATCATATTCGTTAGTCTCGCCAACTAGCAAAACTAAATTATCACCTTCCTTCCTAACGTAGTCCTCGTGCTACGCCACGGATCAGTCTCTCACCATAAATTTCTTTCCGAGAAAATGCTTCTTTTTATTTGACACATTGGTTGGCTTATCCAATTCACTATCAAATCATCACCGTCCAGTGTAACCTAAACCTTGAGCTGTAGTACAGATCAGCCTGTCACCACAACTTTCAATCGAATCGGCACTAGAAGTATTAGGTTGGTGCGCCACTTCCTAGCGTTTTGCATATTCGTATTCCGGTTGCTATGGGTTGATTTATCATTGTCATTTTGTCATTCGAAGATAGTGAGTGGTGCTGTGGACCCTAGAAAATGGAGTGCCAAGTGGTGAAATCGCAACATTTCCATCGTATTCTTCTGTTTGAGTTCAGTAGAGGGATGACAGCAGCAGAGGCAGCCAGAAACATTTGCGCAGTCTATGAGGATGCTGCCGTTGGACAGAGCACAGAAAAAAAAATAAATAAATAAATAAAAATAAAAATAAAATAAAACGGTTTTCTCATTGTAAGAAGGATCTTTTTGATATTAGTGACACTCCACAGTGATCCACGTCAGTTTGCCCGAGAACTGTAAAATGTGATGAACTGTGATCAGTAGACCATCGTGTGACATTTGCATGCAGTGAGAAAGCTTCAAAAAAATCTGGTGTACGGATACCGCATGCTCTATGCCAAAATCCCAAAAATCAGCGCATGGCCATATGTACATCTATGCTTACTCCTCATAAATTTGCTCGTAATAACGCCAACAATTCCTATCCTGTGTCGTCACTGGTGACGAGAAATGGAGTCTTTACGCTAACATAAGGAAACGAAACGGATGGCTGAGACCAAACAAAGCAGCAATTTCTCGTTCAAAGACCCGTGCTCATCCACAAAGATAATGTTAAGAATCTGATGGAACAGCGACAGTTTGGTTTACTACGACTTTCTACTCCGAGGAGTAATCATCGCTGCTGGCGTTTATTGCCAACAACTGAGACGTCCTGCAGACGCAATTAAAGTACAACGATCAAGAACACTTCATTCCGCTCCCACCTTTTTCACCTCAGATTTGCACCTTTCCCGCTCCCTACCGAACAACCTACAAAGAACTTCCTTTCCGGATGAAAATTCACTGCAAACATGGCTCGACCAGTTCATTGGTTCAAAACCACGTGATTTCTATAGTCGCGCAATCGAAAAGTTACCCGAGCGTTCGCAGACTGTTATAAATCGTGAAGGAGATTACTGATGACTAAAGTCCCTTTGATATGCATCTGTTGCGTGTCTTAAACTTAGAAAAACGCCACGAACTTATGCACCAACCCGCCACATTATGTGTTTTCTCGCATCTCATTGGACAGGTGAAACTGACGTGAAACTTCCTGGCAGATTAGAACTGTGTGCCCGATCGGGACCTTTGCCTTTCGCGTGCAAGTGCTCTACCAGTAGGAGAGCTTCTGTAAAGTTTGGAAGGTAGGAGACGAGATACTGGCAGAAGTGAAGCTGTGAGTACCGAGCGTGAGTCGTGCTTCGGTAACGCAGTTGGTAGAGCATTTGCCCGCGAAAGGCAAAGGTCCCGAGTTCGAGTCTCGGTCGGGCACACAGTTTTAATCTGCCAGGAAGTTTCGTATCAGTGCACACTCCGCTGCAGAGTGAAAATCTCATTCTGTGCAACTGACGTGTTGTTAATCACTGAGCAGTAGCAGAACACCGTCGTGACTGGCCCTACCATCGACCTGGAGTTAAAGGCTTACCGAAGACGAAAAATAAGCACACGTAGAGCATGTGAATTATATTTCAGCTGTCATCTTTGCAAAACTGTTGAGCTAGGACCTCTTTTCCTTCGTACCACTGTGACAATCATTAACCACACGCGTCCACCGCTGCTCTTTGAGGGCTGAAACATCTTTCGTAGTGGAAACGGAGCGCCGGCGGTCGGTGGCGCCCTCCCGCGACTACTGCGCTGTTACGGCGGCAGACAGCGGTCTTAGCTCTCGCCAACCTGCAGTGTGAGCTCGGACGCCAAGCTGAGCAGTACGGTCGAGGCCGTGCTGTGCTTTCGTGCTGCTGGCAGCAATCACGCAAGTTACTTTGCCTTCTTAGGTCGCACGGCAAGCTACTGAATTTCTCAGAGGTGAAAAGAAATAAAATCCGCCCCCGCCACTTGAAACTAAAGTGAATCGCACACTTATTGATAGAGTGGATGGTTAAGGCTTAGCACCACAACTGCCGAGTGGCTATAATTAAATTGTACCTACTCATGCGTCTCCAGTGCGGCCTGTAATTATCGTAGGGCAGCAAAACTTGGTAGATATCCTAACACGTTAATGCGGAACCGATTGACGTTGGAAAACAAATTAGTTCCAATTTTGACCACCAGGTGCAAATCTGGTCCTCTACAACATTTCTTTAATGTCTCCAATGCTGGTGCCGAATAAATCGTGAAAGCGGAGGTTAATAATAAAACCACTGTTATGCGGTTCTAACTTGTCTGACCTTTTCTGCCCACGTACCTTTCCTAAACCATTTCGTATGGCGACATTTCTTCGCGTCTTTCTTGCATTCACAGTGCGAGGTTTGCATCTGGTGGCCAAGACTGGAACTAATTTTTTTCCGGCGTAAATCCGTTCTGCGCGATTATTACAGGCGAAAATGGACCTCTGTGAGTAGCTGCATCTTAATTATAACCACCCAGTACAAAGTGGTCAGTCATTAAAGTCGAAGCGAAAACTCAAATCGGGCAACAATGGGGAAGAAAATCAACTATGTTTCATTAAAAGGACCCGTTACGGGATTCACTTGAAATTATTTAGAGAAACCATGGGATAAGCAAATATTGGTGGGTCGAGGAGGAATTGCACGCTGGTCCTCTCGAACTCAAATCCCAAGCCTTAACCAATGCTAATGAAATCATATAGTACCTACATTTGACTTCTAAATCTGCCATGACGTTAGCGTTTAGCGGTATTGTTTATCACATCTTACCGAATAAGTATCATAACATATTATCACCATATCAAGTAAATGCCTACATAAAATGATGTGAAAGTTTGACATCTCATACAGATTCTGCGGGTCAACGCAGATGCAGAATACTTTCCTTGACTTGATCATTCTAGCTGTGCTGGTAACAGATCTTACTTTACGCTTTTGTTCTCCTAAGCACACATCCACTTTTCTTTTTGAAGGTAATTGAGGTTTCTCAATGGATTTCACAATTTCAGCAGTCGTTCAGCAATGACTGGGCACTGAACTTCTGATATTTGTATTTCTAATTTGTCACCATTTTTATTCTTTGTACGAAAGAACCAACAGACAGTGCATATCATCTCATATCCTTTGCATTCTCTCTGTCTCTCTCTCTCTCTGTCTCTGTCTCTCTCTCTCTCCCTCCCTCTCTCTCTCTCTCTCTCTCACTCTCTCTCTCTCTCTCTCCCTCCCTCTCTCTCTCTCTCTCTCTCTCTCTCACACACACACACACACACACACACACACACACACGCACACGCACACACACACACACACACATGATCTCTCACATATAATTACGGGGAGAGGGGTTCAATTAACACAGATGATAAAAGCTGTGCCTGGTCAGAACGTGGTTAAAATCCAAATTTAACAGCATGTAAACAAAATCTGAGCCTGTCCAGAAGTTGAAAGAGGTAATACGAGGTAAAGACGAGAATTGCCGCCTCCTTTTGATTTTCGCTGTAGCCACTTTTTATGTCTGTCCCTGTCTTCTTCTGGAGTTTCACTGGAATATGCTTTAAGTTCTTAGCAGGCGTTTAAGACCAAGGCAAAACTGTGGGTTTTATGAAATGTTCTTCGCACCTCTCTCCGTTTCTTCAGATCTATGACTTTTCTGCATTGTTTATGGCACAGTAGCTGCAAATTTGTAGTTTTACGGTTTAAAGCAGTGTGCAGAATATCTCACCTCACTTATTTCTGTAATGTAGCACCTATACTAGTATTCATTACTAAATGTAATATGGATGACTATAAATAAGAGAGTGCTTCATTCGATCTCGGAATTCTTTTGAATAATCTGAATGAGCCTGCCAGTTAATTTTCCATAATTTTCCATTCCGTATTGGAGAAACCATGTTCAGTATTCAATTGCAATTGGGTTAAAGTAAGACCAAATATAGAAAAGATAGAAAATAAAATATCACTCAGCATACTCTAACAGGTATGAAACTGGGAATACCCAGACTCAAACTTTATACGGTGGTCCAAGTTCGGTATCACGACTATTTTCTCTATTCCATATGCCATAAATTATCTAAAATAACCACTCGCGTTGCCTCCTTTGACGAAAATCTGTGGTTTGTAACCATTCCTCTAGTTGAGAGGTGCACTCAGGCGACTGTCCTAATGATATCAGATAATATATTAAGTTACTTAAGTATTCTTTAAGGTAAACTAGCGATTGGAATCAAGTATAACTTTTATGTCAAACTAAATGTTCTTTATGCATGAAATTGAGTTATAATCTAACAATGAAATTGTGTATTCCAAAAGGCAATTCGATATACTGACTGCGTATTAATGTCTCTCTCAGAGGATACTAACTATGAAATAAGAAAATCTGGCTTGTTAAGTGAGAGGATATGGGAGCAGCATGGTTTCCGGGAAGAAAGATGAAAGTCAGAGGAGGGATAATTAGCACAGCGTAGAATAATCTGTATCAAATGTTCATTGAGTAGCAAATTGTTATGCACGCTCTTTAGTGCACTGATGACGACTGATTTTCTTATTTTCTGCTGCTATGATGGATTTAAAAACGTAACATTTTCGTAGGCAGGCTCACATTTTCGCAGTGATTTTCAGTAACTGCCTCTACGTGTCCTTCGGGAACAGCAACAAATTGGTATTAAAATCTAGGACGTTTATAAGACTGTAAATATGCTACAGTAATAGCTTCAAAATGTTTGACGTTTAACGTTTCTGGAGTTTTATTACGCGTCTTGCTACGCGTGTATTCACAACGAGAGATCCCAGTCGTAAGTTGCACGATAAACAGTATGATACATTGGAATATTCTTGGAAGCCAGAGGTATCTCTGCTACGTGTGTGACCTTCAGTCTTCGAAGGCTAAGGCCGTACTTCAGACGTTTGAGAACGATCGACAAGAATCGTTGAGAACGAATGCTCTACAGCGTATGCGAAAGGCATGGAAATCAAACGACTTGACCTTGGAGGGGAAATTCATCTGGCATCAGTTGGTCGAAAAGCATACTATGCGAGCCGAAGAGACCTACCAAAGTGACATTTCCACCCTGTTTCCCCGTACTTCAGACCTCAAGTAACACACTAATTTTCCCTCCCTTAAATCAACTATAATTTCTCGCCTTGTAGACTGTCGGAGTGGCATACTACGGACATTGGTCTTCATTTTCTGATGATAGCCAGTAGCCTGCACGCTGCACATGTTACTCTTTCTTGTGCACAATAATTATGTATGTCTGCCTATTAAAAAATTTCAAGTCATTTTAAGCCGAAATTTGTAACTTTCAAATTGCTCAAGTACTTGACATGAAATTATTTGTTGATTCGAGGTGGTGAAAAGTAATGGTAAATTGTTAACTGAACGCTCTTCGTTCATGTTGTGTATTATTAGCCACATCACCACCCACTCAAAGTATGAAACATTGTGCTCTTATATCCACCAGGTGATCTTCCTTGGCAGTGCTAACTAAATGAGTGTCAATATAATCAGATTTTTTACACACATTTGTAAAGAATACGAGTACCTTATCGCTGAAAATATAGTTTAAGAATGGTGAAAACTGTATGCAGAGGCTAAGGATAATACGTTTTCCGTAATACTTAACTCAAACTGTCGCGCACTTTTTTTGTTTTCCTCTCCTTTTTTATCTCAGCACTTTCATATCCGTGTTTTTGGTAAGTGTCTTCATAGATAAAGCTCCAAACGTAGGCGATTAGGTGAGGTATGTTACGTATAAGAGCTGTGGAATGTTGCATTGCCTTTTATTTCAAAATGCTTTCGTTGCTAATAACTTTGCGGTCTGTATCAAAATCCACATGCAGAATTATCATTAAAGTTTAAGTCTCTCAGCTCGGTATGATGTGCGTAAATTAATTGGAATGTTTGAAAATGCCGATATTCGGTTTTGGGGTATGATCTCCTAGCTGGTGGTGGTCGGAGTTCTGATTAGCTGACACAGAGTGATTGATTGAAGATACGGGTCTCATATCAGATCAGCTTAAAATACATTATATGCTAAATCCTCAGGTTTAAACTTACACAAACTGTTGATGATAATGAACTGATTAGTCTGAGATACGTGATTAGTGGGCGTAAGCAATTTTTTTAAATTGAGATAAAATGTACTTCTTAGTAACAAATTAAGGTCAAGGTTTCTGTTCTAAGTGACAATAAATCTTCATTTATGAATTATGTATTAACTAAACGAAGCACTTTTTTAACGTGTTTCATAAAACTTTACCATTTTTACGCATCCTAGGCTGAAATTGTTAACATTCATTTATGTATTACAAAGTCGCATCAAATTTTGCCACACCATAAACTATAAGCGTTGTCTGCTATACAGTGACACGGGCAGCTGGAACTATGCCAACCAATTCCTCTCCAGTTTTTAGTGTAATTTCAAAAGGGAAAAGTCTACAGGGGTGATGTATAGTGATCACGCTGGTCGTGACATAGAACCTTCAAATCCGGCGATAAAGGTATTCACTGCTCTGGTGCTAATATCGAAGTGGGAAGGTGCACCTTCGAGTTCGCACCCCGTCAAGGACAAAACGAAAGCACAGCCACCAATTACTACGCGAACACACCACGACTGAACACCAAGTACCATGCACCATTCTAAGGGAGTGACAGCAAGTATAGCACTTTTAGCTGATCTTGCACAATTTCAGCCCACAATTTGATTGAGAATCGTGGCTCGTGATCTGAGACGCGCTTGGCGTACGGGTTTCATTACTCCGACCGAAGTTGACTACTCAAGTTTCATAACAGGGAACTGTGTGCCGCATCGACGTAGATACCTCACACACATTGCTTATTCAGATTCAGGTGCTGTATTGGCTTATGATTTCAAAATACTCAGTGTGGAAGCTATGCTAAAGGTCGTTAGCCTGTCTATTTCGTCCAAATATTTGTATCTAGAGAGACAAACGTTCTAAACGCCAGATTAAAACACAATAGAAGCTACACTACACTGTCGGAAGTGCATTCATTCCTGCATTCAACTGTGGAGACCGAATTCTTGCTTGACCGTCCACCTTCAAAGAGTTAACTCACTTATTTGACCAGAGGGAACATTGTCACTTTACATTCAAATTTACAGTTGTATCGACTTGAAAGAATCTGATACGTACACTAGCTGCAAAGTTACAAGCTTTGGCAAATCCTAGTGATCATTGTGCATCGATATCTTTGATATCGAAAATGCTAAGTGAATTGGTCTTTCACTGGCAAACTCTTCAGCTCCTTTCAAATACCATCGTATTAAGTCATTTACAAGCTTAGTTTGTTTCCAGAGAGAGATCAAAAAAAAACATTTCTTTAAAACGTTTCATGTTCGTCAAGGTAATAACAAACATAAGCATAACAGTTATCAGCCATTAAGGCAGATATTGGTTTTTACATTGGTGTGTAGAGATGATACTGCACGTGAAACAATAACATCAGATGGAGATGAGAGTACTTTTTGTCCTTGGACGAAAGTCACTGTATTTTGTTTGCCTTCGTTCTCCTATACTCATTGTTCGGACACCCACGGCCGCCTCAGCATCCTACACCCTCATTGTGTGCACATCACGTAAACAGAGCTGCAGGCTCGCATCCTGAACACGACAGAGGCAAGACGTCCAAGCGTTCCCTTTCACTCAAACGCAACACAAGCTGTCAGTACTCGCCGTGCCGATAACGCGATTGAGTAACACCCAACTCGCACTCCCCGGCGGCAAAAACGTGACAGGGATTGCAGCACACGAGGGCAGTGAGGCGGGTGCCAGCACACGAAAATACAGGTATCGTAGACAGCGGGGCCAGGCGAACTGATTCTTGCCCCCTCGGCACTCTTTCGGAGCAGCGGAGAACAAAGCCGGTACCTGTTCGTACGCGTGCGTGTCCGGCTGATTGTGTATTCAGTAAGCAGCGGTCTAAAAACTGCCTCTCGCCACCGACAATTAGGAACGGTTGCGCCGGCGGTAAGAGGAATGCGACCGGCGGGCAGTCGCACTGAGCTACGCTATGACCTAGAGAGAGGCGGGCCGCAGCGGTAGAGAGTCAGCCGCGCACCAGCCCAGCCGCTCAGTCGCTCGCAGCACGCCGCACCGAGCAGTCGCTGCCTCACTACCTGACCTGCCGCACCGCACGCACAGTGAGTAGCCACTGGAGACTTCGATGCAGGGCCCAGACACCAGCACCAATCGCATATCCAATGCCTCGTATGGTATTCTGAAAGCGTAAGAATTATTTAGGCAGTCGAAAATTTCAATGTGACAATTGTCCACCTCTTTCAATACATCACTGTTCTTCAGATAAAGGTTAGTCTAAATACGTACACAGTCATGAACTACCATGATCTTTTTCAACGCATCTGTGGAAACTTCAATGCAGGGTCAAGACACAAACACCAACCACATTCCGAAAGAATGTGAATTACTTAAAGAGTTTCGGGAATTTCCGCGTGACAGCGGTCCATCTTTGTAATAGAATACTAATCCTTAGGTTAAAGTCTAAATTTCTTCACAGCTCGTGAGCCACTATAGTTTTTTTACCACATTAAATGATCGCATGGTATTTTTGGTCGGGAGATTGCGTCTCACTCGTATTTCATGTAAGTTTGGATGCTGGGGTCAGATGCGAACACAAGCGACATTATTGCCTTTGTAAAGTAACGGACGTGTATAAATTATTGAGGCACTCGCATGTTCCTATGTGATAACATCCTATCACTTTCACATAAGATTTCAGCATAACTGATGCGTGCCACTGGGCGAAAGTTAGTTCAACTATTGTATAATAAAATTACTCGACGATGTTTTACATGATTGAAAATAAATAAACTAAAAAGACATGAACTTTTTATAACTTAGTGTTATTGCTTAATCGAATGCTACAATGTTTCGTTTGAAGTGACACGCGTCAACAGGAAGTTAATTTTACGATCACCTCAGCAATGCCAAACTTTTTTGACAGTGAAGTGCAAATTGTAATGTGACAGCGACGTCCAATAACGAACTGTGACTTTTTGTAATTAACTGGTACTATGGTAACTCAAGATTCATCAGGGGACGAAATGTAGGCAAAAACATGGCACTGATAAATACCTAGTGAAGTTTATTGGTACTTTGTGTGTCTACATTCGAAGACTGTTTACACTACGATGACCGTACTTTTTGAATGCTATCACAGAATCGATTTCACATTTAACGGCCTATAGCTGGCGCAATACAATAGTATTTTATTTTACCGAGACACTGAGTCGTGTGAGATTACATGTTTTACATACCCCCAGTTACGAATCCAGTGCTTTGTAGGAATCTGCATTTTGAGCATTTGGTGGATTCCTGTTCGGAATGTCGAAATTATCGCTGTCTCTTGTTCTCACCCCTTGGTTCCTTGACATTAATAGTATCTACACAAGACCAATAACAATACTGAAACGTGTAGAAGAATTCTGACAGCTGAGATTAATCGTGCCAACTGGAACAAAGCATATCCTCAGCATTCGGAGACACACATCGTCGTCGTTCCATCCTGCGGCGCTGTAGTGCATTTGTGGAAGTAATAGTAACATTTTACAAACACCACCTGCTGGATATCCTGCTTCACACACATACACACACGCACACACACACACACACACACACACACACACACGCACATATATATATATGTGATATGGAGAAGGAGGGAGAGCTTACGTAGAAAGTGAAAAAGTGAAACGCACATGCACATTAACAAATACCTGGAGTTTTTTTTTCTTTATTTACTTTTTCGAGCCCGCTAAAAGTCTAATATGGAAGCACTGCACTAAATGGAATACCAAAGCTCCTTCTGCTCACAACATCGAATGTGGCCGTACAGCTTACCAGTGACAATTAAATTCGCTGATAGCAATGCGAAGTGATAACGGTGGCGACCCAGTGAGACCGGCCCGAGCCGCGCACTCGCCAGCTGGTGCCGGCGGCTACCGGCTCAGCGCCGTAGCCTTCCCCTTGAGCCGGGCGGCCGGCGTCAGCCCGCTACACGCCGCTCGCTGCAGGTCGGCGACCCAGACCCTGGCCGTGGTGGCCGCAGCCGCATTCCGAGCGGAGCGCAGCGTTGTCTCAGCCACGCCGCACGCCCTGCACAGCCGCTGCAGCGGTGCCGCCACACTACGTCAGCTCACGTCACACCTGTCAAATTCTCGTCCTGACTGTACAGTAAATATCCCCGGCGAAAAGCTCAGAGCGAGGGAATCACTGGGAAACGCACGTGATGAATCTTCTAAAATCCAGAGACAGCGTAAGAATGAGGTCCATCCCGTTTTCATTCTCCTTTGCGGATATCCCCACATAAGCTCCTCTTCAGCACCTGAGGCGAATGCTGGGATGGTTCCCTCAGAAACGATTCGCTTCTGATTTCCTATCTCACTCCCTAAAAAGAATAGGTGCACCCTGTAACTGGCCTACACCAACGTTGTAATGAACGCAGTTTCGTCAGTACATCCAAGACCGATAACAACAAGCTGCAACAAAATTGGTTCAAATGGCTCAGAGCACTATGGGACTCAACTTCTGAGATCATCAGTCGCCTAGAACTTAGATCTACTTAAACCTAACGAACCTAAGGACATCACACACATCTATGCCCGAGACAGGATTCGAACCTGCGACCGTAGCGGTCGAGCGGTTCCAGACTGTAGCGCCTAGAACCGCTCGGCCACCCCGGCCGGCAAGCTACAACACTAACTACATTTCATCAAAGCAAAAAGCTTAACTGACATTACATATACACACTTTTTTGTTGGTAAGCATCTGAATTAGTTTTCCTATCAAGTAGGAGGAATCAGCCTTGCGTACGCTTTCAGTAAAATGTACGCTCTCGAGCGTTCGCGCAAACCCTTATTGCGAACGCAAGAAGGAAATGCTCCCAACTTTCATTAGTTGGTTATATATTGCAACAGCACTAAAATCCTCTTTTTATAACAACAGGACGAACTAACGACAATTGTTGGCACGTCTCCAAAGTAATGTTGTCACGTTAAGCGCCCTATGTATCGAAAGATGGTTATACTTTTGGTTTGAATCGAAAATTGTTTTCGCCTTATTAGCTTTTATGAGTTGCCCATCGAGCCGGCTCCGTAGCGGAATGCCAGTTATGACAATACTAACCTAAGGATAATACAATACCAGTCCGCGTACGGTGAAAATTTCCCGACCAGTCGGGAACAGAACACAGGCCTCATCCCATGGCAGTCTGCCGCTCTGACCGTGCAGCTGCGGAGTTGGGTGTATTAGAGCTCCAACCCTCGGAGAGACTGAAATAACCACCAATACAATTATATCATGGTAAACAGCTCCCATCTTCATGGGATGGACACGTAACGCCAGACTTCATGGTTCTGATGACATAGCTTTACTTCGCTTCCGCGGAGTAATATATCCCACCTCACAGTTTGTTCAACAACACAATTGGCTCTCTGCCTTTGTGTGGGGATAAGCTGCTTCCGCTTCTTTCGTAATTGCCTTACCGGCCCTCTCTAAACGAAATATGTGTCAAAGTCCTGCAGAAAAAGTTTTCACTGTCTGAGGATTGAACTATCAGTAAAACTAAAATACTGAATAAAAGTGTTCTAGATCTATTCTGTAAGTAATAAATTTATATTTACCAGTCTTAAGATAAGTATATGGCAATGTAGCAAAACAAATCAGAAACGTGACTTTTGTTACAGGTCAGATCCTCACTGCGTAGTCCAGAGCCTAAACAGCACCAGCCAACGCAGAGATCCCTCTAGCTGCAATTTTTGCTGATATACACAGAGTACACCTCCGAGAAACGCGTACTTCGTGGCCAGTACTACTGGTAAGCCACTATTTTTCTCAGCTGCCTCAACAATTTCCAAATAGATAGGTTTACAAATTTGTCTATAAGCAATGAAGTAGTCTCTCCTACGAAGGAGACACTTCTTCGGAAGTAACAACTATTTTTACCTTTCTCAGCAAAATAAATGCATTATTCTAGCTATCACTGCAAATAACTCCCCTACAGAAAGCCAACGGACCCTAAAAGTTATAGCAAATTTCTGTTAACACAGATCTATAGGAAGTAACAATTATTTTTACCTTTCTTAGCAAAAAACTTTGGAATTTCTCTAGCTATCGCTGCAGATAATTCTCTCTCACAAATCAAACAGACCCTAAAAATTATAGCAAATATGTAGTCCCACGCAAAACAATATGTTATATCTCTTGAAAATGGCGGCTAACACGGAATTCACCAGTATGGTACTACACAGATGTCTTCCGGGCTGTACTCTAAAAGCAACTGGAACCTCTTCCATTCGCTTCTACCCTATTTAAAGGCTCGGGGGGTCACTAGGTTCCACTTTCCGATAGGAAAAAAATTGCTTCCCACTTCTCGTGACATTCTTTTGTTCCTACGTTGAATCGCCACCCCAGTATCACCCCTCCCCTCTACTTTCCCTACCCTATTTCTCTCCTCCCCCCTCCACTTTTCGGGGAACCAACCAATGGCACCGGTGATGATGATGACGAGATAGCGCGAACAATGGAGTGAAGGATTCCCCTCCCCAGTCGCGAAGAGACCGTGGTAGCGAGAGCTTCTGCGTGGACCTACTTACTGGAAACCAGCTGCTCCACGTCCTCGATACCGAAAGTGCTGGCTCTTCTTCGTGCTTCCGCCTACACTAAACGGTAGGTACTCGCCTACTGTACACCAGCGACGGCTTCTGATTTTTACTCGCGGATCTTCATCGATGTTTTCCTCTTCTTTCACTTTCACGCATGGGCGCTCCAGTTCCAGCGAGGGGCACCCAACTGTGGTCCTGCGATGCCGCTGATCAGTGTCTACTAGTCATTCAACCGAAGGACTTCGACTTCTAGCGATTAATCGTGTCCAATTTTTTCATTCTTCGGAATTGATTCTCCAGTCTTCTTCCTCAGTATCGAATTGTGAACCATCTTCCGTTAACATCAGACTCGCAGCTCTCCTTAGGCAGCCGTCGTCGGGTTTCAACTCGGGCCAATGGATCGCCCGCAGATATTTCCAGGCTCTGTAACGTGCACGCAAAAGTGATTTTTCCGCGGTAACTTCGTGACTCCATAGTGCGAGTATAGCTCGAAATGAATTTTGCTACAGGCTTTTGGAGATTTCTCTCTGCCTGATAATCGATTAAGGGTATGTGCATCCAACTATGTGCCATCTAATGGTGTTCTAGTAGATTTTGAAGATTCGAAAGTCAGTGATAACTTTTTTTCCGCCATACTTGCACCATTCTGATTTGTAGCTCTCCTTAGGCAGGCGTCGTGGGGTTTCAGCTCGGACCAATTAAACCGCCTCAGGTATTTCAAGGCTCTGTAAAGTGGCGCAAAATGTGGGAAACGCATTAAAAACTTTCTTGTGACACGAATCTGGTACCGCTAATCATCTACCCGGTACGTGAAACATCCTGGCGGATAGAAACTATATGCCGGATCGAGACCCGAACTAGGGACCTTCGCCTTTCGCGGTAAGTGTTCTACCGACTGAGCTAACCAAGAATAACTAAGGACCTGGCCTCACATCTTTACTTCCGTCAGTATCTCATCCCCTACCTTCGAAACTTCACTTGGTAGAGCATTTGACCGAGTTCGCGTCTCGGTCCGGCCAACAGTTTAAATCTGCCAGGAAGTTCCATATCAGAGCACACTCCACAGCGGAGTGAAAATTTCATTCTGGTACCGGGGACGTCTTTCTGCTTCCTGATGCCTCAATAACAGCGCTTTTCTTCATCGAGGCCTTCGTCCATCTTTCCAGGCCCGTATAAAGCTCGTTCATTGACAAGAACGCAGGGCTACCTAGCAGACACTCAGCCGTGTTAATTAACAGGCATTGTTACCAAATGCTGAGGATAATTTCTTAAAGGAACTGTTGCGGCAGTTATTTAATATATGATTCGTAAAGGCCAAACATTCGAACATCATTTACTTAGAAAGACAGTTCTCTAAAATCGATTCTTACGGCTGTACAAGCATCAAAGGAGAAATTTTTTTAACTCATTTCGTGCGTGAGAACGGTAGGTAGTCAGTCTATCTGCTGTAGCTAGTAAAGTAAAGCTCAGAAACTTATTTTCTTCAATGATAAACTATCTTGCGTAGTAATGCGAGAAACATGAACATTGAAAGACCGCTCTTGTCTGTTTAATACTCTCACTCTTTGAGAATAGCATATTTACGACAAAGTGGAATTTGATATTCTGTCTGCATTAACTGCTGGCTCAGACAAATATCTTTTATCGCTTAACAGTTTTTCCATCATTGTATTTCGCCTGTGCACAAGCCATTGAGCCTTGGATAAGTTAAAGAACACATCACGTACGCCACTGTTTTTCCCACATACACTCTAAAACATCCTGCATAGGAACGTAGTTAAGTATTTAATTAGTGCCTATGCAAACCACCACCGCAGTCAGTTGGATTTTGAAATCTACATTGAATATGTTGCATAAAAATTCGTTCCCTATAATTATGCTACGAGGAAACCACCAATCTCACGCTACTAGAATATAACGTGCGTTAGAACAATAAAAGCCCTGACAAGGCTGTGCAGTTATTCGGTGACACGCACAGTGCCGCATTCTCGTACCCGTTCTGCGAGGAAAAAACCAGGAAGGCGTCTCGGTCTTGCAAGGCCCTTCCAAATGTTGCCTTCTGATCAAAACCACCTCATAAGAATAGACAACGAAAGAGAACATTTAGTCCGTGACGCACAGAAGTAAAAACCTGTGCGTCTGACATTTGTAAGCTGGAGAAAACAAATTTTCGTTGAGTTTCCTCGTTACTCATCGCTAAGGTATCCCCCCTCCCCCCGGAATTCTTCAGACCAGAAAACAATTAGTATTCATTGCTTGTTTAACAACCTTGTTGCAATTGTTTCCGAATGAGACGTGTGGCCTTTCGTTTTACTAAGAATTAGTATAATTATTTATTGGCGTCAACGAGCACGGACGAACTTGAAATTTTGATGCTTAAAAGCTTTTCATTACGTAGCTGAGAGATGGAAGCACCCAAAAAATATGTAAATAAATTTTTTTCAAATAGGAACAGAACTATGTATCAGCTTATCGCTTAAAAACACAACCAAATGTATTAATAAAATCAAGGAAAGCAAATGTTTGAGATATATTATGGCTTTTAATGACTCTTCACAAACGATCTCTGAGCATTATGGAAATCAGGGAGCCTTCATTTACAAAGTATATACACTAGGTAATCCTGCGGCATAGTGACGTTGTCGAAGTAGTAAAACATTTTCTTGATGTTGTCCATTTGGTCTGCGATTCAGGTTAACAAAATAGAGGCTACATGGCAGCTTCATCGTTATCTTCTGCTGAACAATGATGTAATCAAAGTTCTGTTAGCTTAAGCAGTGAGGAGTACCTTAGAAATAGCTGTTTCTAACGTGAATAAACCAGTAAATACTTACAGTAAAACGTCACGCAGCATTTAACTGACCCACAGTTTCCTTAGATGTTTATAAAATGAACTGTGAGGTTTCCTGCTGTTGCACATTGAAAAGCAATTCCATTTAGTTTCTGTTGTCGTGATCTTCAGTCCGAATACTGGTTTAAAGCAGCTCTCCTTGCTATACTATCCTGAGCTAGCCGCTTCATCTCCGAATAACTATTGCAACATACATCCTGTTGTGGACTGGCAAGACAGCCAATCCACAGTGACGGGTAACCGAAAGGCACGCGCTTAAACTCACGCAGGCTGGCGTGAGGTCTGAAACAGGATACGTAATGAATGCTATAAAGAAAAGTACGTAGCTGCTGGAATACTTCACTTTAATCCACAATTGGTTAACATTGGTCTTGTTACTGTACATGCTTCATTAGATACATAGCAAAGGATAAATGGCGCCTTGCTAGGTCGTAGCAATTGACTTAGCTGAAGGCTGTGCTAACTATCGTCTCCGCAAATGAGAGCGTAATTCTCAGTGAACCTTTCCTAGCAAAGTCTGCTGTACAACTGGGGCGAGTGCTAGTAAGTCTCTCTAGACCTGCCGTGTGGTGGCGCTCGGTCTGCTATCACTGACAGTGGCGACACGCGGGTCCGACGTATACTAACGGACCGCGGCCGATTTAAAGGCTACCACCTAGCAAGTGTGGTGTCTGGCGGTGACACCACACATCCTTCTAGTCTTCTAACTGTATTCATCCCTAAGTCTTCCTCTACGATTTTTACTCCTCACACTTCCTACCAATACTAAATCGGTGATCTCTTGTTTTTGTTGCCTCAGAATGTGTCCTATCAACCGATCCCTTCTTTTAGTCAACTTGTGCCACAAATTTCTTGTCTCCCAAATTCTATTCAGTATCTCCTCATTAGTTACGTGATCCTCCACATCCTTCTGTAGCACCACATTTCGAAAGCTTCTATTCTCTTTTTGTCTAAACAGTTTATCGTCCATGTTTCACTTCCACACATGGCTACACTCCAGACAGATATCTTCGGAAAAGACTTAAATCAATATTAGATGTTAACAAATTTCTCTTCTGCAGAAACGCTTTCCTTGGCATTGCCAGTCTAAGTTTTACATCCTCCCTACTTGCCACCGTTAGTTATTTTACTGCCAAAATGGCAAAACTCATTTACTACTTTTATTGTCCCGTTTCCTAATATGATTCCCTTAGCAACACAGGATTTAATTCGAATGCATTCCATTATTATTGTTTTGCTTTTGTTGATGTTCATCTTATATCCTCCTTTCAAGACAGTGTCCATTCCGTTCTTCCAAGTACTTTGCTGCCTCTCACAGAATTACAGTGTCATCGCCAAACCTTAAAGTTTTTATTTCTTCTCCCTGAATTTTAATTCCTACTCCAAATTTTTCTTTGGTTTTCTTTACTGCTGGCTCAACTTACAGACTGAATAACATGGAGGGTAGGCTACAACTCTGCCTCACTCTCTTCTCAATCAGTGCTTTCCATTCGTGCCCTTCGACTTTTATCACTGCCATCTGCTTTTTGTACAGGTTGTGAATAGCCCTTCGTTCCTTGGGTTTTACCTCTGCTCTCTTCAGAATTTCAAAGAGAGTATTCCAGTCACCATTGTCAAAAGCTTTCTCTAAATCTACAGATGTTATAAACATAGGTTTGTCTTTCCTTGCCCAGTCTTCTAGCATAAGTCGCAGGTCAGTAGGGCTTCGGGTGTTCCTACATTTCTCCAGAATCCAAACTGATCTTCCCCGAGGTCGCCTTCTACCAGTTTTTCCATTCTTCTTAGTCTTAGCATTTTGCAACCATGACTTATTAATTCGATAGCTCGGTAATTTTCACACCTGTCAGCAACTGCTTTCTTTGGAATTGGAACTGCTACATTGTTCCTGAAGTCTGAAGGTATTACGCCTGTCTCATACATCTTACATACCAGATGGAATAGTTTCGGGGTTTTGTCATGGCTTGGCTCTCCCAAGGCTATCAATAGTTCTGATGGCATATCGTCTACCCCTGTGGCCTTGTTTCGACTTAGTTACAGGACGTAATTCAGTTCTTCTGTCGATAAAAAGGTATTGTTGTGATGAGCAGCCATTTAAGTAAGTTTCATCGATTTAACTGTTTTTGTTACATTACAATCTGTCGTGGACGCGAAATATGCATAGGCGTGTATTTGCGACCCAGGTCCGAGATTATATGGCAGGGTGCGGGTACTTTTACAGGCCTGTTGCTTTGTCACTGTGTTAGCTTCTTGATTTACTGTTAGCCGTCAAATCTACCACTGAATTTCCATCAGAGGGATCCTTTAATCTAGAAGATGTTCAGAAGCAACAGCGGCAAACCTTCATTTCATCGCGTCCCTCGTCCCTCTCCGAATCAGACACAGTCGCGGAAACAATCACCGTGGAATGATTTCCGAAGCTTGGGAAAACTCCTGATGCGAAAGATGTTCCAGCTTTCTTCTCTGACGTTAAACAAGAAATTTCCCCCCTCATCGATTCGTGTAACGCTTTTTCGCGAGCAAATCGAGTACTTTCTTTCTGTCACCAACAGCTGGAAACGTACATTGGAAAAAAGAAATCGGCGTAAACATTTCAGGGCTAAAGGCTGAGAACAGTTCTTGTCGGGGAGAAATCTTTTGGAGGTGGGAACAGAGCAAAATGGTCCTCCTTTACCAAACATTTTAAGTATCGTACAATATCCAAAGCCGTTTACAGCTTTCCTTTTTAATATATTCAGTGTTCTTCTATATCAGTTAATTCTGAAGAGACTGGCACAATGAAAATCCCGATATATAATGTATAACTTATCTGAAATCTGAAAGTGAAAATTATTTCTTAGAGGAGTTATAATGAAGCCGAAAGCACGCTACAGTGTATATTAATTCTAAAAGTAAAATCAAAACGATAAGGATGAAGTGTCGGTTATATTTCATATCTCTATATTTCATATCTCTCATATTATATCGTTTTCATTCTCATTTGGTGCTTTTGTGTAATTGACATATTCCATTCTTGTTGCTTTTGGTTCGTGTTTTTGTAGAGAATGAGAGGATTGTTGTAGTAGCGCCCAAATTATGACTTCATGCACTTCGATCCTAGCGACTTCCGCGTTTTATCTGTTATGATATCTCCGTAGATGGGATTTAAAAAATCAGCGCAGAAAAGAGAAAAAAGAAAACAGTGGTGTAATACGGAATAGTTACATCTTTCAATTTGCATATTACAGAATTACGTTTTGTGCGCCTACATTAAACGTCGATCATTTTTATGGAATAGTGTAGTGGAAGATCTGTGTTGACCACGAAATGATGTTACTTCAAAATATGTTTCTGTGGAGTTCACTGTCTACTACGCACAAAGTTCCACATCAGATAATGCTAAGAACTGGCTTTTTTTAGTCGTGGGATGACTGACCCCTGCTGAAGCAAATTGTTGCTGGTTTGCATCAGCGTAATGAGGGAAAAACTTGCAAGTCCTAGGACTGTCAGTTGCGCCCGGCAATTTTGACCAATTGTAGTTTGTACAAGACTGCATTTATTGTTTACAAGCACTGTGCTGGGTCTACAGACATTAGGTACTGAAGCAGAAAGTAGTAGAAAGAAGATTGCGTATTGAAACGAGACCATTTTACTCTTCAGCGGAGTATAGACTACCATGAGCGCTCTTAAAAAGCTAAAAGTGAAGAAGAGTAAATCAACTGTTCTGTCATGTAATGATAATTACTTAGCTAAGTTCTTGAAAACAGCCACAAGCTTTTTAATTTTTTATTTATTTACCGCTTTCGCTCATCAGATATACAGTTGAAAGTTGGCTGAAAGCGTTAAAGATTGTGTTTAAAGTTGGTTGAGAGTGCTACAGATTAAACTGACTGTACTATAGTACTTAAACTTACGTTTAAAGTGCGGTAGTAAATGATAACATGGACGGCAAGTTTAATCTTTGGATCCATTTGCCAACTTTAAACGCAAACTTTAATGTTATCAGCCAACTTTCAGCTGTATATTATGATGATCCTCTTGTCCATTCTAAGAGAAAAGCAGGTAATAAAAAATAAAAAAGTGAGACTTGTTGCTGTTTTCAAGAACATAGTTGTAACATTTGCTCCCCCTGCATTCAATGCTTGCTCTTGCTAAATTACTTAGCGTTCATATCTGCAATGTCATTCATGGTATTAAAACTGTTTGATACCAGTCACGCTCATAGTTTATGTTAACTGTCACCGGTTTTATCCATGCTGGTCGCCCTCAGATAATCCTTCACGTCTTCTCTGCCGTTTGATCATTCTCGTCTGGTATCCTTCAATACTTGAAGGTGATAAAGTCAAATCACCCAAGTAACTCCAGTATCACTGGAGACAGTGATAAAGGTTTGGATCGACGATGCATGGAGTCGAGTCAGCAAGAAAGATGTGGCAGATGGAGCTAAAGGAGGATAGTTAGAATTAGTCGAACTCGGTCTGTATGAGCTTGAAAGTATACCGAGTACAGCTGTAATAAAAGTTATTTTATCAACACTGATACTTCACTGTATTCTGTGCCAATTATCGCTACATAGCCTGCATAGTCATTTCCACAAACTAAGTACTGATGACGTAAAGTCGGCCGTTTAAAAGGCAGGTAGAAAAAATTTGAATACATAAACAGCACCGAAATTGTGAGGAAAAGAAAGCAAGAACTTGCCTGGATCGTTTCAAACCGATTTCTCATCTTCAGCGCATTTACTGTACGGTAGTTGTGCACCCATATCTTCTCATCGTAGGCCGAGACGCAGCGTAACGGTAGTGAAGCGGCTGGGAGCGCCCGGAGAGATGCGGGTGGGTACTATGTCGGTCAGCAGGAAAACCGGTTGCTCAGTATACGGGTCGCGTCGTCGGAGGCTGCGCGCCGCATTTGGAATGTTCCTGCTATGGTTTCACTCTCAGTGCGTCATCCGCCAGCTGGTCGCAGCTCCGAGTTTTTGCAAGTGCACACAAGTCCACCGCATCAACTGCGCGTTTGCAGGTGTTCGAAGTTATTTCGCAAGTCGATCCGGTTCACAGGTTGTGATCTAATTCCCTGGGAAATATCTTTTCCTTTTTCTTCCATAAAACCTATCTTTACCAAGTGACACAGCCAGAACGTACGAATATGGTTAGAACTGGGTATGAGCAATGTGGTTAGAACTGTTGAGTGTGCGTACAGTTAGTGGTCCAAAGAATGAAAGCAACATGGGAAGTGAAACAGTGTCAATTATGAGCCAGTAAGTTTTCTCTCACCCTCTCCCGGCCCCTCATCCTTTCGCCGTTCCGACACTTTTTTCATAGGCCCTGGATCATGCTGACAGAGCTGAACTCGAAATAATTCAGCCGATAAAATAAGAAGTACTGAGTAGAAGCTTCCAACTTGTTCTTCTAATATCAAGAATATTCCCAGAATGAGATTTTCACTCTGCAGCGGAGTGTGCGCTGATATGAAACTTCCTGGCAGATTAAAACTGTGTGCCGGACCGAGACTCGAACTCGGGACCTTTGCCTTTCGCGGGCAAGTGCTCTACCATCTGAGCTACCCAAGCACGACTCACGCCCCGTCCTCACAGCTTTACTTCTGCCAGTATCTTGTCTCCTACCTTCCAAACTCTACAGAAGGTCTCCTGCGAACCCTGCAGGACTAGCACCCCTGAAAGAAAGGATATCGCGGAGACATGGCTTAGCCACAGCCTGGGGGATGTTTCCAGAATGAGATTTTCACTCTGCAGCGGAGTAGCTCAGATGGTAGAGCACTTGCCCGCGAAAGGCAAAGGTCCAGAGTTCGAGTCTCAGTCCGGCACACGTTTTAATCTGCCAGGAAGTTTCATCAAGAATATTAATGGTGAAAGCTCAACTAAGTTTTCTAACGACTTACTGACATGAGATCTTTAGTGCGATATTTCACCGTGGGGGACGTAACTCCTGCGTAAAATAGGAGAAAGCAACTGTCACTTTGTAATGATAATTTAAAATGAACTCTAGGAGTATTATTTGTGTAGTAAAAGTTTGATGAACCCTCACTTTTATGAAAGTAAAACTTCCGTTACAATAGTTACGGCAGAGCTAAAATTCCAAATGTAGTAGTTGTGCTTACCTACGGACATGAGATCTTTCGCGCGATATCTTGGCACGAGGTACGTGACTGCTGCGTAAAGTGAGGGAAAGCAAATGCAGCTCAGTCATGACAATTTAATGTGGATTCTAGGTGTAGAATTCACGTTGTTAAAGTTTACTGAACCCACACTTTCGCGAAAGTAAGACGTCCCTTTACCCTAGTTACGGCAGTGATAAACTTTTAAGTATGGTAACTGTGCTTACTGTGCCCAGCCGAATACTGGATATTAAACGAACCACTACTTGCCTTTTATTCTTCCTTTATACACTATGTTGCGTAGAACTCTTAATGAGGAAAGGCCGTTAGAAATGTAATATTAGACAAAATTGATACAAGTGATGTATTGAAGCTGTGATTACCTACTTCCACAATATATAGTATTATCGTTAAAGACAGGCAGCACTTTTGTTGTTGACAAAGGCCATATCCAAATTGCACATTCTACTTAATAAATACGCAAAAAAAGTGTCTTGCACAAGGGGCAGAAGTACCTCTACTACACAAAAAGCTATGCTATTCTTCTTATACTATTCACCTATTTTTAAAATGGTTTTGCATAATTGACATTTATGTGATCGTATTCCTTAATATTTAAGAGTAACACAATGAACTCTTTGAGGGGCTTGTATATGATGAATATAGTGCTGCCATGTAATCTAAATATGAAGATAGTTTCTAGGACCTGCCAGATGGCTAGCTATTTATTTTTTAATTTCTTGAATCATCTCATTTTTTCCCGTGGAAAATTTGCTGCCGACTTTTCACCAGATACAGAACACTGCTTTTTACGAGAGATTATTTTTTGTCTTACAGTGTGAACGTAACCAAAAACATGTATTTATAAGATTTGTCACTTGTCGCTATTAGTTTATCGCCTCTTGCTTGATAAAACAACATTTTTTAAATGGACTGAATTCTTTTTATTTATCAATAGTGCAGTGAACCATAGTTCATATTACTCCTATCCCTCAACGTTTTACTCTAATTTTTGTGCTGAAACTGGAATAATAAAGGATTAAAGAGATGGTTTGAAAACTTGGAGAGGTTGATAGAACCTGCCAACCACTTGCAAACAAAGGTTTCTTCCTTGACACTACGTTTCATCAGATGTAAAGCAGCCTACTTGAGAATGTATACTGAATCTTGTTACATCACAAGCTAATGAAGTACATTGAATAATACCAGGCGGCTCATTAATTACAACTGGTTGGTGGATTTTTCAAGCTCTCCAAGTTTATCTTCGTACTACTACTGAGTTTACAGTCTTGTTTACGGTTCTTTGGAGAAGGTTTGTATGCTAATCGATACGCGAATGTTTCATGATGTGAAATGTCCAATGTATTGACAACTACTGCAAACTGACACGACGAATGTAAAAATGTACAGTCAATATGCATCATTATAAGGACTATGTTCATTAACAATAGTGATCAAAGCGTTGCAAGGTTTAGTTCGTAGTGGTCTCACATACCTACCCTGGAATTCAGTCGGTGCTGTTGTGAAATAATTAGCTTTCCCCCACCGCTGTCTTTACAATAACCAGCAAAGTGGTCACTCGAGTATTAGCCATTAGCTGCTTGACGTTTTCAAGTCTGACAACGTAAAGTCAGTGTCCTATTACTACTAGGTCACTATCTGTTCGTAATAAAAGTCCTTTATCTCCTCACAGAAGCTCCAGAAATGTCGCTGAATGGCTCTCAAACGAAAGCTAACCGCTTTTATGATTCTGTCGGTGATCTGATACGCAGAGCATGTCATTCTTTTGTCTACGTGATCGGAGACCACTGCGGCTGCGCACCGGACCTCCAGCACTGCGTTTTATCGATTCTTTTCACCACTGTTTGCATTGTTCAGCGAGGGGAATGTTTGCTTTCACATTTCGCAATGGATGACAAAATCTACGTGCAGTATCGCGGAGAAACTGACACCACACGCGCCACCGGTTGAGAGACAGCTTACTTGTTTATCCGATTTTTCTTGCAACAGCTGCAGAAGAAAACTTGAAAAAGAACTCCTGCTACAGTTTTTGTTGTCTTACATTATCAGCTTACAGAAACGGTGACGCCATATTCTATGTAGTGCGACAAAATTATCGTCTGCAAACGAAGCTGGTTGCTATTACAAAATATGTACCCACACAGCCACAATTATGTTTCCAGATAACCGATCTCCACTATCTAAAACGGCCATCCTGAGACTCACAGACCCATGTGATGCGCAACGCTCCCCCAGTGCAGTACATGGATCTGAGGTTAGCTATTTGCGACGCTCGTTAACCATTCAAGTGAAAACATAATTGAGTCGGAAAGTAAGTCACTTTAATGCTTTGGTCTAATTATTGTTTTAGGGGCGTCTGTACATCTTCCACTCTTAGCTTTTTTAAATCCTCATTACACACACGTGCTCTGCTGGGTCTTACGATACTCCCCTTGAAGGTGATAATTTACCTGAGTGGCCAGTTATTGTGGCATAAAATAATCTTTTCGTTAAATTCACATTTCACATACCTTAAGATATTAGTCAATACCGGACTTATGCATCACAGAAAGAAACATCAAATTCCTTCTATTTTCGTCGTATATATACGAGGGTCTAATAGGCAGCGGGATACTGTTAGCTTGATTTACGAATAATGTCAGTACTGTGTTCAGTCCAAAAATGCATAGCCGAGTTAACGAAAATCCAGATTTGCTTCATGGCAACCACCAACAATTAACAAAAGTCCCGCACTTTTTGTTATTGCATAAATACCACGAAACGGGAACTATTCGCGAGCGTTACACAACATTTAACTATAATGTAGTCCACCTCCGTAGCTGAGTCATCGGTGTGGCTGACTGCCATGAGGAAGCCCCAGTTCGAGTCCCCTGACTGAAAACGGTCTAGGGCGCCCTGTCACGGTCCGCGCGGCTCACCCCCCCCCCCCCCCCTCACCCCCCCACCCTCCGTCGGAGGCTCGAGTTCTCCCTCGGGCATGGGTGTGCGTGTGTGTAGTCCTTAGTGTAAGTTATTTTAAATTACATTACATAGTGTGTATGCTTAGGGACCCATGACCTCAGAAGTTTGGACCCATAAGACCATACCACAAATTTCCAAATTGCAAGAGATGAGTTAGCTCACAAGAAAATTCCAAAGGCTTCACCAAGAAGCAATTCATTTATATTTTTTTAGTCCTTCTTTTTTGTGACCATATTCTCCGTAGTTGCTAAATAATTACGGAAGGTGTTTTAAATCCGACTATGCAACTACACGAATGTGTGCATTATCGCCAAATCTTTTTCATTTTGTTGGTGTAATGTATTATCAGTGGCGATATTTTATGTCGCATTGTCGGCTACATTAAAAGTGTCGTCTGCTTGAAGATTTTTCAGATATTCCCTCGTTTGGCACTGATATCTTGTGCGTAATTCCTCCTTCCTTTGCAACACTACACATTTCTTGATGTGGAACAAGACACAATGTAACTCTACTACTGTTTGTACGTAAGAGGCGTGTTACCCTGTTAAGCAAGGTGTGATTTGGCACCTAGCATCAGTACTAAACGACGAAATATTACAAAAATGTACAAAAAATTCTGATGTAAACGTAATTCGGGCTAAGATATCACTATTGATTTTGTTTCACAACAACAAAACGAAACGTGTTTGGTGATAAATCTACGCACTTTCTCATAGTTGCACAGACGGATATAAAATATCTTCAATTAATTTACAAGTTTTTAATGTTTTTCTTGCAGATAATAAAAAATGTTTTATTTAGTAGTCTGTTGACTCGCGTAGGTATTTTTCGCCGCAGTTTGTTTAATGATTTTTCGGACTTTTCGCCGTCAGCACTGAAGGGTGAATCTTTCACAGTGCTGACTAATGCTGATGAAACGCCGGAAAAATTACTAAAGAAACTTCGGCCGAAGATTTCGAGAGGAAGTCAACATCGAATTCATCAGTCGGGCACATAAACCTCAAAATTTGTTTAGCATTGATTTCATTACCTAAAACAGTAAAAGAATCGCCGGCAAAGAGGAAGGTTCCAGCTTCGAGTCCCGGTCCAGGCCACAGACTTACTTTCTTCGTGGTTTCCCTAAATCTGATAAGGCAAACGCTGGAAGTACCGGGTGATCAAAAAGTCAGTTTAAATTTGAAAACTGAATAAATCACGGAATAATGTAGATAGAGAGGTACAAATTGACATACATGCTTGGAATGACATGGGGTTTTATTAGAACAAAAAAAAAAAAAAAAAAGTTCAAAAAAATCTCCGACAGATAGCGCTTCATCTGATCAGAATAGCAATAATTAGCATAACAGAGGAAGACAAAGCAAAGATGATGTACTTTAGAGGAAATGCTCAATATGTCCACCATCATTCCTCAACAATAGCTGTAGTCGAGGAATAATGTTGTGAATGTTGTAAAGCAAGTCTGGAGTTATTGTGAGGCACTGGCGTCGGATGTTGTCTTTCAGCATCCCTAGAGATGTCGGTCGATCACGATACACTTGCGACTTCAGGTATCCCCAAAGCCAATAATCGCACAGACTGAGGGTTGGGGACCTGGGAGGCGAAGCATGACGAAAGTGGCGGGTGAGCACACGATTATCACCAAACGACGCGCGCAAGAGATCTTTCACGCTTCTAGCAATATGGGGTGGTTCTAATAAAACCCCATGTCATTCCAAGCATGTGTGTCAATTTTTACCTCTCTATCTACATTATTCCGTTGTTTATTGCGTTTTCAAATTTATACTGACTTTTTGATCACCCGATATTACAAATATTAATAGTCCTAATAGCAATACAATACAGTAGTGTCTAATTCCTATTGGTCCGTATTGCGATCAAGACTGTTAAAATCAGTAATAAAAAATACATATCGCAATTTCTCCGTCACCTGACGATGTCAGATTTCTTCAGTACCAGAATGGTGGGTGGCTTTGGGAGAGGCCACGAGGTTTTTCCTTTCCTATCCTACCATAAATGGAGCCCATGGTCCGTCTCCATTGCCTTCGTAGGCACAGGGATGTTAACCCCATAGCTAGCTGGTTCTGGTCTTCCTTTTCTTTTTGTCAAAGGGTGGAATTTCGTGAACAAGTGTCTATATTTTCTTACGCGACAAAACATTCAGGCGGTGGCATCTGCCGGCTATTCTAATGCCAATGCAGTTTGCGGACGATAGCTTGTGGTCACCCGGCTCTCTCAAGGTCAGCGGGCGGCGGGGCAGCGAGTAGAGTGCTCACACGCAGCCGGCGACGCGTCATCCAAGGTGAGTTGGTTCATCCGCGGCCGGATGCAGCAGCAGCAACAGCAGCACCGCAGGACTGCGGCTGGTGACGCCAAGCACTGCGGCCTTGGCTGGTGACCAACCGCTGGCGACCGTTGCCAGACAACAACACCACGTCTTCCTCTCTGGCGCAGCGTCGCAAAACTAGCTGTATGTAATATACACTACAGTAATATTCAACAAACACGTCCACAGGTAGCGCACAATTGGATGTACTATTACCGGTCTCGTTCGTCAGTTGCAATACAGAATCACTGCCCTGGTGCAAGGGGTTAGGCAGTTAAAAGCACTGATCGGCACCACAGTCAGACAAGAAGTCTTCGCCTTCTTCACTTTTGACTATTTTATCGACCAAAGTATTTTCAATATCTTAACCGTTGCCACCAGCACAACGATTATGCAAAGGTGCTTGCGTCTGACGAGAGAGAACTGTAACAATTAACAAAAGTAAAATTAGGGTAAAGCCGGCCACTGTGGCCGAGCGGTTCTAGGCGCTACAGTCTGGAACCGCGCGACCGCTACGGTCGAAGGTTGGAATCCTGCCTCGGGCATTGATGTGTGTGATGTCCTTAGGTTAGTTAGGTTTATGTAGTTCTATGTCTAGGAGACTGATGACCTCAGAAGATAAGTCCCATAGTGCTCAGAGCCATTTGAACCATTTTGACTAGGGTAAAAGAATGTAGTCGATTTAAATCAGGCGATGCTGGGGAATTAGATAAGGAAATGAGGCAGTAATAGTAGTAGATGACCTTCGCGGTGTGAGGCAGCTTATGATGGCCGGAAGAGAGAGGATTCAAAATGCAGACTGGCTACAGTAGGAAAACTAGTTCTAAAAAAGAGCAATTTGTTAAAGTGAAATATAAGTCTAAGCGTTCGGAAGTCTTTTGTGAAGACTTTGTCCGATGTGTAGGCCTGCGCCGGCCGGAGTGGCCGTGCGGTTCTAGGCGCTACAGTCTGGAACCGAGCGGCCGCTACGGTCGAAGGTTCGAATCCTGCCTCGGGCATGGATATGTGTGATGTCCTTAGGTTAGTGAGGTTTAATTAGTTCTAAGTTCTAGGCGACTGATGACCTGAGAAGTTAAGTCGCATAGTGCTCAGAGCCATTTGAACCATTTTGTATGCCAGCAGGGTAGTGAAATACGGACGATAAGGGAAGACAAGAAGAAGCTTTAGAAATATTGTGGTAAGGAGGAGTGCCGAATATTAATTGGATGGATCGAGTAACTATTTGATGTATACAGACTGAGGTGGCGAAAGAAAATTGGTACCAAAACCAGGAGTCGAACCCGGGTCTCCTGCTTACTAGGCAGGTGCGTCAGGCACTAAGACACCGCGGCACAGCGGTTTACACATCTCCATGGATTACCCTGGCACACCTCGCTCCTCGATCCAAATTCTCACTGGAGGAAGGCATGCCAGGACAATCTATACAGTTTTCTGAACTACTCTGCCAAGGTGGCTTAGCGGCTAACGCACCTGCTTACTAAGCAGGAGATCTGCAGCTGGGTTTCTGTCTGGATCCCCCATTTAAGACAGATGCTGAGGTGTCATTCCAGTACACAGAAAGGCTCAGCAATTGTTGTCGTGTTAAGCGGGAGTTTGGATAGAGGATGGAGGTATGCCAGTGTAATTCATGTAGTTATGTGAACTACTGTGCCAAAGTGGCATAGTGCCTAACACACCTGCCTAGTAAGTAGGAGACCTGAGTTCGATTCCCGGCCTTGGTACAAATTCTCACTCGCCACTTCAGGCTATATGCTTATACATAAAATTATTTCTGTATGAGACCAGTATAGTCTCTCAAATTCTGTCACTTCATTTGTACGGGTAACTGTTGACAAGATAGTGAGTCTAAACGGGGAAGAAAGAAAGTTATGGCACAAGTTGACTAAAACAACGAACCGGTTGATAGGACACATCCTGAAGCATCAAAAGATCTTCACTTCGGAGGCAAGTGTGTCGGTAAAAGCTGTAGACGGAAACCGAGGAATGAATACTGTAAGCAAATTTAAAAAGATGTCGCCTACATGGTCCAGTCAAATTAATGTGACCACCACCTACGTACGACGCCAACATCCAATAACCACTAACATACAGTAGGTGGCAGCACTGACCGTGGAGGATATGTAAAGCCCGTCAGGCGGGCGCGTATAACAATGCAGCCATTGTCGTAAAGCAGAAAGGGAATAATTTATCTGATTTCCAAAGGGGCATAGCCGTTGGCTTTCGGGTCGCGGGTTGAACCACTTCTGAAACTGCTAAACTCGTAAACTGTTTGCTTCCCGCCGTAGATAAAATATACCGTGCATGGCAAAATGGTCTATCCAAAACCGGCACGGACACAACTGTGGTGCATCATAGGCCATAAATGAAATGGGTGGACGACGGCTGCGGATCTGTGTGTAGATGGACAAACATGTAGCAGTTGAGCAACTGATAACATGAACCAAGGTGCTACCAACAGTATCTCCTCAACGACCGTTCAGTGATCACTGCTGCGTATGGTCCTCTGAAACGCCTGGTTCGTGCATCCATGCTGAATGCCGTTCATCGGCGACGAAGGCTGGGAATTTAGACGCCAATACCGCTACTGATGTGCACTGGTTGGCGACAGATGGCCTTATCACACGAATCACGTTTTATGCTCCATAGGACAGATGGCTGTCGGCGCGTACTGCATGGAATGTCTAAAAGCAAACTCCCTCCACCAATCGTCGGAGCCACGCGGGGTTAGCCGAGCGTTCTAGGGCGCTGCAGTCATGGACTGTGCGGCTGATCCCGGCGGAGGTTCGAGTCCTCCCTCGGCCATGGGAGTGTGTGTTTGTCCTTAGGATAATTTAGGTTAACTAGTGTGTAAGCTTAGGGACTGATGACCTCAGCAGTTAAGTTCCATAAGATTTCACACACATTTGAACATTTTTGAACCAATCGTCGGAAGAGGCCAGACCGGAGAAGGGAGCGTTAATGGTCTGGGGAATGTCCTCCTGGCATTCCCTAGGTGATCTCGTCGTTGTGGAAGGCACAGTGTATCAACAAAAGAATGCAACTATCCTTGGTGACCATGTCCACCCATATACCTGTATGCAGTTACTTTTTCCTCGGCACAATGGTATTTACTAGTATGACAATGCAACGTGTCGCACAGCTCGAAGTGTATGTGTGTGGTTTCGAAGTGCATCAAGATGAGTTTACAGTACCCCCCTGGCCATCAAACTCCCAGATATAAACCCAATCGAGAATCTCTAGAACCACCTAAATCAGGCTATACGCGCTGTCTCCACCTAGAAACCTAGCGCAGATTGCCATGCTACTGGAGTCGGCATGACTCCATATTCCTGTCGGTATCTTCCAGAACCTCATTGACACTCTTCCTGCACATCTCCCAGCGCTTCGTGCTACAAACGTGTTTATTCAGACTTTTGACAGGTGGTCATGTTATTGTGACAGGACGGTGTATTTTGCTGTAGTTTACTCGAAGATGAAGAGGCTTGTACAATATAGACTACGCAGAAAACTGGATCAGACCAGTCTTCCGACTAAAGATCACAACAACATGAATTTTGGCGGCCACTGTGTCCCCTGCAGGCGATTCCTGCGTATCTGCAAAACTTATACACTCTGGTTTCCTTCATCTCATTCATTAGTTCTTTTTTTTCCTGTTTCTACTTCTGCACCTTTTACATAAAAGGCGAGTGAATTACTCTTGTGACTTCCTCGGCCGGCTTCGCCACTCTAATTGCCACTCTCTCACATAAATAGCTGTACCAATACATCGGTACACGCCAGTGCACTTAACAAAATCTGAATTGTTAACGCTCTCAACATCGCTAAGGCGTGAATTACCTACACTCTTAGCACCTAGAATTAATGGACTATTTGTCCTTAGGTAGGAGTTTATGGTGTTCCAGAGCAGCGAACAGCAGAAGCAACCGAGTAGAAAACACTCCTGTAACATTTACAGGTGAGTAGGTCAAAGTCTCAAGCTTCACATAGCTTATTTAGTGCAGAGGAAAGGAAGGTTATAGCCTATCTCAAGAACAGCGCGCTCTTGAGTGGCTGAACACTGTATCACTGCTGCAGAGCGATTTAGAAAGAGACTGACAGTGAATTAACGATTTCGACATTGGCAATAAGAAATTTTACGGCGCTCGATGGCTTAGTAGGTAACGTACAAACTGGACATCCAATGGTCCATAGTACAATACTCAATGCCTCCAATGATTTTTCTTTTTCACCCATTGCTTCTTTCACTTAAGGATATGATTTTTTAATGTGAAAAAAATTCGAAGTTGCACCGTTGTTGGGAGTCGAATGTTGGTCCATTTAGAAATGACGGGGTAAGTCCACTCAATGGGAGCGGAGGACATACAGTCTTCAGAAGGACCGTACGCAGGAAAGCAATGAAGTGTCCAATTCAGGCTTGGCGGTGAGAGCAGTTTATATTTTCGCTGTCAGAAGCTCAGAATGCCTTTTATCCGTCGATACGTCTAGTTGTCTGTCCTCAGAAAGAGCATTGATTGTTGAAAATGAGTTTTATCATACGTTTACTTTAGAATTCACTCATCCTTAGTTGACGGCAGTCACGCCTAGTCAACAAAACTTCAGTTTTGAATCGATAACCATATTATTTTTGAATTTTATCACGTATTTTTAATAATCTCGCTTCAGGTTCCTGTATCACAAAGGCAATTGCTCAAACCTTAATTGCTGTTTGGGCTTTTCTGATTTCCTCAACACTACCACTGGAGAATAATGCGATACTTTTAGGGAACATTAATGGCATGTGCGGACACAATTTAGAAACTTGAATCAGGAACGCTGTGCGGAGATTTGATCGTCGCTACTACTTAACGCGAGTCCAGTATCCAGCAGCTGCGGCATGTAACCTGCTGAAAATTAATAAATAATTTCCAATAGCTGGTACATATGTCGATC
This sequence comes from Schistocerca americana, assembly GCF_021461395.2. NCBI lineage: Eukaryota > Metazoa > Arthropoda > Insecta > Orthoptera > Acrididae > Schistocerca > Schistocerca americana. The sequence goes on along the minus strand of NC_060125.1, from coordinate 265,168,120 downwards.
AAATTACCTAACCGGGAGACTATTTTAAAACACACTGTGGCCAGAAAGGGGTATTATAGGATATGAACCTTCTGAAACACTTCCATGGGTTGCTACGCCATTCGCCAGAAAATTTTGATGAAAACAGAGAAACTAAGGAATGTGACCTGCGCAGTTCTTCGCATCTTTGGGATGGAGGTTCTTTCGTGGGGAACAGAGACTCCACTGCATTAGAAGACACCAGGCAATGACTTTAGACTGTTGTTAAAAAAAAACACGGCGCATAGACAACGTAATCTCCAGAGACAACCAGCAATACGGGACATGGTGACGTTAGATTTACTGCTGAGCCGTCCTTCCGCGTCATCTCTATAATTGTACTTCACCGTTAAATGCAAATTCGCATGTGCACCTTCAGTGGTCAAGAATATGTCCTTGTAAACTTCGCGAAACTTGCATGAAGTCATTTAGACTCCCATTGCTTCGCTAAATTTGCGCTTTTCTTCTTTTTTTTCACGATCGGAGTATGGAGCGGACAATCACCTGTGCTGCTACAAAACTAGTGTGACTATTTCAGTTCCTCCTTTGAGGTGTGTTACTTTATCCACAATTTCTTCCGTTTTTGGGGTGCCGTAATCAGGTCCCGAGCCTGTTTTTTTTTTTTTTTTTTTTTGCTGATAAATGCATCGTTTTAGTAGGACCATTTGTCTGTCTGAAAATTTTGATATTCTCCCGTGTTGTTGACGGCAAGGTACTTGAGACAAAACAGTCTGAATGGTTCAACTGTAACACTGCCTCTTGTCAAGCATAAATTAGTTACGTATTATAACAAGAGTGACATATTTGACAACTTCTTCGTAGTTTAAACGGGATTCAACAAGTTTTACGTATTTACCGTTATTAGTAACAATAGTTAAGACGGATCTATATACTTTTCGGCATAACTTTAAATTTTTTAACCAACCCCATCCCGCCAGTATCGACCTCCAACGTTTTTTCGGTAGTACATGGACACACAAGAACAGATGCGCCAAAATGATTTCTGTGTAATGACATATTTATGAGATGATAAGTGATTTCTCCTCTTCGTACGGCTATGGTAGCCGATATATTTGGCAACTTCTTGGGAACATACTCGTTCCTTGTAGTATGCATCTGACAAATTTAGAAACTGTCCATCAATACATTTACTTTCCACGCACATTGTCGTAAGACTACTGAGGCCATTGATGTGTTTCATTTGCCAATAAATTTTAATAACACAGTAAAAGAGTACAGTTTGGCATAAACATATTTCCAAACCTTAACAGGTTCATAGCGGCTGTACAAACTAAGTAATGAAACTGATACTTCATTAAAATCCGTAAAAACTGTATTTTGTGGAAATTTGCGAGACGGTATACAGCCCATTTGTCAAGTAAAGTAAGTACAGCTCATTAGGTCTACGTATTTTGTACGCATAAACAGTAAGCTAAGCTGAACAACACATGAAATGTAAGCTTCAGTTCCTGTATAATGAGGTTATCAGGATACTGAAGTGCATAAACAAAGAACATTATTAACGTGTTGAAACTATGTTACAAGTTGAGAGTTGAATTCCGATTGTTACTGTTATTATTACGCCATAGCCTCAATACATTCTTTGGTATATAATGCAGATAGCGTATGCAAGAACGTTGTATATAGCTGCTAGATGCACGTATCGTCATAATATAAGACAATCGCTAAGCTAGCAGCAACCAGTACAATATGGAGACCTGGAGGGAATGTTGTAAACAATGACAGCCGGTGTCCACGTAGTATCGACAAAATCTTTTCCTGGCGAACAATAAACAGATCAGGATCAGCACACAACACGCTGTCGTAACAACAGCACATGCATAGGTTAGATCTTGTTTTCTCAACATCAAACTTAATGCCGTTAGCCACTTACTAGTTTTTGCGTGCAAAAACCATTCGTCATTTCATATCATTTCTCCTAAGTATAGACAGAAGTGAATCATGGATTGCGGGGTTCCCGGAAAGCAAAGGATCTGACACTTGGTGATACAGAAGAATCCTGACAATTAAATGAACTGATAATACGCAAAATAAACATTTCTCTACAGGCTCTGCGATGTAAGGAATGCGTGGCGTACATACCATAATAAACACAACAAAAACCTATAAGAAACGCGTTCTCTGGAAGTGACATTTCCCTAGGCTGCGATTAGGTGTAAAGCCACCGTTCACGTATTCTGGACCCAGCAAGCACCCACCATTCCCTGCAGGTCGTTGGAATCGCTTACACAGTCCATCCGCTGATCAGTAATTTTTCGTTTCCAGTGCTCTTACTCACCCGCTTAAACATTCGTGACTCATGATTCAGCTGAAAACTTCTGTCTGCTTGAAAAACACACCGTCATGCCAAAGCCCTCAGAGCTTTCTTTGCTTTACCTGAAATCCACATCATTTGCACGCCATCCGTCCCTGAATAAATTTGTTTTCCTGTTCTGCTCCGCCTCTTACCGCTTGCGCTGAATTCTTCGCTGCAGCACTGTTTCCTCGTACATTTAATTTTCGTCGCAAACGTTGTTTTATGGCGCTTCAGATGCTTTGTTTAACGTCTGACTGACATTCTCGTTTGTGAAGAAGACTGCATGAAAGCTGTTTCTACGCTCATAAGCAACATTTATGAAAGCCGAGGTTCTTTCAGTCTTCGTTCCCATCTAGTCTTATTTCCTTTTTTATTTAAAGTCTCTTTTCTCTCGGTTTAAATACTCAGGCTCATTCACGATAACGCGACTACCTTACTAATATAACACGGAGATATTAGCAAACAATGGTGCATGGATATGTAAAGACAAGTTAATGTTTAATTTTGTTGCCAAAAATAACAAGAAGTACTTGGCCGAATTCATTCAAATTACCACACGATACTCTTGGACGAAAATAAACTATGCATTTATTAATGTATGTAATTTACCAAAATCTCGAAAATTTCTTGACCAGTTTATTTAACACTTCTACACGATATTCTAATAAACATTCAGAAGGGCTTGGGGTATACACCTTTTTAAACAACAGAGTATATGTTTCTTTTAAAAGGGACTGCGAGGAAGAATGCTGTGTTGTGCTCTACTGCGAAAATCTCTGGTATTGTTGTCTTTCTCGCAGTCTTAACTACGATAGCAGAGCATTTCAACCATTACGCGTGTAGGTAGGTTCTAATTATGAATGCGTGTAACCGGTGTAGACAACACAGCAATATGATTATTTACCCTTCGTGCTGGTTCGGGGAAGTTGAATGTATTGTCAATTATTCCCATATATTTTTAGCAATTGCGAAGCATTGTTGGGTCCGCTAGTAGGATAATATAAGCGATGTATCATCACCGAGAGTATTGGCTATGGTTGTTACATTTTCAAAAGATTTGAGTACATCTAAAGCAGCTTAATTGCTCGGAAATCACGTGGCCCTGAGGCTAGCGATTTGGACTTAAGATATGCATAAAACGGATTTCACGCTCCAGTGGGGCAATATAGGTGTGAGATTTCCGAGGTTTTTATACATTAAGAGGATCCTTCGAAGAGGATACGGCCGATGATCATCCCCGTCCTTCCCAGTACAAATTTCTGTTCCATCTGCAACCGCCATTGCACAAATGTTAAATTCTAACATTTTTCTGTCTGTTCGCGCCGAATAAACATTACGCTTTAATATGCTTTATATAATATATTTTGTAGATATCGTTTCCCAAGATAGGCGCTCGATAATGTAGAACGAAAAATTTAGTACGTAAATTTAGATAAACGGAAAGTTAACATAAGGTCAGAACATTGGTATACGTCACCAAGAAGCCACGGTGACATAACAATGTCACGGACGCACTCCAACGGGTGCAACGCAGTGGACACATTTCTGACATAGTTATGACATGGCTGGCATTCCTACAAAGCACAGCAATTCCAAGCTGCGCCTCTAGCAATTCAGTGCACGACTGGAATGATCTCATCTCTTTTTCCTTGCGCCTCATATTTGCTACTAGAGAATGCAAGGAATACGTAGAATACTAGATGCTAAGTGATGAAGTACATCTAAACTATTGAGTTAAATACTGAAATAACTACATCCCATAACAATATACCATCTTGAGAGCCTTTTTTGACTCATTCGCAATATCATAACTTACGTGTTAAGATGGTTGTATCAAAACAGACTGTTCACCGTCGATGGAGCTTTAACTGAAAAACCTCAGAGGATAATATTGTTTGTTAGGTTTCAGCGTCCGTGGACAGCAGGGAAAGAAACCTATAGAAAGTGACAGGTTGGGTAGATGTTCAGTACGTCATAGAGGGGTAGTTAACACTTTCGACACGCGTGAGAGTATCACTCGGACGCTGGTCCATAGCTATAGTTATCATATCTCATGAAACGTGTGTCGTATAATAATATTATTTTGCAGATTATTCGGCAGAGTGTGTGAATAGTGCGCAAAATTTACTGAGAACTGAGTTAGTTGTGAAGAAGTAACAAATTAAAATACCATGCCTGTAAGGCTCGGCTGTGTCTCGAAAGTGTTTACTTGCTTGGGTAACGAACGATAGAAGAGTTAAGTATGAATACTGAAAACTGACGCATTTTTGAGGTTGTCGGCTTAATCGACTACGTGAAAGAATGATAGCAGCCTACTATAAATGCCCACGACCTTCTATTGTGAAGTAATGAAAATGATTTGAGAAGTAACAGTCGTATCAGGTAATTCAGGTGCGCTATAGAAGGCGAGTGAAACAGTCTGTCTACTGATTCAGCATGAACTGACATTTGAGTTGAGACTTGAAAGTACCGAGCATTGTAAACATTGCTAACACTTCGGAGTTCTTCCTGGTTATTCAGTCATTTTGTCTCTAAGATAATCAACACTGTAGCAGATTTCTGGTCTTGAAGTGGGAAGCATTACACTGGTTGCAGAGAGAAAACGCCCGCCCGAGTTATGGTTTCGCTAGCTCACGTTTCACAAACTTCCGCCGTGGGTTCATTAGCGTCTGATTACGTGTGGGTGTCTGCAGACCACCTGCCACATTTTATCCATGGCGTGTTGCGTAAAGGCAGCAACGCTTGGTATATTTCGGCCTGCAGCCTGCAAGCACTGTGGCTTCCCGAGAAAGTCATTTCTGCGCAATACGGTGATACAAGCAAAAAGGAAATATCTGCCGAAAGTCCTGTTTTCGGTAGTGGTAGTACTCTGCAAACGAGAACATTTTCTGTGAAGAACGCCATCGAGTTTGTTCTCTCATTGTTATATTTTTAGGACAGTTTTGTTAGCACGTGTGCTACTGTGATATTTATTACAGAGACCATGAATACGATTTGTTACATTTGACCTTCCACTGAACTTACTTCTAGTATACATTAACGAACGATGATTGGTTCTAAGGATAAGCCGGACAATTCAGTATTCTCCACAACAATATTCTAAATCAGAAATTAATGTATGTGCACCTTTCTTGTTTTACTCTGTAAAAGCCACGAAAATTTACCACTTAACAGCTAGAACAATTCGGTGAAATGTTTGCATTTTACTCAGTGTAACCTAAAGTCCTATATGAAAATAACAACCTGCAAATATATGCGTTTTCGTCATATATACTAACGAGGGTGACACATAAAATTATGCAGCTTGCCATAATTTCACCCCAGTCATGACGCAAAATCAAAAGTATCCTGAAATAAGGCAGGCAGTTTGTCTATAATAGTTGTTCCGTACTACTAACGCTACACATGTAATGCAACCGCCTGGATGATACGCAAGGCCTGAAAATTTTCTTCAGTAGATCTTACTATCTTATTTACTCTATCAATTGTCGCCCCTGAAATAACATTTCTGCGAAATGAGGCACTGCTTCTCCCTGGCGTGTATGTCAGTATGCAGTAGGTTACTCCTTACATGGCACAGTAAAAACAATAACTGCATGTTCCAGTACTGGCTTACAGTGAAAGAATTACGACTCGGTGCTAGATTTTACGTTAATGCACAAGAATTATTTGTTCTCTCTCTGTTGTTGTAGACTGAAGAACAATAAAATAAGTATTTTTAAAGTGAGTGGAAGTAATGGAGCATTGTGGCAGATTAAAATTGTATGCCGGTCCGGAAATTTACATCGGACCTTTGTTTTTCGCTGAAACAACACCGTAAAACTGTTCGCCCTGTACCCGAACTAGGCATGAACAATAGTAGCTTAAGATCGGAAAAAGAATTGAGAGAGAATGAAGAGACACTTCGTCGAACGTTTTCTTTTTAACATATACTCTTTTCTGATTTCAGCAGCAACACTTATAGCTACTCGCGATCTCAGAATCAAGAAAGATTCTCTTTTCATTCGTTTTTCTGTTTATATTCTTTGGAGGACTATGGATTCATATTCATAGACTTGCGTTTATTTACAAGAGAGGTTACGTCTTTCTTACCGAACGCTTCAGTGTTGACGGATCCATCAGAGTAATGGCATAGCTACATAAAAAATAAAACCGTTAAGTCGCGTCAGGTACAATTTTTTTCTAATTTTCTTTAAAAAGGCCACACTACCTCTAGCCCACAATTCAACACCACCAAACGAGCGAGACATAAATATTGTACTAAAATGGGATCATCTTCTTGGTTACATCGCCTTCGTCACGGATGTTCTAGACTGGGGGACAAAATAAAGTACCACTGCAGACTAGGTAATAACGCGTGAAGACAAAATATAATTTTCAAAACGATGGTAGCAAATATAATTATTATGAAATAATACTGTCTAGACAGAGCTGCACGTACATTGAAACTATCGACTGAAAGAAACTGAATCAAACATAGTTGCTATTTAATAACGGAACTTAACTTTGAGTAAACTTAAGAAAATTATCTCATCAGTTCTTACTTCGAACAAGAAATTATTTACTTTAACAGCATGATGATGTGCTACATATCTGTGTTTATTGAGATTTCTCAGCGGTAAGACACTGCACTTATATTCGAGAGGAAGGCGATTCAAATCTCTCTGCGTCCTTCCAGATTTTAGTCGTTGTACATCACTTACGTGAAACTCCGAGATGATTCCTTCGAGAATTGCTCCGCCGGCTTTCCTACGTGTTTCCCCAATCCTAGCTTGCGCTTAGTCTCTAATGGCCTCCTAGTCGGCGAAATGCTAAACCTTAATTTTCCTTAGTAAAAATTCATGACCCGCAGGAAAGCTACATAATCCCGCTACTGAAATAGGACCTACCAGATTTTCTCAGTTATCTACTAACGTACGAAATTGTGTCATAAGTTAAGTACTGAATACCAATTCAAGGTTAATCGCTAAAGACATATGGATCCTATATCTCTTTTTTCTTACTTTCATCGTCACTCGCTCTGTCGAGATTTTATTGAATGACTCATTACACTAAAGACAGGTAAATAACAAAAGATTTCCATTTTTTTGACTTACATTAACGGAATACGTGAAGTAAAATCCTGTGATCATCATTGTCTGGATGTGTAAACTGTTCACTGGAAGTTTCGCATTTAGGTAGTTAAGTTTTGACGTTAATAACTTCCTATTGGAAAGAACCCATCGAAAACTGCTGCATAATCCGTGGTGGTGGTGGTGGTGGTTATGGTGGTGGTGGTGGTTATAGTGGTGGTGGTGGTGGTGGTACTTCTCGCTTGCAGTGCCTGTACGCAGCCGAGATGGGAGACGGGTAATTCATAACACGACCCGGCGGTCCCAATGGGGCGGAACACGCCGCCGTATTGAATGAATTCACTTTCACTCTGACAGAGTACGGTGTGTCAGCCGAAGCCGCCGTGCCATTGATCGTTAATTTCTAGCTCCAGCCACGGGAGCTAGCGTCGCCGTTCCCCTACTGCTTCTCACATTCAATTCAAAATCTCACAGATATGTTAAATCCTAACACATGCCGAAAGTGTAACTCGATAGCAGTGTAAATACTGCCCCATCCTTACTACGTCTGTCATGCACTAATGCTTAATTGGTTTAGCAGAGTGCACAGAATACAACAGAGCTCCTACAATAGTTCCGATTAAACTTTCGCCAACCCCTCCCCCCTCACCCCCTTCCCTCTCCATCCTCACTCTCAAGCAATCGCTGCGAGACTAGGTGCTTAGATTCAACCAGCAGTAATTAAACATTTCCATAGTGATCTACAGGAGTTGGACAAAAATATCTAAACACCGCTAGAAATTCTTGCGTGATCACAAATACAGATGCTAGCGAATCCTGCAGGTTGCGCTGTTGTATTTGACCAACGTATGGTACCCGCGCAATTTGTGAGTACGTAACATCGGTGCTAAGTAATTTCGAACGTGGGTAAACTGTTGGAGCTTTTGGTGGCTGCTTCCGTAATCAAATTAGCCGAAGTATTTGGTGTTTCAAGAGGCACCATATCCGAATAAATATCCAATACAGGAAAAGCAGAAATACGTCATCTGCAAAGTCAGAAAGCGTGCTAAAGTTTGTGTTCTGTGTTCGTGATAAGGACACTGAATAAGGTTCTGACGAAAAATAAGAGGACGACAACTGCAAAAGTCATTGCAGAACTGAATGTCGCACTCGCGAATCCTGTCAGCACTAAAACAACAGAAAGAGAGCTCCGTAAACAACCAGCTGTAGGGCGAAATGAAATTACGAAAGCACTCATCGGTAATGCAAATGCTTACAACAGAAAAATGTGGTTTTGAAGCCATAAAACGTGGTCTGTGGAGCAATGGAAGAAAGTCGTTTGGTCGAATGAGCCTTGTTTAGCACTATTTACAACTAATGGCGAAGTTTATGTCCGAACAGTGACTCATGACCGGTGTTCGGTAGTCATTTTTGGCAGCCATATCGTGGTATTCCATGGGCCTCATGGATACTCGGCAAGGCTGTATTAATGCTAAGGATTATGTGACAATTTTGCTTCATGTGATCCTTCCCTAGTATAATGTTTCTTCCCAAATAGTGAAGCTGCTTTCCAAACGACAGGACCCATGTCCACACAGCTCGCATCGTCCAAGATTGGTTTTCTTCGCACAAGGATGAATTGTCAGTCTCGCCTGCCATCACAGTCACCAGACTTCAATACTATGGAGCCTTAGATTTGAGAGAAGGGTGTGAGATTAGTATCCATCTCTATCGTCGTTACATGAACTTGCCTTTATTTTGCAGAAAGAACGATATAAGATTCCCCTGGAAACCATACAGGACCTATATCTACCGACTTCGAGACGCCTGGAAGCTGTTTTGAATACCATCGGTTTTCCTGCACCGTACAGAGCATGATGATGTTTTGTGCTTTTGGTGTTGGCATGTTTTTGTCTGCTCCCTATATTGCTGCTGTCCTTCCTCATATTACTCAAACTAACGCTCGTATCACACGAGGTTTGCCCATTTTCTGCATACTACACAGTAATGTGAGGGGAAAAGCTTGCATAACGGAACTACTAGTAAAATACCACGATCTTGTGTTCCACATATCATTGTAATGATATTGAAATGAGTATAAATAAATATGTTTCTCGAAATTATTGTATGCTACATTGTTATAGTATTTTCTTCTTCATAACGATGACTGTAGCTCCCCACACAATCCTATCACGTGCAAGTCTCCTCTTCACTGCCTAACTACTGCAGCCTACCTTCACTGGAAACTGCTTTGTTCTCTGTCCGCAACTTTTCCTCTGCACACTTTTCTGTTTTGCTTTAATCAGCTCGAAAAGTTTCTTTTTAATCTTACCTTCTCTTACTCATGTTATGTCGTCAAGATTTTACCTCCCCAGTGAAATTCGGTTCCTCTTCATTGGCTACCCGATCTACCCATCTTTAGCAGTGATCTACAACTCGACATTTTGAAACCTTCTATTCGCTTAGTTTATGTACTTTTTTATCTTCCACTTTTTATTCTTGTATTCGCTTAATTTCTGTACATTTTTATCTTCCACTTTTTACTCTTTACGATGTTCGGGTACAAAATTTGTTGTTGCCAATAGCGGCATGGGCTGAACTCCTAATCACATTAGATGAAGAAGCAATAAATACGCAAACTGAGAAAGATTCCAATTAAAATCCTGGTCTTCTATCAGTAATGTCATTGGAGTAAATTTTTTTCCCTACGCTTCCCTACCACATTAACACCCACCAACTTCTATTAGCCAACAATATACTTCAGCACAAAATTCAGTAGCCAAGCCCTAGCGGCTGGAACGAACTTCCATCCGTCCCTAATGACGTCGATGTCGACGGGACGCTCAACCCTAATCGTCCTTCCATCCTTCGAACCTCCGCTCCTGTCAGTTCACAACGTCGCTCTTTTTACATGTTTACAACTCCAAGACTGGAGCTAGCACCCATTGGTACAGCTGACGTCATCCTGGAGCATATTGCACAATATCGAACGGGTTTCTCACGTGGGTGGGGAGGAAGAAGGAAGCAAGCTGTAAACGTCTTTAATTAAACTGTGGTCGCCACCAGAATCAGCGCGTAGCTGCGCCCCGTAATTACGTTCCCGGTCCGCGAGATACCTCGCGATTGTTATCGCAACCATTATTTACTTTCACCATCCGCGAGCCTGCGCCAGTAGCGTCGGTGTCTGGTTTCGGAGGAAGCCGGCCCTACGCGTGGGCGCAGTCCGTGGTCGCTTGCAACATCCGCCACCAACACAATACCCGCAACTCTTCTACGTGTGCAGAATACTGCAGTCGGTCACGCTGACTCCATCTAAAGGGATGGACGGAGTTCTGTACATCCCGCGATCTAGTACGAGGGCGTGCTGAAAACTCATACCTCTAAATTTTGTACGTGAAAACTTTGAAACTTAATGTTTTGAACTGTAGCGTTGATTACGTTTTTAATGCTAAATTGTTGTTCAAATACTTAACTTTAGGCGTACTGTTTTGAACGGTGCGTACACCAAACCTTACAGCTTTGACGGTTACTGTTGGTGAAGAAATTAAAACGTGGGAATGCACAGAGAAATCTAGCTGCGAGAATTCTAAAAAAATCATGCCCAGTCTGAAACTTATTGCTATCACAGAATCTGGTTATGAACTGACATGAAAAACTGATTACTTTGAAACTAAATCTGGTCCCTGTGAAATTCAATTGAATCTGTTTTTTACTCTATTAGGTGTAATTGGGTAGCCCCGAATAACGCCGTGCAAGTTGTTCCCATAGTTACAGTGCGTCTCGATAACAGAGCTGCAAAATCTGACTGCTGAAGCAGGCCAAGGTGCAATGCGTTCTCTAAAAACATTACTGTTGTTGTTGTTGTGGTCTTCAGTCCTGAGACTGGTTTGATGCAGCTCTCCAAGCTACTCTATCCTGTGCAAGCTTCTTCATCTCCCAGTACCTACTGCAACCTACATCCTTCTGAATCTGCTTAGTGTATTCATCTCTTGGTCTCCCTCTACGATTTTTAACCTCCACGGTGCCCTCCAATGCTAAATTTGTGATCCCTTGATGCCTCAGAACATGTCCTACCAACCGGTCCCTTCTTCTAGTCAAGTTGTGCCACAAACTTCTCTTCTCCCCAATCCTGTTCAATACCTCATCAGTTACGTGATCTACCCACCTTATCTTCAGCATTCTTCTGTAGCACCACATTTCGAAAGCTTCTATTCTCTTCTTGTCCAAACTAGTTATCGTCCATGTTTCACTTCCATACATGGCTACACTCCATACAAATACTTTCAGAAACGACAGCAAGGCCGTTTTGGTTAATGTTACAAGGCCAGATCAGTCAATCATCCAGACTGTTGCCCCTGCAACTACTGAAAAGGCTGCTGCCCCTCTTCAGGAACCACTATCATTCTTGATTCATAACAATGGTTTTAAATTAACTGGCTCTTGGGATGTGGACAGTGACTCTGGATTAAATGAGCTCAGTAACAATCTCACATCATTTGACTTATGAACATTTAATGTAATTTCAATAGTAGTTAAGTTTTCACTAAAATCACAGAACCATAATTCAGGAATACAAAAATTAAACTTCACGTGTATAATCTTTCCTCAACAAAAATTCCAAAATCTAATTCTTAAATCCATTTCTCTCACAATGATCGATAAATCCTAACAAAGAAATGAAAATCAAAAATATTCTTGATCTGGATATCTGACGAACCAAAACTGCTGTGTTATCAAATTGCTACCGGAAATAAAACAAACTTAATCATTGCCCGTAATTCATTCTTCATAAAGAGTATAATCGTACCAATGTAAAAATCAATTCTTTCTCGCTCCACCATAAGACTTCCATTAATCCATAATATAATTTCCAAACATCTTCATTGTTTGCTGCCTACTACTACAAACGAAAACTCGACTGTTCACATCTAACACCAAAGCTCAACCGTCTGTCTCCTCTTCTCTCCTCGCGATCAATAAATAAATCTGGCGAGCATCTTCGCAGAGCAGAGATAACCTCCAACTCATCTCTGTGTTTCGCACCTTCTCTGCCGAGGTTGCGCGCGCATGTCTAGGCAATTCAAACCTTACGAGCGCGATTCCAGACATCCAAAATACGAAAAATTCCTACGAAAATTTACACACACCTTTCAGCTCTGAAGGCTTTCTTAGATAAAAAAAAACGTTATTAACATTCTACGTTTTCATTCTTCATGTCTACATACATATTTCTCAACACAGTGACCCAAACGATTAACGCATTTCTCCCACAGAGACCAGTTTGTGATACTGTCACTGCAGAGTGTTAGATTTTGTTCACGGTTCTATAACTTCACCTCAGCTTGCATCGCATCCTCATTATCAAAGTAAAGTCCGCAAAGGTGCTCCTTAAGTTTTGGAAAAAGATGAAAATCGGATGGGGCCAAGTCGGCACTGTATGGTGGATGATCGACGACAGTGAACCCAGGGTCTCGTATTTTTGCAGATGCCTCAGCGCTCGTGGGAGGTCTGTCATGCTAAAGGAGAGGGCGCTCCATGCATGGACGTTTCCTACGGTTGTAAATTCGATTGCAACATACTGTTTCTCCCGCACCGACATGGTCACGTTACACACCGCAATCTTCCGCACCTCAGTTCCAAACAATCTAGCGCAAGAGGGCTGCAAATATGAAGAATTGGAGAATAAAGATGTGGAATGTGAATGACATTAATTCTATTTAAAAAGCTTCAAGAGTTTACACATAAAAAATTCAGAGGCATTAATTTTCAGTCCGCCCTCGTAGAGTTTTAATATTTTTACTACCTTATATACATCGTTTGGGCCTTTAAGGAGCACATTGAGCTATTAGTTAGCATTAGGATTCTTTTGCTTCTAAGATTACTGCAACTTCTTCACCCTGTCGCTATCGGTCTGTCGTCGATCTAGTGTCCATACATTTTTAAGTTTCAGACTTCGATCTGTCAGTTTGTATGGACGTGAACTTACGAGACTTGATCTTCTGTCAAAGTAGCGTCCTTTTAGTTGAGAGAGGGTCAACAGCGACTTCCTAGCCACCATAATTCGGTTTTTCGGATATCGTTTATATTGTTGAGGATTTTCTTGGTGAATAGTTAGATGTTCTTTCGTGCTGTATATCCATTATATTATATGCGTCTTTTCCGTGCAATGAAATTAAATCGTTCCGTCAGGGAATACATTTCTACTGAACTTTTTTGCATCCAGATACTATCTATGTTAGGTCCAAATAGTTTCCGCGGTATCCGTCGTTCAGTTTTTTTCGTGATGTAGAAATCCATAGTTAATTATGGTGTCTCAGCTGCTAGAGTGTTTCTGTGAGAAGGACTGTTTGGTAGTGCGCAGTTTGTCTTTGGTGGGAAAGTAATCTTGTAAATATTCCATATTGTGTAGGTACTAACCCGGCGAGTTACTTGGTGCTATTCGGGAGGGATAGCGTGTGTTCCACCAAGCCGCGTGGGATTAGCCGAGCGGTCTGAGTCGCAGCAGTCATGGACTGTGCGGCTGGTCCCGGCAGAGGTTCGAGTCCTCCCTCGGGCATGGGTGTGTGTGTTTGTCCTTAGGATAATTTAGGTTAAGTAGTGTGGAAGCTTAGGGACTGATGACCTTAGCAGTCCCATCAGATTTCACACACATCTGAACATCTGTTCCACCTACGGGTTACGCCGCTTCTTTTCATTTCCACAGTGGTCCAAAACAGCACGAAAGTAATGGTGTTGCAAAAGCATTCAACACATCCACACGTCACATACTTTCATTGATACAGAACATTCATGGAATGAGAGATATTCTACAACGGTAATTTGGTTTGTCCTGTATAAAACCATAAAAATGCTGAAAACGTTCGTTAGTTAACTGAAATGATAAACCATATTTAAAATTACATGTATGTTGAGCCGAATGAACCCTCGCCTGCAAAGTGAATGTCTCATACATATATGTAGTCTAAAGTCAGATGGAAGGAAGGTTCGTCTCTAGTGAAAGGCAATGGCATCGGAAGTCACGAAAGCCGTGCTTGACGACAATAGCTCGCATTTACATACAGCGGTATTCATTCTTTATGATCATCAACGTCGTGGATTCAGTATCATCTCGGATGAAGACTCGTAATATTTCATTCCATAAGAATATGAAACGTGACATCTACGTGGCTGGTACATGCTCATAGCCTATTTCATGTGATGAAGGAACTATCACAGCTAATCATGGATGTTTCTTCTCGGATGAGAGAGAACTGCTATAGCATTACGAAATGCCTTTACCGTGAGTAAAACTGCAAAACACAGTTGTGACAAAATGTCTAACTTGAAAGATCGATGTAGACACTACTACTTTGTACTAAGTGATATCAAAATGAAAATTTATTTTACTGACGCTAGTTGTCAATGTACAAATATTTGCGACCTTGGCTGATAAAGCGTTCTTACAAGAAGATTACAGCGTAATTATAGATCACCTCTCACAGAACTCATAATGTCAGGTAATTGTACTGTGTGTTAAATAACACAAGAGCTCTGCTACTCCCAGGACATAGGGAATTCGTAAATTCTGCGAAAAGACATGGTGAGATAGGAAATGTATTTGGTAGCAAGAAGAAAGAAGTAAAATCCTTTCGTCGATCTTTCACTTGCTTAAGACATTGCTAAGAGATCCGAGAATATACAGCTCTTCTTGCGTTGCGGAGCAGATCTATCGAGAAGAGCTGCTTAAGACCATTAGCCGATTCTTTCCAAAGAATCTGTTCACTCATTAGAGCAAGCTGCATTTTCGTCGAATGTAAAAGGGAACTGAAGTGGATGTGGAACAATACGTTACTAGTCACCAGAATTGTATAGCCTCTTTAAAGAATTGCAAGAAGCAAATTCAAATCTGCCCTTTCATATTATTATTGCATGACGGAAAGAGCAACTTTTCGTAAAACATGGTTAGTTCCATTGTTTGGATCAGACAGCAAGACGATAAAATTCCTTAAGATTGGAAGAAAGATAGGCGATAAGATCATTGGCTAAGGACAAAAGCTGTGACTGTGGAAGGGTGCGTAAGAAAAGTGGGTCTTCACTTAATAAGTGTTCGGAAATCCAGATATCGTCATTTGCGTGTAGGAATTCCGCTTACTAACGTAGGGCAGTTTGACATGATTCTGGAAGTGCAGGCAATAAATCCAGCTTGCTGCATTATACCATTTGTCACAGAGAAACTGTCCAGTGTTTTGAGAGACACAAAATGAGAATAACAAGCCTTTTCCTGTGGTTCTAATAAATAGAACATCTCGATAATATTTAAATTAAAATTACATGAGGGAACATATTCTACTTTACGCCGAACCATATTAAAACCATCTTCATAATGTCTAGCATTCTGTAATGTGCATTACCAAAACGTGACTGTTCAGATCATTACAAAACTTCCACTTTACACTTGGAACAGTACCTACTCGGTTCAGCGCTTGTTCAGCTTTTTCCATGCCTATGTCATTTTATGCTAGTGACTTGTAAAAGAAATTGCGTGGTTGGACTCATTACACGTTTCCCTCGATCGTTAATAAAGATTTTACCTTTCGTCTAGCATTAACGCGTCTTCTGCGAGTTAACTCGTCGTTTAATGTTTTGGCAGGAGCAATCTACCAAGAACGGTTAACCATACACAACTACGTCACACTGTTCTCGTAAGCACTCTGTTCCTTATTACAGTAGTACGATCAGCAAATAACTTTCGTGGCAGCGGCTGACATGTCAGAGATAAAACTTCTGACATTTTTAAAAACATTAGTTTCCCTTCCTTGCCGTGACGCAGACGAAATTTTCCGATAAAACTGTCGCAACTCCGCTGACCACCACAATAACCAGATCTCAATGTTATAGAGGCTTTGTGATCTATTGTGGAAAGAAGGGAACGTGATCACTATCCACCGCCATCATCTTTGCCTTGATTTGCCACTATTTTGCAGGAAGAATGGTACAACGTACGCTTGAAAGCCATAAAGGACTCATATTTCATTCCGAGACGACCATAAGCTGTTTCGAATGTTAACGCATTTCTTACACCGTGTTAGGCATGGTTTTCCCAAATGTTTGTCCACCCCCCCGTATTTTCAGTGCTGTAATAATACAAAGATAAATTTTGGTAAGAAATCAAACGAAATGTAATTTCTCTGTAAGGAACAGCCAGAGACCTTGGATCCCTCACACCTAAATGAACACTTTTGTAACAAGTATGAGGTGTTAGATACCAACACAACAATCTCAGAAGTACGGACTACTTCAAAACATTTTCTGAGATACACTGACGAATTAAAAAATCGAAACACCAAGAAAGAGTTCTGCGACATTTACGAAAGAAGGTAGGCGTGTTTCTGCGCTTGAAAGATGACATCTGTTTAAATTTCACGGCAGCCGCATAAATATGGAGCTAGTAGCACCACTATGATGATACAAATCAGATTTGCTTTAAATACACGCTATAACGGTCATGAGCATTAGTTACCTTTGAGATTGGATGGAGTGAGTTGATGTTAGTCAAGAATACCTAAGGCGATAAAGGCGGCATTATCAGCATCTCACTGGGTTTGAATGAAGTCATGTAACAGTGCTACGAGAAGCTGAATGTTCCTTCTGCGATACTGTAGAAAGATTTGGTGGGGAGAATTGCGCGACTGCTACGGTCGCAGGTTCGAATCCTGCCTCGGGCATGGATGTGTGTGATGCCCTTAGGTTAGTTAGGTTTAAGTAGTTCTAAGTTCTAGGGGACTTATGACCACAGATGTTAAGTCCCATAGTGCTCAGAGCCATTTGAACCATTTTTTGAACTTGGTGGGGATGTAGCCGCAGTACATGAATACTGACAGCGGTGGTCACGAGAATGTACAGTCGGAAGAATACCGGACTCCGGACGGCCTCTGGCTCATTGTACTGCATCTGCAGCAGCAATTTGTGCAGCAGTTGGCACCACAGTGACATAACGAACTACTACAAATCGGTTTCGTCTACAAAAACTCCGAACCAGACGCCCCGTAGTGTGCATACCATTGACGCCCAACCACCACCATTTTCGACTTCAGTGGTGTCAAGTGAGAGCTCATTGGAGGGCTGGGTGGAAGTCTGTTGTTTTTTCTGCTGAAAGCCGATTCCGCTCGATGTCTGTGATGACCATGTGCTGGTTAGGGGGAGGACAGTTGAGAGCCAGCAACCAAACTGTCTACACTTATAGTTATGGTCTGGGGCGCGATTTCATATGACAGCAGGAGCACTCTCGTTGGCATTCTAGATACCCTGAGCGCAAAATTGTATGCCAGTTTGCCGGCCGGAGTGGCCGCGCGGTCCTAGGCGCTGCAGTCTGGAACCGCGTGACCGCCACGGTCGCAGGTTCGACTCGTGCCTCGGGCATGGATGTGTGTGATGTCCTTAGGTTAGTTAGGTTTAAGTAGTTCTAAGTTCTAAGGGACTGATGACCACAGCAGTTAAGTCCCATAGTGCTCAGAGCCATTTGAACCATTTGTATGTCAGTCTGGTGAATCGACTTGTTGCGCTGCCATTCACGAACAGCATTCCAGGGGGTGTTTTGGATCAGGATAAAGCTCGTCCACATACTGCTGTTGTAACCCAACATGCTCTGCAGAGTGACGACGTGTTGCTTTGGCCCGCTCGATCACCAGATCTTTCTCCAATCGAGCACATAAGGGACATCATCGGATGACAAATCCAGCGTCATCCAAAAACCGCAAAACGAATTTGGACGCTTCTCGGAATCCCCCAGCCCCTAGTGTGTAACACCACATGAAAACATTTGGAAAGTTTCTGTACTGACTAACACAGTGCAACAGGCGTGGAACTCCATGCCACAAACTTACATCCGGCACCTGTACAAGGCAATGCATATGTGTTTGCATGCCTGTATTCAACATTCTGGTCGTTCCACCGGTTATTAATGTACCAGCCTTTCACATTTTCTTTTCTAGCGCTTCCGTTACCTTGTGATTTTACAGTGTTAATCACTGTTACCTAGACAAATGTATTCACACACACACACACACACACACACACACACACACACACAAACACACACACACACAAGCACTCACTGGTCATACCGGACTCGAGAGTCCATTACTGCAGCAACGTATTTTCGCCATCTGTCCCTGTCTTGGGCTATTTCCTTCCATTCACCATCAATACCTAGGCCCCTGAAATCAGCCTTCATATTGTCCTCCCATCTACGCCTCGGTCTCCCCACAGGACGTTTTCCATGTAAGTGCCTTACCAGTACTCTGCGCGCTGCCCTGCCCTCATCCATTCGAGCTACGTGACCCGCCCATCGCAGCCTACGTGATTGAATAATACTGATTATGTCAGGGCTTGAATAGAGTTCGTGAACCTCTTCGTTATGCTGTTTTCGCCACTCTCCGCTAATGTCATCCCTTTTTGTTCCGAAAATTTTCCTCAAAATTTTGTTTTCAAATACTCGAAACGGCTTTTCATTTTGTACAGTGAGAGACCAAGTCTCACACCCATACGACATAACTGGTAGAATAATAGTTTTGTATATTCTAATCTTTAAATTCCTAGACAATATCCGTGATGAAAGTAATCTATTCAGTGAGAAGTAGCACGCATTTCCCGACCGTAATCTCTTCTTCAGTTCGGATTCAACGTATTCACGAAATTTTATTACTCTACATTAATTATTTTTTGGTGTATTTTTTTTTTACCATCTGTGTATTGCAGTCCTGGGAAATGTGAGAAATAACGAAGATGGCGTCAGTGAAAGACAAGTGAATCAGAAAACAGAGTGTACGAATATAATCGATGTTTTCCAGCAATAAAGCGTCGACTGTTTCGACCACCCTCTTAACTGCGTTTTCACTACGTAATTATTCGGCAATGTGGCTGCGTTCAATTATGAGGCCTGTACTTAACTTTCAGTGCGACTACAATAACCGATGTCGAACGGCGTTTGTCCCGTGAAGCCTTAATGGCGGATGATCGCTCTCGTGACAACACAACCGGAGCTCCAGGGTTCAAAGTCGACGCAACAACAATTGGCAATTAGCGCTGTGCGTTGATCGGCGTCTGGTGCAATTATCGGAATAATTGGGCTTACCGCGGGGTGCCGCGGATTGCCTCAGCCATCATCTGGCCCGCGTCTGCAACCGCCCGCGTGCTCGTCGTGAATTCTCGAGCCTTGTCGACCCGACACGACCCGCGTGAGGAAACAGCGCAGCGCCAATCGGCGCCGGCAATTTCGGCATCGCGGCGTCTCTCCAGAGAATAAGGTCGTTGTGAAATATCGAGAGAGGAGATGGGTTTTCTGCTAATGTTAACTCTCTATTCGGTCCGCGGCGCTCGTTTCTGGAGCATTGCGAATGTGGCGTCTTCCACTTCCTCGGCAGTGCACGCAGTGAAAGATCAGAACATTTCGCTCTCTAAACTGGATTTCTCAAGTTAACGGCAGCTGATTGCAGGCTACAGCTCGTTCTAGATGGATTGGGCCAATCTGAATCATAAATTAAATGAAAATCAATTTTCAAAGAGTCTTCCGTGTAGAAGCGGCTGGCGTTTATTTTGCTGTGCCTTCAGTTTGTTGTGGCACGACGCACAAAACGAATTTGGACGATTCCCGGAATCCCCCAGCCCCAAGTGTATAACACAACATGAAAACTTTGGAAATTTTCTGTATTTTAGAATGAAATTTTCACTCTACAGCAGAGTGTGCGCTGATATGAAACTTCCTGGCGGATTAAAACTGTGTGCCGGACCGAGACTCGAACTCGGGACCTTTGCCTTTCGTGGGCAAGTGCTCTACCGACTGAGCTACCCAAGCACGACTCACGCCCCGTTCTCACAGCAGGTACTGGCGGATTTAAAGCTGTGAATACGGGGCGTGAGTCGTGCTTGGGTAGCTCAGTCGGTAGAGCATTTTCCCACGAAAGGCAAAGGTCCCGAGTTCGAGTCTCGGTCCGGCACACAGTTTTCATCTGCCAGGAAGTTTCTGTATTTTGCCATCCATCTTTAGATATATGGCGCTATTCGAAGAAAGAACATCGAACCGAAGAATATCGAACCGAAGTTGTCCTCAGAATCTGTTTATGCAACAAGGGATTTTAAGACCAACGAACCAAACTGTCTTGATCGTATTTCATACAGCAACTTGTTTTGTTCTTGTGGTATTCAGTCCGAAGACTAATTTGATGCAGCTCTTCACATTAATCCTGTGCAAGCCATCTCATCACCGAATAACAGCTGCAACCTATATCCATTTGAAACTGCTTGCTGTTTTCCAGCTTTGGTCTCCGTCTACACCTTTCAATCCCCTAGACTTTCTTCCACTACTAAACAAATGCAAATGCCGTGTAACTAGGGCCTCCCTTCGGGTAGACCGTTCGCCGGGTGCAAGTCTTTCGATTTGACGCCACTTTGGCGACTTGCGCGTCGATTGGGATGAAATGATGATGATTAGGACAACATGACACCCAGTCCCTGAGCGGAGAAAATCTCCGACCCGGCAAGGAATGGAACCCGAGCCCTTAAGAACAACATTCTGTCGCGCTGACCACTCAGCTACCGGAGCGGACACTACGAAATTGGTACTATCCTGATGCCTGAGGATCTGTTCTTACAACCGATCCCTTCTTTTAGTTTCTTTATGCCATAAATTTCTTTTCCCTCTAGTCGAATCATTTGTTATTCAGTCTACACTTCTAATCTTCAACATCCTTCTATGGAATCACATTTTAAAATCTTTTCTTCATGTCTGAAGTGCCCATCGTAGACTTTTAAATTTCAAATAACGCTATACTGCAGACAAATACTTTCAAAAGATTCTTCCTAACATTTAAATTTATTTTCAGCGTTAACAGATACATTCCTTGAAAATACCTCGCCAGTGTGCATTTTATACACGGGATGGTCAAAAAGTATCCGTTTGAATGCGTTGCTGCATAGATGCGGGTATATCATTACTGACGGGTAAGCGATGGGTTAGTGTGCCATTCATGTTTTTCAGACGTGTGCGCAACAAACGCGGAAATGTGAACAGTGGCGACGACTTTACCAAATGCATCCAAACAGGACCAACGTGCAGTTACTCTTTTCCTGGCTGCCGAAGGCCAAACACTTCTACACCTCCACTGGAGTATGAAGAAGCATGTCCGTCAAAAGCAACCGTCTTGGAATGGTGCGCCAATTTTCATGCCGGTCGCGATTCGACAAAAGACGCCATTCGCTTTGGGAGGCCGTTGTTGTTGTTGTTGTGGTCTTCAGTCCTGAGACTGGTTTGATGCAGCTCTCCATGCTACTCTATCCTGTGCAAGCTTTTTCATCTCCCAGTACCTATTGCAACCTACATCCTTCTGAATCTGCTTAGTGTATTCATCTCTTGGTCTCCCTCTACGATTTTTACCCTCCACGCTGCCCTCCAATACTAAATTGGTGATCCCTTGATGCTTCAGAACATGTCCTACCAACCGATCCCTTCTTCTGGTCAAGTTGTGCCACAAACTTCTCTTCTCCCCAATCCTATTCAATACTTCCTCATTAGTTATGTGATCTACCCATCTAATCTTCAGCATTCTTCTGTAGCACCACATTTCGAAAGCTTCTATTCTCTTCTTGTCCAAACTATTTATCGTCCATGTTTCACTTCCATACATGGCTACACTCCATACAAATACTTTCAGAAATGACTTCCTGACACTTAAATCAATACTGGATGTTAACAAATTTCTCTTCTTCAGAAACGCTTTCCTTGCCATTGCCAGCCTACATTTTATATCCTCTCTACTTCGACCATCATCGGTTATTTTGCTCCCCAAATAGCAAAACTCCTTTACTACTTTAAGTGCCTCATTTCCTAATCTAATTCCCTCAGCATCACCCGACTTAATTAGACTACATTCCATTATCCTTGTTTTGCTTTTGTTGATGTTCATCTTATATCCTCCTTTCAAGACACTGTCCATTCCATTCAACTGCTCTTCCAAGTCCTTTGCTGTCTCTGACAGAATTACAATGTCATCGGCGAACCTCAAAGTTTTTATTTCTTCTCCATGAATTTTAATACCTACCCCGAATTTTTCTTTTGTTTCCTTTACTGCTTGCTCAATATACAGATTGAACAACATCGGGGAGAGGCTACAACCCTGTCTTACTCCCTTCCCAACCACTGCTTCCCTTTCATGTCCCTCGACTCTTATAACTGCCATCTGGTTTCTGTACAAATTGTAAATAGCCTTTCGCTCCCTGTATTTTACCCCTGCCACCTTCAGAATTTGAAAGAGAGTATTCCAGTCAACATTGTCAAAAGCTTTCTCTAAGTCTACAAATGCTAGAAACGTAGGTTTGCCTTTTCTTAATCTTTCTTCTAAGATAAGTCGTAAGGTCAGTATTGCCTCACGTGTTCCAGTGTTTCTACGGAATCCAAACTGATCTTCCCCGAGGTTGGCTTCTACTAGTTTTTCCATTCGTCTGTAAAGAATTCGTGTTAGTATTTTGCAGCTGTGGCTTATTAAACTGATTGTTCGGTAATTTTCACATCTGTCAACACCTGCTTTCTTTGGGATTGGAATTATTATATTCTTCTTGAAGTCTGAGGGTATTTCGCCTGTTTCATACATCTTGCTCACCAGATGGTAGAGTTTTGTCAGGACTGGCTCTCCCACGGCCGTCAGTAGTTCCAATGGAATATTGTCTACTCCGGGGGCCTTGTTTCGACTCAGGTCTTTCAGTGCTCTGTCAAACTCTTCACGCAGTATCGTATCTCCCATTTCATCTTCATCTACATCCTCTTCCATTTCCATAATATTGTCCTCAAGTACATCGCCCTTGTATAGACCCTCTATATACTCCTTCCACCTTTCTGCTTTCCCTTCTTTGCTTAGAACTGGGTTTCCATCTGAGCTCTTGATATTCATACAAGTCGTTCTCTTATCTCCAAAGGTCTCTTTAATTTTCCTGTAGGCGGTATCTATCTTACCCCTAGTGAGATAGGCCTCTACATCCTTACATTTGTCCTCTAGCCATCCCTGTTTAGCCATTTTGCACTTCCTGTCGATCTCGTTTTTGAGACGTTTGTATTCCTTTTTGCCTGTTTCACTTACTGCATTTTTATATTTTCTCCTTTCATCAATTAAATTCAATATTTCTTCTGTTACCCAAGGATTTCTACTAGCCCTCGTCTTTTTACCTGCTTGATCCTCTGCTGCCTTCACTACTTCATCCCTCAAAGCTACCCATTCTTCTTCTACTGTATTTATTTCCCCTATTCCTGTCAATTGCTCCCTTATGCTCTCCCTGAATCTCTGTACAACCTCTGGTTCTTTCAGTTTATCCAGGTCCCATCTCCTTAAATTCCCACCTTTTTGCAGTTTCTTCAGTTTTAATCTACAGGTCATAACCAATAGATTGTGGTCAGAGTCCACATCTGCCCCTGGAAATGTCTTACAATTTAAAACCTGGTTCCTAAATCTCTGTCTTACCATTATATAATCTATCTGATACCTTTTAGTATCTCCAGGGTTCTTCCATGTATACAACCTTCTTTCATGATTCTTAAACCAAGTGTTAGTTATGATTATGTTGTGCTCTGTGCAAAATTCTACCAGGCGGCTTCCTCTTTCATTTCTGTCCCCCAATCCATATTCACCTACTATGTTTCCTTCTCTCCCTTTTCCTACACTCGAATTCCAGTCACCCATGACTATTAAATTTTCGTCTCCCTTCACAATCTGAATAATTTCTTTTATTTCATCATACATTTCTTCAATTTCTTCGTCATCTGCAGAGCTAGTTGGCATATAAACTTGTACTACTGTAGTAGGTGTGGGCTTCGTATCTATCTTGGCCACAATAATGCGTTCACTATGCTGTTTGTAGTAGCTTACCCGCATTCCTATTTTCCTATTCATTATTAAACCTACTCCTCCGTTATGCCAACTCAATTGGGAGACTCTCGAACACCCACCATATAGTCCTGATCTCTCCCCACCTGACTGTCACGCCTTCGGCCCATAAAAAAAAAAGCCTTGAAGAGTCGACGATTCCTGTCGATCGAAGATGTGCAGCAGGCAGTTAAGGACTTCGTCACGCAGCAGGATACGGTGTTTTACCGAACTGGTAATCTCAGCCTGGTGTGTCAGGGGATGATGGCCTCAACGCTAATGGCTATTTTGTCCAATTGTCATACCGATTCAGGACTGTGCGGCCTTATAACGGAAACTTTTTTATAATCTCTTACACATTCCCTCCTTTGGCCATCATCAGTAATTTTGCTATCCTAATAACAAAACACATCTATTACTTTTAGTGTCTCATTTCCTAATCTAATTCGCTCTGCATCAACTGATTCTCTTCGACTACATTTCACTACTCTTGCTTGTCGTTCATCTTGTAATATATTTTCAAGGCACTATCCATTCTGTTCTACTGCTCTTCTAAGTCCTTAGCCGTCTTCGATAGAATTACAATGTCATCAACAAACCGCAGTATACGAAAGCGTTGTAGTCATGGAGAACCCCGTATCTGGACTGACATACGGGCTGGAAGCTGTGCCGTTTGCAGGGTTAAACAATGGGAATCTGCAGAAAACGGATGTTGCATTCCATCACGATTGTAAACTAGAGAGAGACAGAAATAAACGGATAGAATATATATATCAGGCAGCAGCTAAGATTGAGAAGATGCCTGTGGAAATGACTGTGAAGCAACCAGGGTTTTAGGGTTTACTTTAAGAGAAATCCTGTCTCAAATGAATTAACGTAGACACTAAAGGAGATACTAACCTGTAATATTTTGATCAGTTCCGGAATCGCATGATTTTGTTCAAATGGTTCAAATGGCTCTGAGCACTATGGGACTCAACTGCCGTAGTCATCAGTCCCCTAGAACTTAGAACGACTAAAACCTAACTAACCTAAGGACATCACACACATCCATGCCCGAGGCAGGATTCGAACCTGTGACCGTAGCGGTCGCGCGGGTCAGACTGTTGCGCCTAGAACCGCTTGGCCACTGCGGCCGGCCATGATTTTGTGGATATTTATCATGCAATGTAAGGATCATAACAGATGATAACATACCTTAAAACGTAATTTATTTAGTTTGTCTTATTTCTTCGTCATCGATAAGTTTCTGTATCGCTATAACGTCCTGCGTTTACAAAATGAAATGTAATATATTATGTGTTTCCTTAACTATTTTTTTCATTGAACGTCAGTATTTTGCGTCATTACTTCTTCCAAGAAACTGAAAGTTTGTAGTCTACTACTAGAAAATTACAAACGAAAATTTGTGGAAGCTACAAACACTCAAGTTAAACTATTTTGTATAACCTAGTCTTTCCTTCGGCTGATCTTTAGATTCGTTCTGATTACAGGAACATTCTTACTTTTCCGAAAACTACTGTTTTTTTTATTCTCCCGAACTTAACTGCGAAGAGTGGTTTCAAATTACTTGATATCAAAAGACGCTGGCCGCGACAAATCTGTGTGCAGCGGCGTCTACTGCGTGCCCAGCCACTTCGCGGTCACGCAGTTTTATGCCTCCTGATTTAGGTCACGGTGTAGCGGATTCTTTTCACCCAGCCGTAAAATGAGCAGGTGGCGGCAGTGTCCGAGTTACGTGGAGAAAGCAGAATCCTGATGTCCTCTTGGCCATAAGCTGCGCTTTACTACAGAATAAGACTGTTATGATCACAACGATTTCCCCTTGCATGATGAGGCCTGCTGACTGAACACCAGTGTCTCGCGCTACCAGACTGTGAGAGCGACTGAGGTAAGTCTCCTTCCATTGGACGAGCTGTGCTAACACCCCCAGGCCGTGTCAACGCAATGACTCGCTGAAAGCTGACCTTTAAGGAAGTTCAGTGTCCTTGAGACCCACTTTCGTGGAACACCTCACACGTCAAAGTCACAAGTAAACATACTTCCTGCAGCATGTTTGTACACAAGTGAACGTACTTTTGGTACCTATTGTGCCTTTGGTAGTTTTCCACAATTCATACGAAAGAGTCAGATTTTATTAGAAATCTCGACTCAGAATATAACAGTCAGAATATGCTACCTAGCGTCTTTAAAATTCTCATGAGAATTTTAAAGACGCTAGGTAGCATATTCTGACTGTTATATTCTGAGTCGAGATTTCTAATAAAATCTGACTCTTTCGTATGAATTGTGGAAAACTACCAAAGGCACAATAGGTACCAAAAGTACGTTCACTTGTTCAGTGTTGCATACTAACCCAGTATGCAAATCGGAAAAACAAAATATTGAAAGTGCAAGTAAGGCTTCTCTTTACAGTAAGTGAGACCCGAAGCAGCTGTTTCCAGTACCAGGACCTTTACGTATTTCCTTCTTCATTTTACCCTTACCTCCTGTTTCCACAGTTTTGTTTTTCCTGTAATCGTAATACGCGACGAAGCAGTAGAACTTTATACGTTACAAGTTTCAGTTCATAATTATTGTTTTAAATTTAGAAGAAAATCGGTCCTCATAGAATAGTTTGGCTGTCTAATGGCACCAAATGGAAATAGTATCTTACCCTGTAACACTCTTCGTGCCATTGTAGGTCTGAAATCGTATGAAGCAAATGCTATCCAAGCTACAATGTGGGTTATACAACGAATGCTATTAATTTGGTCTGTACTGTCAGTAGCTTATCGTAAAAGTATAAATGTGTATTTACCAGTAGATTTATTGTGCTTCTGTATTACTACTAGTGAAACAATACAGACGTAACAAATTTAATTACTTATGTAAAGATGACTCTTGTAAAAGTGTAAAAAGTAATTGCGTTGGTCTACGGTAGATATAGCATCCGTGTCTAACGAATATTGCAATACCGTTTTCTACGAATTTGCGTTCCTTGATACCGGAGTTCAGCAGTAGAAAGTTACTCTCTTGCAAGTTTATGTATCTCATACAGCAGTATGTTTGTTAAAGCTAATAAGGTTTCTTCAAAGAAAATTTCTATTTTACCGAATACGGCGAAAATATGCTTGAAAATCTGGGTTCCGTGATTGCTGCAGATAAACGAATCTTTGAGATATTGCGATCACGCGCGTTCTATTTATCAATAAAAGCGCAATTTCTTGAACGGTCTCTTCCTCGCGCTCCACGTAGAGAGTAATGGATCAATTCTGATGAAAAATCTTTCCAGAAAACTTCCCAGCCGTTTGTCCGTCCGCCTACAATTCTCGAATATCGCAAGACATAAGAAGCAATATGAGTAGTAATTTTTCTCACGTCACCCGCAGAATTCGGGGAAAGAGACCAATCTCAAACATGACCCTCAGCTTAAGAGACATTGTTACTGCAGCCCATTTCTCAATACTTCGAACGAAGAGATAACGACATCTCTTCACACGACATGCTCCTGACGGGAATGGATCGCCTTATTTGTCACAGGAGGGGATTTCTGACAATGGCATCTTTCATAGATTTCCCTTAATCCAGGAAACATAAGAAAATTTTTCATGGTTGCTCTATAGTGAAACAAAGTATAATCTCTGTTCAGAACCAATAAAACCGAGCTACTAATATGCTTCGGAAGGGTCTTCCAGTTTAGGAAAACTTCCCTAACCCTGGAAAGCTATTTTAAAATAACAGGTGCATTACAGCTGAAAGTCGAAAACGAAACTAGTACAATTCTTTCACTTACAGTACCAGTCGTATCTCATTATCTCAGACACGAAGTAATCAATAATTTTATTCTCTCCTTTTTATCTTCATTCAAAATGTGAAGTATCACGGGGAAGATAAACTACTTCCGTTATAAGTCATCGTTCCTGTGGATGTCTTGAAGATTTTTCTATAATGTCTCTGATTTCAGGAAGACAGAGTTGCGGCAGGTTCTCTGTAATAAATTACCCGTTTCAGGGAATAGACGCTACATTAGTTACGACAGAGCATTTTGACTTACGAAACTAAACTGCTTGCCTCAGTTGTCATCTGGTATCTAGATGGCAGAAATTCCATCCTGACGCACAGTTGTCCCTATTATTATATTACCAACTCGTTGCTACATAACAGATTCATGTCTCAATTCTTCCTTGGTTCCAGTATACTGCTACGGCGACATTTTGACTATGAAATTTTTCTTCTGTATAATCTACTCTCAGCAGATACGCATTAGACCTAATATTAGGCTCGGGAAATTTCAGTGTGACTGATAAATTCCCGCTGGATAATATGGTTAACTTCTAAACTATGTATCGAAGTTAATTTTGAATCTTATTTTTTGGAAAGAAATTACACTGTTTGTCACGCTGCTGTAAATTTATCATCTGCATCTTCCGATACACTGTATTCTAGTTAAGGTACCGTATAATAATGTACTTTTAATGCGATTTTATTTTTCCTCGTCTGTGCTTTATTAGCAGTCACTTATGATCGAATACCTAAAATTGTCTCTAATCTGAATACTTACTCTGTGTGGTTAAATTTTTTGATAAACCTGCTTTCCCGTCCGCTTTTATATAGTAACACGACAATCTATTTATTCTATTCTCCCTGCTTTCTAGTAAAATACTATCAAACGTAAGGTGCAACACTTCAATTACGTTATTCACATTGTAACTTATTCGGATTTCATTGCAGAAGTACGTGGTAATATTCTGCGGATTTTCTAAACTGAGATATAACCAGACAATGGGAGGCACAGAATTTTGTTTGAAGTAAGCAATGTAACAGAACTTGATGTGATGAACAACCAGTAAATGTAAAATAATGTGCCTCCTTTGAGCACACTTTAAATATCAGTACCTATGGAAAGATATGAGATAGAGGAACATAAAAAAATAATACACGCATTCTTAATTGATGTGCTGCAACACGATTTTGTTTGCTTAGCACCCGTAAGACAATCCTAGAACTCGTTCTGTCCATCGAGCCCACCAACTAATGATTTTGTGGCTCAAATCCAGCGAAAATTTCAGACGACCGTAAGCGATAGATACTCAGCTGAAGAAGCCCTATACTTTCCACTGGAGTAGATTTCGCGAAGCCTGCGTAACAAGCTGGTGATGCGTGAGGGCCAAATGTAGCGGTCCGTGCGAGCGCACGTCGGGAATACCAAAACAGGTCCTCAACGTCCGCAAACTCCGAAAGTGCCTTATGTGACGAGAGGCACCACTAAGGATCCGACAGCGAGGTGTTTCCACGCAACAGTGACCAGCATTTACTGTGGAAACACACATACACACACACACGCACACACACACACCTAATGGAAGCACCAGCCTCTCGTGATGTAAGACTTCAAAGGAAAAAGAAGAATAAGCAAGTTTCAATGTTTGGAGTACTGCTACATTTGCTGCTGTCATAGAAACAAGTTATACTGACAGAAAACTTAGTGTGATCTATTCTTGACCCTTACTGTAACTCTAAACCCAGCGTTCAACGTAGGGTACATTCTTAATACGAAATACCATTCATTCTTATTTTCTGTAACAATACCCTAATTCTTACTTACTGTACCAAATACATTCCAGAAATACGGACTTTTTTTTCCTTTTCATTTATCAGGATAGCAAAGTGAGCATCTGACTGTGGTCACTAACTTCTAAATAAAAACTTCCAAACAAAAAGAGAAAAGTAGGAAAGTCCCTAGTTATAAAGCAGATGAGCAGAGCAGTCAAAATATGGAGAAGGATTTCGGCAGGTTTCATTAACTTGCCCATTTTAACTGTGGCGCTGCACACTGAATTGTTTGTTAGTGTATGAATTGTAGCTGATTTGAAAGACAACTTTAATTAGGAAAATCAGGTAGTACTAGACTTTTTTGTGCTATAAAGAGGAGAAACCTTACAAAAAGGAAAAAAAATTAACTCAGCACTTCCATTTGTAGGCCAACAAGTATCAGCTGAACAAAGATTACGAAAAATACCGTATTATCCTCTAGCTACAGCTGAGTCCTGCGATCGTGCATGGAGACCAGCATAAATTTATCGGATGTGATTGTGAGACGTGGTGTACTATTCTACATTTACCTATTGTTATAGTTGAGGAAATGGGGCTGCAATGTTGTGATGCTGACCGGACAATACAGTGTCTCATGAGATCCCACATCTGCTTACTAAGGAAAACATAGACTAATTGAGCTAAACAAAAGATGTGACCAAAATTCTGAAAGAGAGAGCTGAAGAAATCGAAAACTGTGCTCCGGATTTCTGCTGACGGAAGATCTTGATGTCTAGCCGTTACAGAAACGGCAAAAGAAAAACAAATACATTGCTCTGGACCTATACCCCACCGTTTAATATGTTCACATTGAACAGCTTTGGCGCTTAAGGCACAGTGTAGACGCCATATGTCACCACCTGATGTACTCTTGATTGTGAAAGTGATATTCGTCAGCACCTCAGCTGCAAAAGACCATTTCTGTTGCCAAGGCGGAATTTAGTTCCATCACTAAACACCATCTTGTATCATCCACTCATCCGGTTTCGTCCACACTACAGTATCATGTAGGAGGAGCATCCTAAGAGTTTCACCCTTTCTAGTAATCTGTGTTTCAAGGAACAGTACCTTGTGGTCCTAATTGACACTCTGGTCGGAAATCTGGTTTTAGTTCTCATTAGTATGACTACTTGTCCGTTGCGAGGCGATTCATCCATGGCCTTCTAGGTCGCTAATCTTAAGGACCAGGATGTTTCGAAAGAATCAGCCTAATTCCAAAAGGAATGCAATACTGCACATGTTAGATCGCATTTCGACCGTGAGAGCCAACCAGTGCCAACTGCTTCCCGCGTCATCCTTTGCGAATGGCGTAATTTGCGTGTAGTATTGAGGGACATAAGGTTATGAAAGCTCCCTAATGGCCATTGTCAGCATTTGAGACGTTGGAGGCGCTACTTCACACTCAAGTAGCTCCTCAACTGGGACGACAAGGTTGAACACACCCCGTAGCATCTCTCCCACTAAGGAAAAACCCTCGGCAGCTTTCGGAGATGAACCTGCGTCTTCCCGTTGCAATCAGATGGCCTGACGGTTCAGCTACAGAAGCAAAATTGTCCGAATTGTATCTCCCTAAAACACGAGCCGTCTACGCCTACAGTTGTAGTTAAACAGGCTAGTCCCGGCCGTGGTTCGAGTCCTCCCTCGGGCATGGGTGTGTGTGTTTGTCTTAGGATAATTTAGGTTAAGTATTGTGTAAGCTTAGGGACTGAAGACCTTAGCAGTAAAGTCCCATAAGAGTTCACACACATTTGAACATTTTTGTAGCTAAACAACAATGATACTCTTAACAGCACACCACTCTTTCTGCAAGCAAAATTCCGTAGTGATGGGCTTAGGGTAGTTTGAATGTAAATAAGTTACATAGAACTGCAACAAGTCACTTTGTTTTCGAACCTTTTCAGGTTCATCTTGAGATGGTTTCTGGAAGTTACATCTTTATTTCTAGCATAATGCTGGTAGCTGGCTCTGTGACAAGAAGACGGAACACGCTTCAATGTATCGGCATGACTATTGTTTATCTGTCCATATGGAGGGGATGTAAATTTCATTTTTTACTTACTGCGACAGTGTGGGCGGCATTTCCCCGTTAGTGTCCATCTGTCTGCTTCCATTTTGATGGAAGTTCGGCTCTGTTCGCGGTTCCTACCCCGCCCGTGTCATGCTCTCTTTTCTTCTTTCCCAAGTGTCTTGTGCAAATTTTATGTTTCAACGTCATTTCGTAAGATGTGCTCATTTTTCATAATCAGCAAGTGCGATTACACTATCGGCAGAAGGATTTAAAAGGTTAGTTCCAACTTCCTGTACCTCAAAAGGAATTTCGCATTCTGAAGTGCAAGTGCACGAACTTGGTATGCAGATTCTCTTACGCTTCACTGATCGTTCAAGGATAGTGTTTGTTAATGGGGGCAGACTGTTCCCACAACGGTTGTGAGAGGTTTCACCGCAAAGCGGACAGCTGCGATGAACTTTAGAGGAAACTGTAGGAAGACAGGGGGATGGAAAAAGAATCGCCGGCCTTCCTGTCGGCGTCGTGACGCTGGCGTCGTGACGGCGGCGGCCGCGGGCGCAGAGCCGTGACGTCGTGCCTCCACGGTACCGGCGGCGCCGCGCCGTGATCCAGATTCCCGTCACGGCCTCCGGACGAGACGTCTTCCTCCGCCAGTCCACCGAAGAACAAGGCTGGTACCGAAGAGCTCGCAACTCTGAGGTCTAAGGTGTACCTTCAGTTCCACTGCAAAAAAGAAGTGCTAGTTGCGCGCAGACTGCGTTGTTTATTCCTTGGATTCCAACAGAGATACGTTGTTACCCAGTTAGTCCATTTTGATGCGAATTATCCGACTTTTTGCAGTTCTGATACCACCAATCACTCCCTACATTTTGCACCAATTCTGCATTTGCTTTTCTTTTCTCCCAAATATCTTGATCGTGTTTGGTGGATTTATGAAGAAAATGGTTCAAATGGCTCTGAGCACTATGGGACTTAACATCTGAGGTCATCAGTCCCCTAGAACTTAGAACTAATTAAACTTAACTAACCTAAGGGCATCACACACATCCATGCCCGAGGCAGGATTCGAACCTGCGACCGTAGCAGCAGCGCGGTTCCGGACTGAAGCGCCTAGAACCGCTCGGCCACTCTGGCCGGCTGGATTTATGACAGCGTGTTTCTATTCTGACGATTTATTATCAAAAATACTATCTTGTTACGAAAGTAAAACGTCAGATCGCCATCTACAGTTCATTGTAGTCGCTTAAGTTTTTTTTTAAGGAACCTCGAAGACTATTCGATGGAAACTTAATGTGCTAGTTTCTTATCAAGATATTGATCCTGATGACGACTCATTAGAATCGAAACGGTTAACTAGTTTAATCTACATCTACATCAACATCTGCATACGTACACCGTAAGCCACCTTACGGTGTATGGCTATATAGCTACTAGTCATTTCCTTTCCTATTTCCGCAAGCCACCTTACGGTGCATGGCGGACGGTACCACATATAGCTACTACCCATTTCCTTTCCTATTTCCAAAAGCCACCTTACGGTGCATGGCGGAGGGTACCACGTTTAGCTACTAGTCATTCCCTTTCCTATTTCACTTTCAAACCGAGAGAGGTAGAAACGACTGCCTAAATGCTTCCGTACATGTCTAATTTCTAGTGCCTTATCCTCAAGTTTCTTACGCGAAATATATGTTGGCAAGAGTAGAATCGTTTTTCAGACGGCCTCAAATAAAGGCTCCCTAAATTTTCGCAGTGGTATCTCGCGAAATGAGTACTGTCTCCTTCCATGGATTTCCATTTGTGTTCACGAAGCATCTCCATAATACTCGGGCGTTGATCGAAGCTACCGGTGACAAATCTAGCAGCATGCCTCTGAATGGCTTCCATGTCTTCGTTTAACCTGGCCTGGTGGGGATCCCAAACACTCGAGCAGTACTCAGGAATGGGTCGCACTAGCGTTCTGTACGCCACCTCCTTTGTGTCTACGCTACACTTTCCCAAAACTCTCCCCATTAACAAAAGCTGAGCAGTCGCCTTTTCTGCTAAGTACCAGCAAGGCAAGTGTGAGTAGGAAAGAATTTTATAAATAAATAGCGTGCTCCAATATGAGAATGCGAAATTTCATAGTTTAGCATTTTTAATATCTTCATGTCAAACTGTCCATCATCTGCCCTCGCCGGCCAGTGTGACCGAGCGGTTCTAGGCGCTTCAGTCTGGAACCGCGCGACCGCTACGGTCGCAGGTTCGAATCCTGCCTTGGGAATAGTTGTGTGTGATGCCCTTAGGTTAGTTAGGTTTAAGTAGTTCTAAGCTCTAGGGGACTGATGACCTCAGAAGTTAAGACCCATAGTGCTCAGAGCCATTTGATCCATCTGCCCTCAAAATTCGAATCGTCTTTCGCTTTTTATCATCGGTGGTTTTTACCACATGGTAGTGCGATTCTTCCTAACACCATGCCTTTTAATAGCGGCGGATATGAGAATATAAAACAGATTGTCCTAAATTTTTGTCGTAATTGATTCCGTTTGCCGGATGTATTAATATTTCGAACAACGGTGCCTGGATAATGAAGATCACGATGTTCTCTCAATACTATTCGAAGCATCACCTCCTCAGTACCATCCAAGGATCTAAGTATTTCTCCGTAAGCTGTGGTAACTACCAGATCTAATAATCTCGTTTTTTAGATAACTTTGAAGAACAGCTTTTGTTTCGGCGTACACCACGAGAACCCCGGATACTCTGAGAGTATTTTGTACTGTGGAAACACGTTTTATGGCTCTAAGCACTCAGGGACGTAACATCTGAGGTCATCAGTCCCCTAGACTTAGAACTACTTAAACTTAACCAACCTAAGGACATCACACACATCCATGCTGTAGGCGGGATTCTAACCTGCGACCGTAACAGGTGCGCGGTTCCGGACTGATGAGCCTAGAACCGCTCGGCCACAGCGGTCGGCATGTTTTATAGAGAAAAGCGTATAACCACCTTATGAGAAACCTCATAACGAAAATCATCGTCATAAGGAATGTTCCACTTTGCAGAGAACTGCGTGCTGTTTTGAAGCTTAAAGGTGTGTGTAAGAGCCAAATTCTAACCAGAAACTCTGCCTTTCGCATTAAATGGTCTTACCAACTGCCGGCCGATGTGGCCGTGCGGTTCTAGACGCTACAATCTGGAACCGAGCGACCGAGGTTCGAATCCTGCCTCGGGCATGGATGTGTGTGATGTCCTTAGGTTAGTTAGGGTTAATTAGTTCTATGTTCTAGGCGACTGATAACCTCAGAACCATTTGAACCATTTGAACCTTACCAACTGGTTTATGTAGACATAGTCCACGAAATCATCATGTTTAGCCTACTGCTGTTATAAAACGCTCAGGGAATTCTACAGCTTCCGTACTGCAGTTACTTTTCCTTACTGAGGAACGTACTCTTTCATTCTATAGCTCGCTTGCCTTTCAGGATATTATAGCTGCCGACCCTAACTCGCAGAGCTCGATGGCAGTTTTGTGACGCATAAACCTTATATTATTGTTTTGCTTACATAAGCTGGCTTTCCGCAGCAGCTGTGTTGTGGGCAGTCGCCGTCACGTTTCACAGCGATTAAGCACAATGCACACAGTAGCCTGACCTCATTTGGGCGCCGTGTCGCCTGACATATGTCGCACGCTCAATCACTTGCAACACGTTCTCTCGCTGAGTCTTAGTGGCCACCTTGCACAACAGGGGCGTACATTTACTTAAAGAGCAGGTGTAATGTGTGCTCAGTGGCACAAAGGGCAGCAAACTCGCTTTCAAACCCGTGAATAAGGACTCATTAAAGACGCCAGGAGCTACTGTCTTATGGAGCTACCTTAAAGTAAACGCTTTACTAGTGCGTAATTTTCAGCGTTTCCCTAAGTTAGCTATTACTGTACAAGCACTCCTCATCGTAGTCATAGTCACTGAGTTTATGTTAAGGGGAAATGACTGGGAAGTCTGCTGCTTCCGTATGTCGTAAACTATATACAACGCAATGTCGGCACGCTTGCTACACTGTTCAAAAGATTTAGGAGAACACGTGTATCAACGTCCGGTATGTTAAATCTATTTTGATATAGCCTGTGGTCTTATTCCGTGGATTGAGATCTTCGCTTGCAACGTACCAAAAAATTAAAATCTGTCGGCATCTGTAGGCTGTGTGATGTATTACAGTGTCTGATGACACCTCAGAATGGATTGAGTATCGGTGTTGCAGTGTTTTCTGTTGGAGACTATGTATTCAACCAAGCACATACAATGCGGCATCTTAATGCAGTGCAAGTTGCAAGGGCGGTCTGTTTGTTCCAAAAATGATGGACTTCGTGTCTTGTTACTTCAGCTGCAAACGCCTTTCGAAGTTTCACCCATAGATAGAAGACGCGCTACAGGGAGACAACAGAGTACACAAGGCGTGTTGGACAAGGTGGTTGACGCTTTGCAACCCCAGATAGAAACCAATATCTGGTAATCGCTGCGTTGCGGCGTCCTACGGATACCGGCTAAGCCCCGTAAGGTGACCTCAGATGGGCCACTGGAGGCGCTGTGTCCAATCAGACTGTGTGAAGAGGTTACGAGAAAGTATCTCACGCTCCTAGACGTCATGTTCGAGTACACAGCTTGACACGACAACTTCTTGCAGCTCGCCTACAGTTCTGCTGTTCCCATACCAACTGGCAACTTCGTCTCTGGCGAAATGTGTTATTAACGAACAAGTCCAGATGTCCTCTGACACAATATGGTGGCCGTGTTCTTGTGCGGAGACCTGTGGTGAACGGTACCTGCCAAAGGTTGTCCAGGAAATCGACAGATTTCCAAGGTTCTGTCATGTTGTGTGGAGGCTTCGGTGTTCATAACCGTACGGATAGTCTTGTCCATGGTCGCCTTACCGCAGATCCTGTTGGACCATGTGCTGGTTGCTGCATTGGTGGTGGCGCCAGGGACTATGTGGCGGGGGTCAGCAGGAGTGTCTTATGAAGCATGAACATAGGACTTATGTAATGGTCAGCGGTGAGTCCTGACGTAAACCCTATCATGCATATGTGGGATACGCTTGACAGAAGTCTTCGTTGTCGCCCTTTTCCACCACAGAGTTTCCAAGAACTCTTGTGCGTTCTCATTGAAGAATGGGAACGGATGTAAGAGGGTGACCTCTGTAGACTTATATGGAGCATGCCACGCAATTGTCAGGCAGTGATAAACGGTCACTGATGGCATACATGTTACTGAAGTTCTCAAAGTCCAATGACAGCCACTCAAGATGACGCGGTGAACCATGGTTTCCGCTTTGTTTTCGGCACCTGTCCGACATTTCAGTTCTTTTTATGTAAAAGATCGAGGATTTACTGCTGTGAACTCAATTTATTAAATATAAGATAAAATTTGGCAACTAACGTACCCAGTCCTCAATTATTGCTCAGTGGAGTACGGCAGACGTCCATAGTCATATTTCCCTAATTCTTTTAAGATTAAGATATTGGAACGACATTATGACAACATTAACAACCGAATCAGTGCACGAATCTAAGATAGAGGTGGCGCAACGTCATACTGGTAAGTGGGTTCTTACTGCAAATTTTAACTGAAGTAACGTCGCACACCCACTCAACCCCCTGAAGTTTAGCTTTTCTTTCCTTCTCCCCTTCTTCATCTTCCTTTGTTAGGAGTATTTACACAACACTTTTAAATATGAATGGCGGTGTAGCTATTATTGTGACTACCTGCAGGTAAATTGGAAAATACCTGCTATACCGCAGACATCTGTGAAAGCGAAAAAGCTTTTGGTATTCCGCTTCCGAGTATACATCTACAAAAGCGAAAAACGTTTGGTATTACTGGTCGCCAAGCTAATTATCTTCTTCGGATTTGCAGCACCAACAGAGCAATAAATTGACTTTCTACTACAAAGCTACAATATAATGAATGTATACTGAGACAGAATGACGGCGAATGGAATAGGATGCAAAATCTCTAATACTGATAATTTGTACCCTTCTCCGTGTACTAAACAGTAGCTAACGATGTACACATGCAGATACAGATGTAATGCAACTGAAATGCAAACTGACTTTATTGTTTCCCCAATTCTAAGTCTTGGATATGACGCTGGCAGTAGC
Source organism: Schistocerca americana (assembly GCF_021461395.2). Classification (NCBI taxonomy): domain Eukaryota; kingdom Metazoa; phylum Arthropoda; class Insecta; order Orthoptera; family Acrididae; genus Schistocerca; species Schistocerca americana. Next base: position 265,130,130 of record NC_060125.1, on the reverse strand, counting down.
TGAAACATGCTAAGAAAAATACATCAAGAGATCTATACGTTATAGTTAAAAAGCCTCACATTCTTGCCCGACATTTGGCTCCAACTTAAAATGGCCGCTCTATAAGATAACGATCCAAGCCAGGTGTGCCTGAGGCCAGGAGGGATATCCTCTTAGATTATCCGCGGCTACGGCTTGTTGCATTGACGAGACATTATACTTCACACATTTTGACTTCCAGTGTTTTAATATTTCGTGGTGTGCCTTTCGCTTTCCACGTGCTTCTGATGCAAGCAGTACAGTCTGCAGCCAGCAGGTGGAGAGGGATCTACGGTCATTATTGTAATTATCTACTGAGCATTAAGGGCGAACGAGGAGAATTATTATCGGGCTTAATAAAGGGGCCAGTGAACTACGTAACGCGCTTGCGTGGAGTGTACGGTGGGATATGGTTGTTCCGCCACTTTCATGCGTGTTGGCTGCGAGCCTAATGAACCGCCCTGATCCCGATTGGCCAGTCAGACGCCGGAGCGAAATAGTTTCTCCAGAAGCCGCGATAATCTTCCTCTGATACCGCGCTAAGTACTCGGGCACAAACACACACACACACACACACACACACACACACACACACTCCAGGTCACCATTAAAGCCAATACATGGTTATACACGAACATTCGTCACAATGATTTCACACTGGTATCAAAGAATAAAGAAGTGCCGCTCCTGGCTCTAAGAGAAAGTGAATGGATAACAAGAAAAATTCCTTCTTGCAGCGTATAATTCACCACAAAAAATGCGCACATTACAGTTCTTTGTAATCTTGTACCAATTTCACAATGTAAAACATGCGCACGCATACAATAGTTGTTAGGTGTCATCAGATGGTACATGGCGCGCTTTTTGTGTGTCTGTGCTTTCTATGGACAAATGCTGATGTACAGCCGGCTCATCAAGTTCAATTCGAAATTGGGCAAGCTTCCGCGCCTGGAGTCAATTAACATAAAAGTGGTAAAACAGCTGCTACTAGATGGATGAAACCGACATTACGGTCACGAGTACAGTGGCCATTGTCTAGATTTCTGGTCTGCCAATGGAGGAAAACTGATCGTTAGTGTGTAAATTGATCCAGCTCTTCATCCAGAAGAGTGTAGAACAATTCTTTGAAAAGACCAGCTTCCCTTAGTTCGCGAAGTGACGCCTCTCCACCAATTGTGATCTTGCTGCCATGTCAACGACGTTTGATAACCCATCTCGTTGCTTGTAACCACAAATATTCTTCCATTTCGATAAATACAGGCTTTACGTTCTGGTGTGATTAATGTTCACTGATGGAACTTTAGGGGCTTTCAGCTGAGTTTCACTAATCTGCTTTTACTGGATAACCTGCTCACTGTTTTATTGACACTATTTAATTCACATGGTGTATTTAGGAATTATATAACACCTTCTTCTGACGTACTTGTTGCAATCCGTGCATGCCTGCCCAACAATAACTAAGTCAGAAAAGTAGATCTCGTTTTTCACGATTTAAATTTTGGTTACTGTATGTTTATCCTTCATACTGCAGAGGTGGCATATTGGCATATTTTATGCTTACAGTATCACTTCTGATCTTCGATGTGGCTACGTTTTTGTATCACTGTAGGTACTTCAGTGTTGCTGTTGAGAAGGACTGCCAAACCCACGGCTGAAGGTGAAATTTTATAGTTTAGAAATAGCTCTTGTGCGAGTAAACTCATCATAAGGTTTCTGCTATTTTACCAGGTCAGACGCCTCAGGTTCCTGCAATCCATTGCTTCCTTCACAATGTTCCTGGCTGCGCTTCCATCCATCACATCACCAAAGATCTGAAATCTCTTCCTCTCTCACCTCCTCTTACATACCCCTCTAAGACTTTTTAAAAAACCCTCCTTATTTCGTAGTATATGCCCAATGCAATATCTTTTCTTCTTTTTATTACTTACAATAACGGTCACTTATCTCCCACTTATTTCAATACCTGCTCACGTTCCGCTCTATACCTTCAGCATATTCTTTCCATCTTCCACCATGTTCATACCTCAAAAGTCTCTAGACTTGCAGTATCTTTCTTGCTCAGTGTCCTCATTTCATCACCATGCAACACTTTTATTAATATTTTCCTCAAATCTTTGTCAATGTTTCTGTAAAAACCTGTCCCTTTTTTGAAACGTCTCTTTCGTCACTGTGATCTAATTTTAATTCCTGTGCTGCTTTTCCAGTCGATTCTATCCTGCTTCCTAGGTATTTAAAGTTTTTGCACATGTTCTATTACCTCTCAATTCAGTATTATCATTACCCTAGTAGTATTACTTTTGTTTTCTTTGTAGTGATTTCGATTTCATAAATCATTCATTTATCTTGAATAGTGCCCATTATATCCCATAATTCTTCATTTGTTGCTAGAAGGACCATGTTGTCTGCAAACCTGAAACAACCACATTCTTCTTCCTCCAGTTTTTACCCCATTGTCATCCAGTGGGCAGTCGTTTTCTCTAACTGCAGTTTGAAAGTAGTCGTGTTACTTTTTCTGGCTCTATTCAGTCGGTAATTTCTCGTCTTTCACTGGCGCTTTCTGATTTATAATATAATGAGTTTATACTTCGTCTGATTTTCAAGGTCACCCTTTTCTCCCCTCAATTGCAAGCTTATCCCAAAGTCACATTATCGAATGCCTTTCCCAGGCTAACAAAACACAAATATACATTAATGTGCAAACCTTGAGGACGAAAGTAACTTTTGCATGAAGTGACACTGCCAACTAACATAGCTGGATGAAACTTAGACCGTAGGAAAGACCTGTTACGGTATTGAGCGGAAGGTAACGGGCAGAAATACGAAATGAGGCGAAAAGAAGCGACACTTTTAATCAAGGACAATTATTACACTAGAGTCACAGCTATTTATGGTGGTTCCCTGAACACTACAGAAGGCGGGGTATCGTTGTTAAAATGGCGTGTAATCACCAGGGACTGTAATGTGTATTTTGCAGTGTGCTACCATGCTTCCCTCAAAGCTGGTAAGGAGTTCCAGGGTTAGGGCGTTCCCCTGGTCCAGCAGCGTGGTTGGTAACTTTTGGATGGTAGTTGGTGCATTTGGGCGTGCTGTACGTCTCTTCAACGCGTCCTATTCGTGCTCGACGCGATTTAAATAGGGATTCGGGCAAGCCAGTCCATTCGGCGAATATCGTCTCGTTCAAAGAACTCCTCCATTTGGCGCAGTTTGATACGGTTGCACATTGTCATCCACAAAAGTGTCAGGGCCAAACGCACCCCTCAACAGGTGCACGTGGGGAAGGAGTACAGGGTCACAGTGACGTTGGCTGAAGGGTCTACCGAGTTCAGTGATTTGGAGATCTGCATTCCCGTGCAACATTACGACTCGTAACACAATAACACCTGAACCAGCAAAAACATCATGTTCGACAATTTTCCTGTGTGTTATCGTCATGTGTGGGCACTTCCATGATTGTCGAACATGAACTTTGGTGGCCCACGTATTGTGGTGTGGGGAGGCCCAAAGTGGCATGGGCGGGCTGCCTCCAGACCTTTGTACACAGAACACCTGCCGGTCATCGTGATTTCGACACTGTACTCCTTTCAAATGTACCTCTTCCCAGGAGTGCATTCGGCCTGACGTCATTTCTTTCGATGACAGTGCCCGACTACATGGAATTGAGCAGATAGAGGAGCTCTCTCAACGAGAGGATACCCGGAAAATGGACTGGTCCGCCCGTTCCCCAGCGTAAAATCGCGTCGAGCACTTGAGGAATGCGTTGGGGAGACAGACGGCAGCACGTCCTCATGCAACGACTGTCCGGCAGTTATCAGCCGCGCTGGTAGAGTCTGGAACGTTCTACCGAAAGAACTCCTCACCAACCTTGTGGCTAGCATGGGTGCAGGTTGCAAGGTATTCCTTGGTGATCACACTCCCGAATAAGAACCATGTCCCGCCTTCTATACTGCCCAGGGGACTACCATTAATCGCGGTGGCTATAGTGTAATTCTTGTCTTAGACTAAAAGTGTCTCGGTGCGTATATCTTTCAGTTACTATCTGTACTTCACTGTAGCAGTTCTTTCCATGTACGGTCCAAGTCATCGATATATCTTAGTTCCAGTGACACGTCATGCAAGAGTTACTTTCCTCCTCAAATTTTGTCCAGCAGAGCACGTACGTGAATCAAAAACCATCAACAACGAAGCCGAATCTATTATCTGCTGCATTATAAAATTAAGTGACAAAAGTCATGGGACATATATTAATACCGTGTCGGGCCTTCTCTTTGCCGACGTAGTGCAGTAGCTCGGCACGGCATGGAATCAACAAGTCGTTGGAAGTCCCCTGCCTCTATAACTGTCCATGTTCGCGAGAGGGATACCGGTGCAGGGGCCGGCCGCTGTGGTCGAGCGGTTCTAGGCCATTCAGTCTGGAACCGCGCGACCGCTACGGTCGCAGGTTCGAATCATGCCTCGGGCGTGGATGTGTGTGATGTCCTTCGGTTAGTTAGGTTTAAGTAGTTCTAACTTCTAGGGGACTGGTGTCCTCAGATGTTGAGTCCCATAGTGCTCAGAACCATTTGAACCATTTTGAACCGGCGCAGGATTTTGTGTAACTGACGTCTGGATTATGTCCCAAAAATGTTGGATGCGATTCATATCAGGCTATCTGTATGGCCAGTTCATTCGCTCGAACTGTCCAGAATGTACTTCAAACCATCGCAAAAAATTGTGGCCCGATGGTATTGCGCATTATCCATAAAAATTCCATCGTTGTTCGGGAACATGAAGTTCATGAATGCCTGCAAATGGTCTCCAAGTAGTCGAACATAATCATTTCAATGATCACTTCAGTTGGACCAGAGGACCCACTCCATTCCGTGTAAAAGCGGCCCACACCATTACGGAGCCATCACCATCTCGTACAGTGCCTTGTCGAAAATTTGGTTCCATGGCTTCGTGGGGTCTGCGCCACGCTCAAACCCTACTATCAGTTCTTAACCACTGAAGTCGGGACGCATCTGACCAGCACACGGTTATCAAGTCGTCTAATGTCCAACCGATATGGTCACGAGTCCAGGACAGTCGCTGCAGGCACGTTGTGCTGTTAGCAATGGCACTTGCGTTGGAGTCTGCTGACATAGCCCACTAACCCAAAATTTCGCCGTTCTGTCATGACGGATACGTTTGTCGTACATCCCACATTGATTTCTGCGGTTATTTCACACAGTGTTGCTTGTCTGTTAGTTCTAACAACTCTACGCAGAGGCCTTTGCTCCCGGTCGTTATTTGAAGGCCATCAGCCACTGCGTTGTCCGTGGTGACAGGTAATGCCTGAAATTTTATACTCTCGGCACACTCTTGACACCGTGGATCTCGGAATACTGAATTTCATAACGATTTCCGAAAATGAATGTCCCAAGTCTGTTAATTCGCGTCGAAATCCTTTTTACATGAATCACGTTAGAATGTGCTCAACGGCCTTGCCGCAGTGGATACACCGGTTCCCGCCAGATCACCGTGGTTAATCGGAGTCGGGCGTGGCCGGCACTTGGATGGGTGACCATCGGGCCCATGCGCTGTTGCCATTTTTCGGGGTGCACTCAGCCTCGTGATGCCAATTCAGGAGCTACTCGACCGAATAGTAGCGGGTCCGGTCAAAGAAAACCTTCGTAACGACCGGGAGAGCGGTGCGCTGACCACACGCCCCTCCTATCCGCATCCTTATCTGAGGATGACACCGGAGGTCGGATGGTCCCGATGGGCCACTTGTGGCCTGAAGACGGAGTGCTTTCCTGAGAATGCTACTGCACTGTCCTTTTATACCTCGTGTATGGAACACTACCGCCAGCTCTGCATGTGCTTGTGGTATCCCATTACTTAATGGTTCAAATGGCTCTGAGCACTATGGGACTTAACATCTGATGTCATCAGTCCCCTGGAACTTAGAACTAATTAAACCTAACTAACCTATGGACATCACACACATCCATGCCCGAGGCAGGATTCGAACCTGCGACAATAGAGGTCGCGCGGTTCCAGACTGAAGCACCTAGAACCGCTCGACCACTGCGCCCGGCCACATGACTTATGCCACCTCATTGTATTAATCACCGATTTTACGTGTTCAACGTTTTCTTGCGCCATACTTTCCTTGTATTCAGTCTACAGAGAACTTCAATTTTCTTTACTGCCTTTCTATGTCGGTAGCTTATACAAACATAGCAATGCCTCGTGCAGTCTTGTACATTTTTCTAATTTTTTACTAGTGTTGATTCTGACGGTAAGGACGAAAACATAAAGTGCTGCCCAGCTGGCCAGCTTTGCTGCTGTTACGCCCATAAAGCGACGCAGCATACCTCGCCGACAGCGGTTATCGCCTTCACGGGCGACCGCGCCGCTCCGCGCTGCCACCACACTGCACCCCACGCGAGATGAGGCACGGCCGCACCCTACGCGCGTGATTTGTCTGTTTCTTGCACCGGGCCACCCCCGCACCAGGGGTTGCACCGCAGTATGTAAACCGGCCGGGCCGCCGCCTTAAATCCCATAAATATTTATTATCAGTTGTGGCCAGCCGCGGCGCGCCCCCGTTACCATGGAGACGGCCGCGGGTGAATTATTCAATACGCGGAGCCACAAGAGAGCGGGGACGGCAGGGCTCCAGGGTGTGAGGCGGCCGCAGCGGCGGCGGCGGAGGCGGCGGTTGTCGGGGGCGGGATTTCAATAACGGCGCCTCGCCGCTCCCTGCCACGCCACGCTGTGTCCGCTGGAGACGAGGCCGGCTTCCAGCTTCTAGATTACAGCTTCCTGCTGAGAGCATTCCGAGGGTATTGGCAGACGGCACCCAGACAGCGAGCTGGCGTGGTAGACTCGTGCTCTGGCCGGGTAACACTTTGATGTGGTCCTCATTATTAGACAAACTTCTGCAACATATCTGTATAATAAACGGTTAACCAGGAGCACAGTGCACAGTCCCAGTAGCATGTCACCGGTCTGACGGCTTCCACTAGTAACAAAACTTCGTCTTTGTATTTCATACCGGGTGGTTATAATTAAAGTGCGACTACTCACAGGGGTCCGGTGGGGGCTGTAACTATTGTACGGCAGTTGTACTTGACAGATATTGTCCTGCGTTAATGCAGAACCGATTTACGCTAGAAAAAAGTTAATTCCAATTTTGGCCACCAGGTGCAAACCTGTCAACGTGAATGCAAGAGCCGGCCGGTGTAGCCGAGTGGTTCTAGGCGCTTCAGTCTGGAACAGCGCGACCGCTCCGGTCGCAGGTTCGAATCCTGCCTCGGGCATGGATGTATGTGATGTCCTTAGGTTAGTTAGGTTTAAGTAGTTCTAAGTTCTAGGGGGACTGATGACCTCAGCAGTTAAGTCCCATAGTGCCCAGAGCCATTTGACCCCCCCCCCTTTTTTTTTAATGCAAGAAAGACGTATAGAAATGTCACCACATGTAAAGGATCAGGAATGCAACGTGGGCAGAAAATGTCAAACAAGTGAGAAAGGCATATTATTGATATTATTAAACGACACTTGCACAATTACTAACGGACATGCTGACAAGTTGCTACACAGCCCACATTTGCACCTGGTGGCTAAAATTGGAACTATTTTTTTCAGTATAAATTGGTTCCAGATTAACGCATTAGCCTGTACACCAAGTTTGGGTGGTATACGGTAATTACATCCTATATGAGCCTTTTTGAGCAACCCCTTTAATTATAACCCCATGGCATGATTATCAAATAAATTTAAAAATTTATGATGCTGTCATAATCTACCCATTAAGAGACCTAATGTTGTGATAAAGGCTTAAAAAGTAAGACAATTATTACAGTTAGAAGTTACTTATACGTCTTGAGCAAGCATAATTAACAGGGCGCTAATTACTCATAGTATAGTCATCCAGTATTTGAAAATGAAACCGTTTAGTGAGTTCATATGAGATTCATACATAATTTAAATATATCTCTCGCCGACACCTCCCACAAAATGTTAAAAGGAGAGCAGTTCATCGCACAGTACATTGCCAAAGTTCATGCAGTAAAACTTCAGGTTCAAGCAAGACGATTTAAATTATTATTTCTATAGGATGTCCTAAACATCGAGATGCGTGAAGAAGAACCTTTTGCTTAAAATGAAGCAAAATTACCCTGAAAATGCTCATCACGCAACCTATTTTATGATGTAATGCGCACATCACAATAGTCATTATAGTCGATTCTTTGGCGCTGCCTGAGAACTGCAGACAGCATTCACTACGTCCAAGGTTTACACTGCTAATTACTTCTTCTTCTTCTCCTTTCCTTTTATTACCGTTACTTTCTGCAATATCAGGAGCTTTCTTTACCTGACTCGCAATGAGAAAGTTAACTTAACAGGACTGGAGTGTCATAATTTTTTTTTTTTTTTAAATGGATTCGAAAATTGCGATTACGCTTGACGTCATCTGTATTTCTTATTAGTGGTACATGAAAATTTGTGCCTTTTTGGGACTCGAACCCAGAGCTGTGAATTCATTTCGTAATACTTACAACAGCTGTGAATCGTGAAACAGTGACTGTTCCTTCGGATATGCGTGCATTCATGTCCGAAGGACCTTTTAATAGAAAGACACTGTACAAATACAGCAAATACAGACATTGTGTAAATCAGTGTCTTAAACTTGTTCAGGACTGAAAGCAATCCCCCCTCCCTCCCCCCCCCTCCCCCCCTCCCACCGAGGAGGCGTAGAAAGGGAAATCGCAGTGTCCCCTGTGCGTGCAGACATTTTCACCCTCACCACTGGTCCTTTGAGAGGTAGATAATTGCTATCCCAACAGCACTTCTGTCCAGATAGCAAATGACATGTACACCAGATCTGATTGAACTCGTTCCAGTGGTTTAGGAGGAAATGTGGAACATACATACATTTTACAATATGAATGGATGACGCAGTCGAACCGTTTCACACCTTCTGTCAAACACAACAATGTAGTGTTGTCATAAAGACTCGGTTGTAGACGGAACGATCAAACACAAAATATGTAAGAGCAAACTAAAGGACAGTGTTCTCCGACTAATGACGTTATATCAAACAAAGAAGCGTTCAGTAGAAAACTCTCTAAGAGGGACGAAGCGAGGATGAGGTGGGGATTAATATCTTCCGGTTTTCTACGAAAGCCGTGGCCATATTGCAATACCAGTCACGTTCCCGCCTGGTCGTGCTAATTATATCAGCTGGATACCGCCAGCATGGCGCCTGTCGGCAGAGTTAGGTGATCTCCATTCGTCACGCAAACGTCTCGCTTTTGCAGAGATGCACTTCCACCTGACTGCAGAAACGATTAGTATTTGGTGACCTGACGCTTTCTCCATTTTTCGCAGAACCCCAGTGAAAGTGAGCTATGACGGACATTTTCCGTGTCAGTATTCGATGCCTCTTCCTCATAATGCTAGGACAGACAGTTTTCATTCGTACCGTCGGAAAGGTTGGAACTACTCCGCTGACTATTTTCTAGGTCTGCGTCAGCTCTCTCCTGTAATAGTCACTTCGGAATGCAGCTGAGTACGTATAATGACATGAATGGGCCGCATGACCCTCGGTTGCAGAGAACAATGCGTCGTAGACGCTCAACGCATAAGTCACACGGAAGATATGCCCCTCTGTAGAGCACCATTCGCTTTCACAACACTGCATCACAAGTGCACAAGACATGTCTCAACAACACAAATGAGCTAAGCGATAGAAAGGTACTGCATTATCTTCGTAAACACAGGGTCATCTGTAATTCCATTAGTGGATTATTACTCGTATTTTGTGAAACCATGAGAAAGTGCTGTTGACATTCTTGTCTCTATTTGGCTGTTTACCATTCTTTTTCGCATGGATGTGGTACAGCTGAGTTTGATAGTTTCCTTCTAATGAGAAGAGAATCCTGAAAATCTCCGTTGATTTGTACGTAGCAAAACTGCCTCGTAATAAAGAGGAAGGGGTGAATTCCAAAAATTAGAAACAAGAGAAGTACTATTATTATTAATATTATTATTATTATTATTATTATATGTCCTTTCCTTGCCACCTTTCGGTTGGTGTGGGCTGGCAACAGTGTTACATACCGCTATCCACTCATAAAGCTTTAGATATATAAAATAGTTTAAAAATAACATTTAAATATGTTTTCGAATGACTGAAAATGAGTTACGCTGTTAAAAGAGTAAATAATCGTTGATGACTTGCTTTAAAACGATGATCTCAATAAAAATGGCTCTGAGCACTATGGGACTCAACATCTGTGGTCATCAGTCCCCTAGAACGTAGAACTACTTAAACCTAACTAACCGCAGGACATCACACACATCCATGCCCGAGGCAGGATTCGAATCTGCGACCGTAGCGGCCACGCGGCTCCAGACTGACGCGCCTAGAACCGCACGGCCACACCGGCCGGCGATGATCTCAATAGATTTAAATAGAAGCACTATCATTATCTATACGGGTCTATGATAAATTAGCACTGGGTAAGTTGATTGGTGATAGGGGAGCCAAAGTGTGAACATCAGGGTTTACTGGATGTGAGGGTAGGTATAATGAAGTAGGATTTGTGGCAGGACCGGAGAGATGGTATGTGTGTAACGAGGAGGGACACTGAGCCAAGGGGTTTGTGAGGGTATGTTACATAAAGAAGTGTGGGAGTACTTACGTGGTTAATGGATGAGGATGAGAAGATTAAGCTAGAGCTGATAAGAGGGCTGGATGTGACAGGTGTCATGAGAAATGGCTCTGAGCACTATGGGACTTAACTGCTGTGGTCATCAGTCCCCTAGAACTTAGAACTACCTAAACCTAACTAACCTAAGGACATCACACACATCCATGCCCGAGGCAGCATTCGAACCTGCGACCGTAGCGGTCGCGCGGTTCCAGACTGTAGCGCCTAGAACCGCTCGGCCACTGCGGCCGGCGATTTCATGAGACTGAAAACTAAAATATAGTTGGAAGAATATATTGGGTGCGTGTTGTTGTAGGATTAGGGAGATGTATAGAACATATATGACAGGAAATTGAGGCTAGATATCAGGGAGAAGCAGTGGTGCTGCTAGCTCCTAGTTCCTGGACTGCTTGAGTTATACGTAAATAATGGATGATCACCTGAGAATGACATAGTAGCTGAAATGGAGTGACAGATAACAAGTTTGTTATATTTTATGCAAATTGTGTATCTATTTATTCAGATACACGAAGGTGTTCATTATGGGGGGCACTTAGGGGAGCAGATTAAGGATTCGTGTGAGTTGGTAAACTGATATAGAAACGTGAATGGAACACGTTACACTCGGGTATTTTGCGGGAGTGATACAAGTTTTGTGGAGAAGAAAGTGACACTTTCCTGTTATAGGAAAAGCGCTGAGGTAACAAGCGCTTGCAGTATTAGAATCGAGTATGCTTCTTGTTTATAACTTAGATATTTATCGACAGTGTATGTCGAGCTGAGAAAAAGGGATTGTTTTCTAATTAAAAGCTTTTATTTCCTGTCAATTTCGAGGCTCAGCTGACTGCATGAGTATATGGTAACTTTTACATTAGTCTGCAGAATATTTGTATGAGTAATTCGCGTGCTGGCTTTAGTACTGAGAGATGGTGCCTCGTCTGGTAGCGAAACAGACACCCAACACAGGAAATCAGACCAGACCGCAGACTAGATGACGTAGTGGATAATTATTGGCCTCTAATGTCCTGATCCAGTTTTCTGCATGGTGCTTGAGTTTCCATGCTTTCTCGATGTCATTTTGTATCTATGATTAACAGCGTCTACGAGACGAGAAATGAAGTTCCATCGCGCAATTCCTGACCTTTGAAGAGATAGCAAAATTCTTGAGATAAATGACTGTTGTACTATATTTCACAACCATTGTGTCAAAAGTATAGGAATCACCATTTGACCACGAAGATATTTCCGCGATATGTAGAGGATGCATAAGATATGATCTCATAGGGCGCCAGAATACAGTTGGTTCAAACTTTTCTCACGCTTCACCGTAAAATACTGCGTAGTAAGTAACCACTCCGCCTTCAATGAGCTTCTGATGCTGCTTCATGTTTCGTGGAACACGGCTTACAGTTGTATACTTCACCTGACGGAATCTCCCAGCTATTTATCAAACATTCTTAGTGAATGGCCTTTGCAAGGTGGCATGACTTGCATACATATTTGGAAACCGAATCCTGGCAGCAGCTCCATATTCCGAGGAGGTCCCATCACTGGATAGACTTGCTGATGTGATAGTCGCAGGTGTACACGTTGCAGAAACCGTCGCTCTTCTGGTAATAAGCTATAGCAGAATGTGAAAAACTAACCTTCCTTCTTTGTTTTCATCAGTGTTTTGTCGAGAACTAGTACCATATTGTTTCTTCTTTGTGTGCAAAGAAGATGGCTGTATCCCATACCCAGAGTATGGCGGACTGGGCTCGCTGTATCAGCTCCACTGACTTGCATCCTCCAATGAAATGGGCAGCCCTTCTAGCACGGTCCAAGCCGCCCGCTTTGTCTCAACGTATCTCTCCACACCAGGAGTCGCCTGAAAGAGAGGTAGAGACTCCGAGCGATAAAAAGTATGAGCGTCGGGCCCTCGTAGCTCACTCAACATGTGCGCCGCCCGCTTTGTAGTGCCGGATCCGCCCCTCTTCCTCATCCTATTCTGCTCGCGTGGCCCGCTCTCAGCCGCCTCTAGTGCACTCATTGCGTCAGATCACAGCAGAGATTCCGCACCAAGCTTGACGGGTGCCCCTCCTGTTTGAGGATTACCGGGCTTTGCGCGAGCGCGGAGGGTCGTAAGCCCTGCGCCTGCGACCCTCTTTGTGGAATTAATTTTTGTCCTGCTCTTCCTCGTCTCGGGGAGAGCCCCCGAGCTCTGTCGAGAATAATTGAGTGGGCTTCATAGAGACGAAGCACGAATTCCCGGATTATTTTTACTGCACGCTGTACTACCTCTGTTCATAAAAAAACTACAGAACACAGTAATTCACTAATAATGCGAGAAACTCGTTGAGAGTCGAGAGTTATGGCATGCTTGTGTCCCCGTACGGTTTGTTAGTTTCTTTTTTTGGGGTTCCGTATCTGAGTCGGTAAAATCGGAGCCTCTGTATGACCGTCTTCTTATCCGTATCTCTACCGGCCTCTGTTCAGGTCTGTAAAGACCCATTTTCCTCAGGAACGGATGGAGGTATCAAGCTGCAATTTATGTCAAATACTAAGACCCACGGTCGACTGGCGGAGTAAACAATTTAAAATTCTAAATCAACACAACCAAAAGATACGGCCATATATCAGAAATATTTTGTTACTCACAAATTCAGTCATCAAAACTTCTAGATGAACTGTTAGTAAATATGTCGATCCTGGTTGTCTAGTGATAGAGCGCGTAGGTGGAAACCAAGAGGTCACGGGATCGAAAAAAAAAAGAAAAACTGGGTGAAGTGTTGAACTTGAAGGGGTGTTATGTGATGTCTGCCCAGACCTAATGACGAAAACAATGACGAAAACATTAGGAAAAAAATCGGTAAAGTGCGGGCTTGAAGCAAAGAGCTTTTTCAGTCTTCGTTCTAACCTAATCGCTACCTTTCAAGGACGTGATGAGACACCAGAAACAAAACATGTCTCGGATTTCACGTTAAACCGTAGATTCACTTACCAGTGTTGGATAACTGGGTTAGGTTAGGGACATCCAAGTCGCCTAAGTGACACCCACTAGAAAGCCTTGCGCCAGGCAATTAACCCACCCAAAAGTCATTATTGTTAACATATTTTTGTTATTATTATCATCAAATAAGTTTGTACCAAAACACCAGAGCGCGAGTTCAACTCGAACTTGTACTGTTTTCTTACTTCTGACTGTGCTCAACTCTGAGCGATTTGTTAAAGGTCTTATCGTCGGGGCTCACGGGAAATACGGACCCAGCAACGAACTTGTGACGTCATACTGGTTCCCTTGCCCGACGTACATCGCGACCACTCGGTTACTTCCGGAACCAGGTGGGAAATCAACATGTCAACGGATAGGCAACAGACAAAGTGCTCAACTTTTATCTTATGACATCACGAGTGTGAGTCTATTTAGTCGCACAGCTACGAAGTATGAAAGGGGTCTCAAAAAATATCTCGCTCCCCGCTGGAGACGGTACTCGTAAGGCCTGTAGTGTCACGTGCTGTGACGTACGAAACAGGACCCGTGTATCTCGTGAGTGCGTTTTGCGTGTTGTTAAAGCAGTAAACAGCACATCCACAGAATAATACAGAGCAAATTAAAATTGTCGAGGTCTGGTGCCCTGTCAGATACAGATCTAAAGACCTGAACGCAATCAGTGGTAGCTGTAAGGAGCTGGTCGGTCATAACGCAGCGTTAACAAACATTCAAATAAGACTTATGTGGGCAAAGCGATGTAACGGACGTCCAGAAGATAACAGAACTGTATTATTCGTCATTTCTGAATGGTTCAAATGGCTCTAAGCACTGTGGGACGTACCATCTGAGTTCATCAGTCCCCTAGAACTTAGAACTACTTAAACCTAACTAACCTAAGGACATCACATACATCCATGCCCGAGGCAGGATTCGAACCTGCGACCGTAGGAGCAGCGCGGTGCCGGACTGAAGCGCCTAGAACCGCTCGGCCACAGCGGCAGGCTTGTCATTTCTGACTACAATTTTACTCGAAAATCACAGAGAAATGCTGTGAGTCTCGCAACATTTCCGGTTCTTCCACGTTCGGTAGATAACCAGCACCAATTTCTTTCTATAGTTTGTGGTGATGTGGCGGTCTGCCTGTCCGGAGCTTAATATTGACAAGACAAGAGTTTACGATTGGTGTAAACGTTCCAAAGAGGGTCGAGAAGACGTTGAAGAGGTCTGTCGGCCTGATCCCCCTGGCATATCGATTACTGACGACAATGAAGAATCACTAAAGGATATGGTTTTGGAAAATCTCCGAATTACCATCAGAGAGGTTGCTGATGATCTCGGCAAAGCCTTTGGCTCATGCCAAGCAATTTTTTCGGACGTTTAGGGCATGAAACGTGTAGCAGCAAAGTTTGTTCCGAAATTATTGAATTTCAACCAAAAACGACATTACGGTAGACACCGCTCGGGCATTGCTGGGTGAACTCGACAACGATCCAGAACTTCTAATGAAGGCTATAACAGGTGACGAAGCATGAGTATTCGTGTATGACGTCGAAACCGAGGCCTAATCGTCCGACTTGAAACTTCCTGAAGGTCCGAGACAGAAAAAAATTCGACAAGTTCGATCACATGTGAAAGCTCTTCTCAATGTTTTCCTCGATTACAATGGAACAGTGCGTCATAAGTTCGTGCCTTACGGTCGTACAGTCAGTGAGCATTACTACGTGGACGTTAGGCCCCGTTTTCGTGAAGTAATCCGAAGGAAACGAACAGAATTTTGGCAAAATCACTCATGCAAATTGCGTCACGATAATCCTCCCGCTCAGACCTCACTGCTTGTTCGTGATTTTTTTGGCAAAAAACAGAACCGTAATGTTGTCTCAGCCACCGCATGCGCCGGGCAAGGTTCCCTGCGACTTCTGTGTCTTCACGAGGCTGAAGAGAACCATCAAAGGACATCGTTTTGCCGCCACTGATAAAACAAAAAGAGAATCGCCGAAGGAGCTGAACGCCATAAGGAAAAGTGAGCTCCAGGGGTGCGTCCTAGATTGAAAGAAACACGAGCACAAGTGTATTATATCTGTGGGGGACATCACATGCCCGAGGCAGGATTCGAACCTGCGACCGTAGCGGTCGCGCGGTTCCAGACTGTAGCGCCTAGAACCGCTCAACCACTCCGGCCGGCGATTTCATGAGACTGAAAACTAAATTATAGTTGGAAGAATATATTGGGTGTGCGCTGAAGTTTGGGTTTTGCTACTCGCTTTTCGCATACGGGCCTTTACAATGAAACGTCGAAAATGATTGCTTGAATGACAACATTTTTAGGAAGAATTGTAGCGGTTGGTAAGCTTTTTCTACGAGTCACTGGTAAGCCACTGTCCAGCATCACCTATATCATGGGCCTACAAAAAACTACGGATTTCGTCCCACGTAGAGGCAGTTACTCCCAAAAAAGGTTGCAGGTGCTCTTCGTACACCTGCAGCGCTGCTCGCAATGATGTCAGCGTAACGTGGCAGCCTTGAGCCTGCGAACAGGTGGCCGGTGCGACGACAGCTGGTGTCCGCCCACTGGGCAGACGCGCGCAGTGGGCAGAGGGGTCCCGACCCGCCGAACCCTGCGAGGCCGGGCTGTTTGGGCGGGAGCGTCTCCGCCGCGCGCCCCAGACGGTCTGGTACGGTCTGGTCTGGCCCCACTGGGCCGGTCCCCATCAGATAAGGCGCGGGCGGGTCGCAGCCCGCCCTGACCTTAACGCCGTCCCATTGTTGTGGGCGCACGCCCCTTGCGTCAGCGCATTCCGCCGAGGCAAACCCGGTGACGACACACGACTCCCCCGCCCCATCTTTCGACAGCGCAGTCCCAGTTTTGGATCGTCTTGTCGAAGTGTACTGGGTCACCATCTCACATTAGAGACAGGCAACCACAGAGCACTCAGGACCAAACGTTACGCCTGACTGCGCAATAACGAATGCACGATTATTCAGTCTCCAGCTACGCAGTATACGAGGCGCGTTCAGTAAGTAAAGCAACACATTTGTTTTCCTCGGCCATTTTCGTTCAAATAATGCGGCTATTTAGAGGGATCGTGGAGTTTTCCCTCTTCAGCCACTACAGTTTCATGAACTTCCGATAGGTATTGGCGCCATACGTAGCCTTCAAAATGGCGTCTGTAATGGAGGTGCAATTCAAACAGAGAGCAGTTGTCGAGTATTTTTTGTTGGAAAATCACAGCATCGCAGATATTCATAGGTGCTTGCAGAAGTATGCTGAGATCTGGCAGTGAACAAAAGCACGGTGAGTCGTTGGGCGAGGCGTCTGTCATCATCGCAATAAGGTGGCACGAACATCGTGGTGCAGCGATGAACCCCGAAGTGCGTCGTGCTACCCTCAGTAAATTGAAGAAGCGACTTCAGCATGGTCATCACCACACAAATGCAAACGAACTTCCCCTCGCCGGCCGGAGTGGCCGAGCGGTTCTAGGCACTTCAGTCTGGAACCGCGCGACCGCTACGGTCGCAGGTTCGAATCCTGCCTCGGGCATGGATGTGTATGATGTCCTTAGTTAGGTTTAAGTAGTTCTAAGTTCTAGTGGACTGATGACCACAGATGTTAAGTCCCATCCATAGTGCCCAGAGCCCCTTTTGAACTTATCCATGACAACGCAAGGCCTCACACAGGTCTGCGCGCCAAAGAGGAGCTAATTAAACTCCATTACACTGTTCGTCCTCATCCACTCTACAGCCCGGATCTCTCACCTTCAGACTTCAATCTGCGTGTCTCAGTGAAGAGTACACTGCACGGGGGCAGTACGTGGATTATGAGGAGGTTATTGGTGCAGCTGTACGTCAGCTCCGGCGTCGACCAGTAGAGTGGTATCGAGCGGGAACATACAGAAGACACTCCTTCTACAGGGGCCTAAAGCCGTCGCAATGAAAGGAGATAACGTTGAAAAAAAAAAAAACTGTTTTTAGCCAAATGGGAGCGGAATAATTTTGTGCATTGGAATTCTGAATAAAACCAACCTGCTTTCCGAAAACAAGCGTTGCATTACTCGTACATGGCGTGCAAATTGGACACTATGCAGGAGACCTAAAATTTTTCCATTTTACTCTCCAAGTGTAATACAGAACTGCAGTCCAGTCATGAGTTCGTACAGCTTGTTCAGTGAGTAATTTTGGCCAATTGGACAGTGCAAGCCCGGGGCGATGGGAGAAGCAAAAACGGCAAAGTGGAAATGTCGTCTATCTCAAGATCACACAGATGGAAAATTTCCTTAGCTGGAGAAGTTCAAGCAGAGGAATAACGTAGCTTACTAACCCTTCGTTCGACAGACGCATCTGTACCAGCACAGGAAGGACTGATAAGAGGACATACAGAATATCCGTGGAAGACAAGCACGTTTCGTTAAACGACTGGTTAGGAAGTGCGAAAGCCTCACAGAGATGTTCGTCGAACTCCATTGGCAGGCACTACAAAAGACTGATAAGAGGACATACAGAATATCCGTGGAAGACAAGCACGTTTCGTTAAACGACTGGTTAGGAAGTGCAAAAGCCTCACAGAGATGTTCGTCGAACTCCATTGGCAGGCACTACAAAAGAGGAGTTATGCATCACGGTGTGAGACAAAAGTGGAACAGGGAAATTTGGAGGGACAGTGATACAAATCGTGATGCTTCGCTGCACACTATTAGCTGGCATGTGGAGTCTTCTTTTTCTTGTGCCTTTGTCCCCCGCATCGGCATGGTCGTTAACGGATTTTGCACCGTTATTTAGTTGGGTGGTGGGATGCCCTTCCTGTTGTCGCCACCCAATACACCCATCCCCCTTCTTTTTTCGATAATTTTTCGTAAATTACGACATTCTCGTAGGTATTGTATTGTCGATCTAATATTTATTCCAGAATATGTGTGTGAACAACGAGTTTTATTTCGGTGTACGTCACTCGATAATGGCACTCTTAGCCGAAATGAGTGTATCGTGAAAGTGATAGATAAAAATTACTATCACACAGCGGTGAAACTGGAAACTCCTTCTAAAAATGTCACTTGCTGAATTACGAACAACTTAAATTGGTAGGATCACATAGATAATGTTGTGGGGGAAGGCGAACCAAAGCCAGCGATTTATTGGCAGAACACGCAGAGGATTTAACAAATCCACAACAGAGACTGTAAACACTACACTTGTCCGTCCTCTGCTGGAGTGTTTCAGTGCGGTATGGGATCTTTAGCACATAGGATTGACAGAGCACATCGAAAAAATTCAATGAACGGCAGCTCTTTTTGTATTATTGTATTATCGCGTGGTAGGGGAGAGAGTATCAAGGGTACGATATGCGAACTGGGGTGGCAATCATTAAAACAAAGGTGGTTTTTGTGGCTGAGAGATCTTTTCCGAATTCGAAAATATTTTCTTGATGCCCACTGACATAGGGAGAAACGATCATTGTAATAAAATGAGACACCGGATCTCACAAAAAAAAGAAGATTTTTGTGTTTGTTTTTCCAGCGAGCTGTTCGACAGTGGAACGGTAGAGAAATAATGTGGAGTGTAGACGTGGAATATGTAGAGACGATCGTTTTGTCCCATCAAAAAACTCTGTCAAGCCGGTAATGTAGCAGATTATCGTTCGAGTCTCTGATGCGCACATTCGAAATGGGTATTTTTTTTCTCCCCTCCCCCCTCCCACCCCCTCTGAAGCTAACAAGTTGCACTCTGAGGCATATGAGGAGGTATGATTTGTTTCTGCAACATCTACAATAAACTGTATCGCTTGGTCACATGAAAGTCAAACGTGATATGTAAATATTTTTCACTTATACATTCGTTCTGCTGTGTGAGTTGCTTATCGGTGCCAGTAGAACGAGAACGATCTGTAAACGGAGCAGCTCCATCCAACCATGAAAATAATGGATCGGCAGTTTTGCATTGTGTATCAGCTAGGACTTTCATGCTCAGTAACCATAAGCGGCATACCAACAAGCAAAATTTCAGCATCTCATCTCTTTATGTTTCGTGCCAGTAGTTGCGTCATGTATTTGAGAAGCCTGGTGCTCTTCCGTTTGCCGGTTAGTCAAATAACAACCACGTACTAATGGAACGACAAATCTCTGTAGCTCCAGGTGACATTTGAGTGAAATTCGTGAGATGAAGGACTACTATCTGTCCACCTTTCGTGCTCTTTTTCATCCATCCTTACATTATTCATTGATCACTACACGGCTTACGAAGTCGGAAATTAATACCTGAAACAAATTTTATAAAGAATATCAGCACTGCTAGCTGTAACCCGTGTATTCTACTGTCATCTATCAGTTTCGATAAAATCTCGATAGTAAATTTACACTTTCTTTTCACACACTATTCCATACCTCGTGACTACTATGGCACAGTGCGTCAATATATTACGTCACAGTAGTGTTCATTGCAAGTCGTACCCTTTTCTTTCACGGGTTACTGATTTCCATCCGCCACCAAGAACGATTATATTTTGAATCATACATGTTTCTGTCTGCGACAGCGGCGTCCCTGTAAGTCTCACGACGTTTCCTCCCCATAAGATAACTTCCTCTGACAAGCGACTAGCTGCTGCTGACGGAAATCGAGATTGTCCTTGGCAGATAGTCACGTGTGACGCAGTAAAGGAAGTGATATTTCCTGCATTGTCTCCGGGAAAAATGTCTGTAACATTACTTCTACTGTACACACACGGACACTGTCAGATGTTGATGTACTTTTATTTGAAGGCAATTGTCAATGACTACTATATTTGTGTTACATACTCAGCTTAGCTGAAGCTCAAGTCGTATCGGATAGCCTCTAAGTTCTTTTGTTAATATATCAGTGAAATTCTCAGTGAGTCGTTTGCGTGCAAGGTAAAGTGAAAAGTTCTAAATATGATTAAGAGATGATGTTAATAACCATTATTTAACAATTTGTATGTTGTTTAGCTTTTACTTTTTCTATCTTTTTTTATTTATGTTTATCCCACGCCCAGGTTTAATGCCATGTAAGTTCAAGAACTGAGAAATATTACATTTAAATCTTCCTTCCGTATATCTGAATCATTACCGTCCTCCAATTATAAATGTAAACACCATGCACGCCCAAACTTCATGCTGTCACTTTAAGGTAGAATCTCCGCGAAAGGGAAACCTGAAAACGATAAAGGTATTATGTTTAGCTTAAATGGAATATGGTGATACAGAACACAATATAAGCTGATTTGGTGCGAAGAATTGTATAAGTTCGATATGAGAGCAGGGAAAGAAGTTTCAAGTTGTAGCAGAAGATATAACACTAAATGAATTGAGGAGAAATTTCATGTATTTGGTGTAGTTAACATAAACTTGGAAAATAAGAATGAAGTAAGATATCTCATTAAGCAAGTGGAAAAACAGTAGCCGACAAGTAGTTAAAAATAAGTGATGCTGCTTTTGAGTGCCCCTACAAGCTATTAAAAAGGTCTTGGTTAATTACTCTCTCTTTTTTAATGAGCGAATAATCTTGCTTGGCAAACTCATTACACGTGAAGCATTCATGTGATGGACAAGTTTCAGGAAAGTTAACAGCTGTGCCTCTGTTGACTGAAACTTGTGTCTCGTAATAGAAAGCTACTGACGTGATCTCTTTCCACATTAGGGCCTCGTTACCTTACAGTAAAGCGTCGTTTAACGGCTTAGTGAAAAGCTCTAGTCTACAACGCAAAAGCTTTATGGTTCCAGTCCTCATTCGTATAAAGTTTTTTCTCTTATTTAATGCGACTTTCAGCACTGGCGGAACTTTTAATATTTCAGAAAGGCCAAGGTGCAATGTAGTTACGATTCTACGTTAAGTTGTACATCAGTACATAGCTAACTGTGTTTATCGTTTCATCGGTCGGAGGAAGACAGTAGCAACAGGTTAAGCACTGATGGGTCCACTCCACTTGTCGTGCTGATAACAGTTTTATTTAATCTTGCAACGTACAGAGTGTATAGAGAAGTCAACATAATTACCTGATAGTGTTTAGAATGGCATCCGTAAACAGTTTAGGCAAATCCGTAAATAGTGTACACAACAGCTATACCAGCTGAAGCAATCTAGGACAAGTACTCATAGTCCTCGACAGGTGTTCGGAGTTAGTTGTCTTCCGTGCTGATTTACACACCCGTTTAATGGAGGGTGACAGGGGAAGCGAGCGGCGTGTAAGATCTTTAAGTTGATTTTCTACCTAGGCATTTGGGAAGGGACAGGGGGGAGGGAAGGGGATTAGTCTCTATCGTGCTCATGCCACCATATGCTGACACATCTATTTATTAGTAATTTATTTTGGGTTTTGGTTTCATGACATGCAAACAATCACAGTTTAAGCACATCAGTTTCGATTATTACCTATGAAAAAATTTCAATGGAGTTATAGCAAAACAAGCATAAATTTTATGAAATTGGTATGTATGTACTACGCTTATCTACGTGCAAAATTTAATTTAAAGTCATTTACAACAAAAGGTGTAATATTATGACTCAATAACTGTGTATAAATGCATTTCACTTAGTGTGTCCGATTTATCTTCCGATGTACTGGGTAACTGGGACACGACCTCCAGGCCATGCGATTCTTCGTTTCTGCTCTCCCCCATCGGAGTGGCCTTTCTCGCCTATTGTCTTGTGTTATCGGTCTCTTCCTCTTCCCTACTGTGCACGTAGAATCTACACTTAGACTTACACCTTAACGTCTGTTGGTGCCAGAAGAGTAGTAACGTACAGCACTCAGCTGATATAGTGTCACGTCTGCCTGCCTATCGTTTCATGACGTCCTATTATTATATGGTTCACGTCTTCTTACTCTCCACAACTACGCTTCTAGTAGGCTGGCGGTGCACATTGTCGTTCTGAAGTATACCACTGTCTCCAGCAGAGTCAGTCATGGTGAACTTTTGAAAGAGCGCTTGAGCAGTATGAGCGGAGCCTAAAATTTCAGTAGTGCCTTCCACGTGTACTAATGGTCTTAGCAATGCCGCAATAAAATCACCCAAACCAAACGTTGGCCCTTCTGTCTCCCAGTCTTGAAGAGATGGTTGTACAGTGTTTATTCTCCGAAGTTTCCCATTGGACACGTCGATGGGGACGCGTCTGTTGCGTCAGATGTGAATTCAAATGTTTTCACTGCCAGCTCTAGTCCGTGGTCGTCAAAAAAATGGCTCTGAGCACTATGGGACTTAACATCTGAGGTCATCAGTCCCCTAGAACTTAGAACTACATAAACCTAACTAACCTAAGGACATCACACACATACATGCCCGAGGCAGGATTCGAACCTGCGACCGTAGTGGTTACGCGGTTCCAGACTGAAGCGCCTAGAACCGCACGGCCACACTGGCCGGCCGTGGTCGTCAGCTGGCTGAAGAGGTTACCCGGACTGGCCTGACACGGTAGCAACATTTACGCTGCTGTGGCGGTCTTTTTGGATGGGAGTAATCTATGACGAAACCCAACGAGCGGCGACCATTGCCATGTTCAAAATGTCGTGAAGGCTGTTGAAAAATGATCCAAAGCTGATTTTTCACTTTTTTCAGCATTCCTCGATTTTGATGCACCAGTCTTCGAGCAGCACGGCCTCCAATTCTCCTGCGACTCCTGGTTCTTCACAGAGATGTTGTCTGAAACATCTTGCGTTATTTAGACTTGGTTGACAACGAAGGAAAAGTCTGCGCCGCCTAAGCACTGTGTCATATGTTGGTGTGTAGTTACCATACACTTTCACCGATTTAGCATTGGTTGTTGTAGCACTGTTCCCATTTAAATCAGCAGGCTGTGCTATTTTCTTTAGGCTGCTCTGGTGGTGCGCTACGGTACAGTTCGGTGTGTCGGACCTCTTTTCTCTTCTTCATCATTCTAATAGTGGGGTCCAATGCCTTACTATGGATGTGCCCACTTATCAGCGGCCGGCCGGTGTGTCCGAGCGGTTCTAGGCGCTTCAGTCTGGAACCGCGCGACTGCTACGGTCACAGGTTCGAATCCTGCCTCGGGCATGGATGTGTGTGATGTCCTTAGGTTAGTTAGGTTTAAGTAGTTTTAAGTTCTAAGGGACTGATGACCGGGACCGATGACCGTAGCAGTCTGGTCCCTTTAATCCCACAAACCAACCAACCAGGGACTGATGACCTCAAAAGTTAAGTCCCATAGTGCTCAGAGTCATTTGAACCATTTTGAACTTATCAGCGGTTCCCATATTCGAAAGTCAACAGAGTCCTTAATAACGCAGTTCCAGAAGTTGGACGTCTGTGTCAGATTCTCTGTGTGGTCATATTCCATTCCATGTAATTCCGTCAGGCAATGTTCTGCGACTGCCGCCTTGTTAGGGTGCTGCAGTGTGGTGTGCTGTAAGTATTCTCGGCAACCATCTTCGACAGAACCCAACGTCTGACCTATGTATGTCTCACCACATTGGCAGGGAGTCTGGTAAACCCCGGATTTCCACAGTCTAAGGTCGTCTTTCATACTATCAAGCAGTGCCTGTGTTTTGGCTGGTAGGCGGAAGACCGTCTTCACTTGGTGTTCCTAGAGAATTCGTTCTGTCTTTCCGGATAAAGCGCCACAAAAGGGAATACATACAATGGCCGCGTTCTCCTGAAAATCCTTCTCTGGTTCCGCCGGTTGTGCGGAGCGTATAGGACGTAGGGTTCTCCGAATTTGCCTCCCCTTGTAGCCGTTCTTCCGGAAAACCACTCTCAGAGATTCAAGTTCGTGGTTTACTCTTTGCTTGTCAGAGCCCTATGTAACAAAGTTTTGAGCACGCCGTTCCTTTGACTTGGGTGGTGGCTCTCCACATGTAACTATTGGTCGGTGTGCTTCTTCTTATGGTACACGCTGTGGCCCAAAATGCCGTCGGCTCTTGTTTCAACCAGGGCATCCACAAAGGAGAGCACTCCATCCAGTTCGACTTCTATGGGGAAACTGATGTTCTGGTGTATGGAAATGAGGCGTGCACTCAGTTTGTATTTTACATGTGGTCATGTGACGAATCTTTCATTTACATTACGGAAGGAAGAACTAAGTTTCCACTGGGCTGATAGCGGACTGAAATCCGGCAATTCATTCATGAAGTATTTCGAAATGAGTTACGCCTGGATAAGGTGAAGAGTCAAATAAAAAAATTATTTATTGGCCTAATTTTTTGAGGTGATAAGTGAAATCTCTCGTAGCCGGTGTTTATCATGTAGCTTACGCCATGATCGCTCTAGAGATGTTGCGGTAAGAATTTGAGTCTTCAGGAGAGTAGGAGCAGGGTAGTAAGGTGACTTACTGTAGACCGAACCGTAATGGCCCCGACAATTGTAGCAGCCCAGTGGTCGGTGGAGTTCTTGCCCAGGTGGTGTCACGCGCAGCTCCGCAAAACTTAAAGCCGAGAGAGAGGAGACGGCAGAACCGGCCCGCTAATTGCCACAACAGAGCGGCCAGTTGCGCGCGCCGCAAATTTCGCAGGCCAGATGTGCGGCCCGCGACTGCGCGCCTGATGGAGCCACAGTGTGTTTTGTTGCTCGGCCAGCGGCTGCAATTAGCGCTGCCCGGGCAGTCACTTGCGTGGAAGGGGTAGCCATCCAGCCAGCCAGCCAACCGGGCCGTCTCCACAAACTGCCGCCAGCTGCCCGCGATGCGATTTACTGGCCCGTCTCTCCGCGCCTACTGCCGCGTTCGCCCAGCGTGGGCACAAACGCAAGTATTTCGGGTGTGCCGAAAAATTAGCATAATGCTATAACGCAATGAATGGACCCACAGTCTGAAATAAACGACGCCCTCACTTCGTTACAGCAAAGAGGTGTTCCCTAACGTTCAACAGCCTTGTCGCAGAGATTTCGCAGCAAAATTCATTGCCTCGTGGGCTTGCTTCCCGTTGCTGAATGCAATTGCAAGAAGCCCTTCGCCTCCTTCATCTTCTTTTTGACAAAAACTTTGGTGAAGCGATAAAACTGCATTGCTTTGCAAACAATCTGTGTGTTGATGTATCGAACAGACGTCATTTCTTTTTCCCTTCACTATACACAATCCACGTATTTGTGAACCGTTAAAAAATAACTGTTGAAGTACCTGGTTCCAAAAACGGGAACCTCAGAAACAAAGACATGTGAGGAAAGGCATGCAGAGCAGGTCTTGTGATGTACCCACTCATCCCAAATTTCTCTTTTGTTACATTTTTGTGAAGCTAAATTTGCTATTGTTTTGGTCATCAATCATAATGTCGGTGTGACGTCACATCAGTGCTATCCTCATGTTTTTACTGCACTGTACATCACCAGTGATCTTAGCAATACCACCCCTCAAGTTTTCACTAACGACTGATCTGATGATGTGATAAGTGCCCAGCCAAGCTGATTTTACAAATCATTCTAGTCTTTATTGTGTATTTTTCCTGGGTGACTGGATGCCTTCATTCCTTACTCGGTCAGTTAATAAGAGCTTCAACTTAGTCTTATGTGAAAGGACGAATCACTAGCCATTTACTTCCTTATCTGTCCTTTCTCTGTACAAATTAAATGTGGCAGGCTACTTTGAGCAGCGCTGAATTAAACAATTTCTGATACTGTCCTCGGGCTCCATTCCGTCACAGCTGACTACTGTAGTCTCCTCAGCAGAAAGAGAAAGTGTTATACTGCTAACGGCGCATTTGAAACCACGCTGTGCTGAGAAGGGAAAAACTTTTTATTCTACAGCATCAAAACCCTCGTCCACATCTACGAAAGTAATGTTCGTGCCAGCTTCGGACTGTGAGAAACCTGTTATGATTCCGTGCCATAACGGATTGCATGTCGAATTTATGAAGTTCAAACATAGAACCAACCAAGCATTCATGTAAAAGATTTCGGGAGAGCGCATAAAAACCAGGTCCACTGTAGTTTTTTTACGAGAATACAGTGTTCTTAACCATTCTATTGAAGAAGTGAAGATGCTTTCAGAAGCACGTAATCAAGTGTCCAACGAAGTTTTTTACTTAGGTTATTTCTGTTTCTTTGCTGATAATGACATTCATAGTGTTGATACACCATACATGTCTTGCAGACTCAAAACCAGCAGTCTTTGTGCCTACTCACATTGTGAGTCATTTTATAGTAGCCCTTAGTTAGAATTAAAACTTAATCATTTGCATTAAAAAGGCTATTGTCTTTTGTTGCAGGTTCTGAAAGGAACGATTACGACGCAGGTGTCACAGTGTGCGTGGATAAAGAGCGGTTCCTGTCTAGCCGTCGCCAACTGAGTGGTGAGTACTCGCTTTCGTGATCTGTTTCCGGTATTTCTAAGAGTTGGTTAATTACGCTTCTTGCTGTAAACACCCACTCATAGCCATTTACCCGATTTTGTTACTAAGATGAAGAGGCGAAAGGCAACCACCCAGTTTTGCTCTAAAATTTGTATCTTCCCAACCGTTCTGCCACAGTAAATATTGTTAAGATTGTTCTACAAATCACTCATCAAGATGGGGCTGGTAACATGTTAAGTGGAGTGAGATACATACAAGGCTGCGCCAACATGGGACATCGAATGCTTGCAACGGAATAGGCAGATGCGTTTTGACCAAGGAAGAGTAGGTGATACAAAAGCTGAGACATCTGAAATAACAGAGAATGATAGAAGTTGTCTTGCGACGTACTGTTTAGAAACTTCCAAGAACACAGCAGTGAATTTACAAGTTTGCTTCACAACAGGTACACGCTAAAGATAAAATACAGCAACAACTCCTTATAAAATGGCAGTATTCCTATGCTCAACCCACGAATGCTATGGGAAGAAACCTTCATTTAATATGTATAGAAACGTTACCTCCAAGACTCACTCCATACCGATGTGTGGAATGTGTAGGTGTAGAAGTAGCTTTACTACTATCTGGTTACATTCGCTTAGTTTTAACACGTTATGGTGTCCCTATAGCTTTACAACCAAACTTGTGTTCCATGTTTTCTATATTAGGCATTAGTGATACAACTTACAAACAAAAAATGGAGACTGAGTTCGTAAACTAAGCTCATCAGCGACCTTACACTCGACCTTGACAGCATAGCACATATGACAATTGAGACTATCATCAGTCGCTTTATTATGAATCTTGGAAAATGTCTAGAATGTTTTGTAATATTATTTCTAGGAACGATAAAGGAAATGAAGTACCCGAGAAATCTATCTACGGACGACGTACAGATTTGTACCGTTACACTACCATGCGTATACTCGTAAACAGCATCTTGAAATACGATTTTTAACGTCGAATTTCTTGCGAATTTGATTTGCAAAGTGTCAATATACTGGCCGAAAGGAGACTTCCATGCACCCTTCAAGAACCCTGTGCGCAAAAGTTTTCCATCGGGACGGTACTAGATTACATAAAAGAGAACAATGTTATACCATTTTTACAAAGCGAGCAACACATAGATAGGGGTAGATATCGTTGTACTTGTATTACCAGAAAGCAATTGCATGGCAACATTGCATCCTTTCCTTTTGTCTTGTACTTACTTACATTTTGATACATATCGGATTGTAAAACGACAACTCCGACATGATCCACAGTTCTCCTGAAGTAAACTGTAGCTAGATCAGATTGGTTACAAGACAAAGGGGATAGAAACTAAAGTGCAATTCTGCAAGAATATTCTGATGTCGATGGAACTCAACGTAAGAGGGGAATGGGTAGTTTTACAACAGTAGAAGGTATACTACAACAGCTAACAATGAAAGCATGAGAACGAAGAAAACATTCTGTTCATCGGACTGCAAGTAGCAGAAGTACAAGATAGAGACTGCAAAAATTTTATGAAGGGAACAATTCCTAGGAATTGTAACTTCAGTTGTTAGGAACATCTTGAGGGAAAGCGTCAATACCAGTTACACGATAAACTTACACGATTAGTTTATCGTGACTGGTTATAGTTTAGTGTTATTTCTGCTAAGCGTTTTGGAGGCTTAATTATTCATCATCAGGTGGATTCATGTCATTTAATAAAACTTGCATGTGTAGCGCTTTCGACTTTTGGGTAGCATGTGGCACTATCTGGAAGAAGACAATGCCTCAGGTTACCCAAAAGTCGTGCACCGAACACATATACGTGTCATTAATTGACATGAATATGCCTGATGATGAAGGTTTAAACCTTCGAAACACGCAGTGGAAATAAAATAAAAATACATGATGATTGATGACAGTGAATCATTAATTTAATTGATAATAATAAGCACCTCGTCTTCAGGCCACAAGTGGCCCATCGGGACCATATGACCGCCGTCTCATCCTCAGATGAGGATGCAGATATGAGGACGTGTGGTCAGCACACCGCTCTCCCGGTCGTTATGGTAGTTTTCTGTGACCGGAGCCGCTACTATTCGGTCGAGTAGCTCCTCAATTGGCGTCATGAGTCTGAGTGCACCCCGAAAAATGGCAACAGTGCACGGCGGCCCGGATGTTCACCCATCCAAGTGCTGGCCACGCCCGACAGTGCTTAACTTCGGTGATCTGACGGGTACCGGTGTATCCACTGCGGCAAGGCCGTTGCCAATATTAATAACAGTCACTATAAAACTTAACATAAAATGCTCACATCGGTATCAGCAGAATAAATTATAAAGTGTAGTCATTGACAAATATACTGTGTGTTGAAAAGTATCCTGACCTCTATTAGAGGACTTTAATATGGGGTCTGCCCACGCTTTATCTTTGTAACAGCTTGAAATTTAACCGAGGTGTCTGAATGTCTGTGAAGGAGTCAGTCCATTTCTCCTAAAGAACCGAGAACAGAGTAGTTAGTGATATTGAAGCGTGGTGCGTCGAAGGTAGCGACGTGAGCCGCTGGGGTCTGGACAGATGTCGACGTTCTGTCTTATCCCAAAGGTGTTCCACTGAGTTCAGGTGGGGAACCTGGACACACCACTCAATTCCAGGAATTTATTGTTCGCAAACCATCGCTTCACAGACGCAGCTTGATGACAGAGTGCATTGTCATGATGATACATTGATCGTCTCCGAACCGTTCCTCTACTATACGCAGTACGTACACAACGCTGTAAAGTGTGTTATTCCGCAGTTAGTGTTTTCTTAAGCAAAATGAGTAGGGCACACAAATTCAAATGGCTGTAAGCACTATGGGACTCAACATCTGAGGTCATCAGTCCCCTAGAACTTAGAACTACTTAAACCTAACTAACCTAAGGACAGCACACACATCCATGCCCGAGGCAGGATTCGAACCTGCGACCGCAGCAGCCTCGTGGTTCCGGACTGAAGCGCTTAGAACAGCTCGGCCACAGCGGCCTGCTAGGGCACACACTAAGCACGAAAAACGGGCCCGCACTGTAACACTTCCTCGTCCGTGCTTTACTGTTAGCAATACACACGCTCTCCAGGCATTCGGAAAACCAAAAACCTCCTGTTCGATTGCCACAGGGCGCGGCGTGATTCATCACTCCAAATCGCTCGTTTCCAGTTATCCACTGTTCAGTCGCATCAGAATTTGCACCAAGTCATACCTAACTTAACACTGACTGCACATATATATAGCTTATGAGGGGCTTCTCGACCATTATACCCCATTCTATTTTACTCCATATGCACAGTAATTCTGCTACTTGGACTGATGGTAGCACTTTGGAACTCAAGTGTGATTCTTTCCGCTGATTCTATGCAGTTTTTTACATCCATCCTGCGCAATGCTCGACGTTCCCCACGAGCCACTACATGAGATCTGCCTGGTCTCGGTTTAGTTGCGGATGTGACTTCGCGCTTCCACTTCACAGTCTCATCACCAACAGCCGATTGGGAAGTGTTAAAATAACTTTGATGGATTTTCTATTGACGTGGCACCCAATGACTAATTCACGTTCAAAGTCACTGGGCTCTTCCGACAGACCCATTCTACTGTTAATGCTTCTCTACGGACAGTACTCCCCGCGTCCTTTTATGCTGTGAGGTCCGTCTCACGCAACATCTTGTTGTCAGTTCCACTTTACATAGTGATGTCCGAATAGCTTTGATCAGGTAGTGTAGACAACTAAAAATTTAACAGCAGATGTTTACACAAATATTTTGTCAGATTCATCAGTATCATTCAGTGATGGATATAGGTATCTTCGTAGCTGGTTCATGCGTTACCGTCTTCATCTTTTCGCAACCAACTTTATTCTTGTTTCCTTATATCTTCAATTCATGTTCCACAAGCTTCTCCCCAAATTCTTTTCCTGTAGTGAGCAAACCAACACAGGAACTCCTCCGCCTAACTCTCAACATTTTGTTTCTCTGTGTGGCCAACCCAGCTCTTTTCCGTATTCGTAATATTGTTCTGATTAGTTTGATGGAGGGTGGGCGTGGTCCTTTTGGGGCTGGTTTACCTAGGTCTTCTTCGGATTGAGAATCTTATCAGAAATAAATCCAAGATACAGTCCGGCTAGAACATCGTACCTTGAGAGTAACAATCCGACAGTTACCCAAATCGACAGCTACTCACCTACAGTGTTATAGACAGCTCCCTTCGTGCGTTACAGAGTCCTGTACACAGTGTATACTTTCAGACAGAATCTTTGGATCAATAGCTGTCCAATCACGGTATCACCATGGCCCAATAAACCGACAGTCGTCCTCAGCAGCTCGTGAATGCCTGGCCGCAAGTTGACCGACTATGGACTGGGCCTATAGGCACACGTTGTCCGTGGTCTGGCAGCTGCCTGCTGACAGCCACTGGTAGGCCCACATTGTCCGTGGTGAGGTAGCAGCGCGAGTCGCCGCAGGAGCCTCCGTGCAGACAGGGGAACTGGGTCGATCAGATTCACCGCGGGCTCACGCTTAACGCCGCTACACTGAACGGATGCTGATGTCAACAGCGTGCAACAAGACGCGTTACGTCACGGCGGCGCGTCTGTTCCGCAACCCACGCGGATCCTGGACGCGGTCAGAACTACCGATGGCCGCTCCAGATAGCCGCTCCCTGCCCGTGACACAAATGCCGCTCTTTGGGCGTGTTCGGCGAGGAAGCTTTCTCTGCTTTCCTCGAGCGCCGTACGGGGGCTAGTGACGGCCAAATTTACGCACAGCGCCACCCTAAGCCATAGACACCTCGCTCCCGCCCTTTACAAAAATTAAAAAAAAGAAAAATCGCTTGTCTGTTTCGACTTTGGACGATTCTGGTTGTCAAACACATTTTAGTTGCCTTACATAATAGTATCCTTATACCCCGTCCAAGGTGGATATTCAGGGAATACAACAGGTCCGTCCAACGTTAACAGATGTGCTTCTGTTAATTTTATTGTGTACTGTGTTTTTTGTGACGTAACAATCATCTGCGAGCACTACATATATGGACATGCCCTTCTTCTCCAGGTGCTTCTTGAATTTAAATGTTTTATTTATGGCAAACTTTTTTATTATGTGCTACATTTTATCTGCGTGACAACTTGGCGTGAGGTGAAACTCAAAATGAACACATTTCATAACATAAATTTTTGAAGACCTGAAAATCACTGCAAAGTCTGTAGAAACCGATAGTTTGTAAATGAAGAAATATTTATACGGTCTTGGCTTTAGAAAGTTTTTCCCAAGTGAAATAATCGCTCCTTCTCATTTCTCAGCTTGAGGGTATTAGTTAAATAGGGCTATCATGGACTCTGTCTGCTTTCAGTTATCATTCGACTTATCTGTTTAACCTGGCGAGATTAAGCCCATCAAGCACTCTCTTACATTTAAGCAGGCATTTTATATATTTTATATTGCATATATTATTTATTTATTTATAAATTAGATGTATGACTGATGTATCTAATTGGGTGGTCCTTTCCCCATCTTAGGAATTCTTTACAATATCGCAATATCCCACGCAAAAATATGCCTTACAAGTGAGAGCTTTGTCAATTCAGAGATTATGTGACAGACTGGATATGCGAAACGAACCAGGGCTGCAATTGGACGCTGACCTTTGGCAGATAATACTCATCAAAAAACGATATACGTGATCGGTGAAGTCTTTAGGTTGCCAGTGTCTAGCTCGTACTCCTGCTGTGTCAGTCCGCTTTTAGGGCTCCGTATCTCAGTGGGTAAAAACGGAATCCTTACAGCATTTCTTTGTTGTCTGATCGTCCGTCCGTCCGTCCTTCCTCTGTCTGTCTGTCTGTCTCTCTCTCTCTCTCTCTCTCTCTCTCTCTCTCTCACTCTCTCTCTCTGTTCGTACGATTGTGAAGATTCGTTTTTCTTTAGAACAGGGACGGTATCAAGTTGAAATGGTCCCTTGGCAGTGTGAAAAATTTAAGCTTGTAAGTGAATGCAGTCAAAAGATACGGCCACTTATCTCATATATTTCGACACTCGCAAACTCACTCATCAAAATGTATACTACGTCTCACACTAAGCGTGCAGGGGGAAAAAACTCTTAATTTTTAAATATAGCACATACTTTTTTTTTTGCCATTTGCTTTCTGTCTGTCTGTAACAGAGCGAGATGGCGCAGTAGTTAGCATACTGGACTCGCACTCCAGAGGACGACGATTCAAACCCGCGTCCGTCTATCCCGATTTACGTTTTCCGTGATTTCCCTAAATCGCTTCAGGCAAATGCCGGGATGGGTCCTTTGAAAGGCCAAGGCCAACTTCCTTCCCTAATCCGATGGGACCGATGACCTCGCTGTTTGGTCCCATCCCCCAACCAAGCAACAAACCGTCTGTCTGTCTATCCGACTATTACGACACCTTTTTCTCAGGAATGGGTAGAGGTAGCAAGTAGAGATTTAAGTCAAATACTAAGGTATACGGTCCATTAGCAGTGTAAATATTTTAACTTCCTGAATGAATAGAATCAAAAGATACGGCCATATATTTTATGTGGTTTGACACTGGAAAAGTCACTCATCAAACCCTATGGACGATGTATGAATATATATGTCAGGCCTTCTGGTCTAACAGTAAAGCGCGTCCCTGGAAACCGGGAGGCAGCGGGATCGAGTCTCTGCCGGATGACATTTTTTCAGTCTTCGTTTTAACCAAGCCTTCACCTCTTAACGAAGTGAAGATTCGCCAGAAACCACAATTGGTTCGTATTCCACGTTGATCTGTGCGACCGCTTCTCCTTACTGGGTAACTGGGGTAGGTTAGAGACATGCAAATCGCCGAATTGGCGTTCAGTAGAAAGACTTGCACAAGGGCATTGAGCCAAACGAAATTATTTTTATCCGTATACATAATTACGTTTGTACGGAACTCTTAGAACATGAGTAGTAGCCGCACATGTCCGGTTCTTTAACATAGATCTCACAACAGCTAATGACGTAAAAAGCTGCTTCTCACAAGATAGGGTGCCAATGTAACAGTGTTAAATGTCGAAAAATCTGATAACGACAATTTGTATGTCACGAGAATTTGGAGACTGAAACAGGGAATGTTATCACTTATCCAGAGAATGGTGGGTTCTTGCGTTGTTCTTAGTTAACCTCTGTAAGTTTTCTTTCCACAGCTGTGGAATTTCCATAAGAATACATTCCTTGACACCTTTCGTTGCCACTTATAGTGAAACAAGTATCAAAAGAGGTGGCACAGTGTCTATGGGGTGCGGGTTTCTAGCCCAGGCATGGAGATTTACATTTTCGCATTTTCCCGGAAACACTAGAAGCAAATATCAAGGTAAAAAATCTTGAATGTGCGGAATTTCACAGCCTGTATTTTTTAAGAGACTCTTATTGTACACTATGAGCTGCATGTAAAGTATTTTAATGCCACAACGGTATTCGGGCTCATTTGTTATAGAGGTACATAATAATGCTACTGACTATGTGTGCTGTGACCTAACACCAGCAATAAAATATTTTACATGCGCTCATGGTGTTAACAAGATGTAGTTTAGCAAATACCAGTGTGATTCCCTTGAAAAGGACATGCATATTTACGAGGCGTATTCGGAAAGTAAGGTCCGATTAGACGCAAAGTGGAAACCACTATAAAATTCCGATGAAACTTCGCACAGATGAGTTGGGTAGTGTCTTTAGTGTGCCTGCCGATCGCTTCACGTCGCTCTTCTCAGTTCAGAGCGCAAAGTGATCATGTAGAAATACCTAAAACAACAGTGTCTCCCGCCAAGTGGATTTGGTGACAGATTTCGCCTGAAGCTATGCAGCCCACATAACATAAATGTCATGCGTTTCATTCTTCAAGATAATTTTCAGCCGCATTCTGCAGGGCAATGAAGACTCTACTGCAGCGTTTCCGATGGGAAGTGTTCGACCACCAACAATACAGCCCTCAACTGGCTCTCACCCATGTTCATCTCTGCTCACATGAGCCACTGGCTACGAAGGCAATATTTCGGCACAAACAACGAAAGGCAGATCAGCGTAGAGAACTGGCGGAAAGCACAGGTGGCTTCTTTCTGTGGCGAGGGTAGTGGTAAGTTTGTACAACGCCACGACAAGTGTCTAAGTAGGAGCGGAGGCTGTTTAGAGCGGTAACTGGAAGGTACGGAATTTTTGATTTTCTCCTTGATTTTCATTTCGCGACCGATCCGACCTTACTTTCCGAACAGCCCTCGTATGTTCCCTCCCTCGTCCAGTTAGAGATTCTGCTTCACCTCTCCTTGTGGCGAACGAGATGCTTAACTGCAACCTTCCTTTCGGTGGACAGGACCTCTCTAGGAAAATCATTAAGATAATCAGAAGCCCAAATATATCCTGAAGACAACCGTGAGACATAATTAAACTCGTAAATAGAGAGGAAACAGAATCTTTCAAAGTCCCACCCAGCATCCAACATCCAAGTCCCAGCTGTTAGATCTTTCCTGTATACAAATTCACTATCCTTTTTCTACGACATTTTTTGCATTCTTATTAACACGCTAAAACAATAGTAAGTAGCATTAACCACAGTCATTCCCTACGTTATAGAATAATTGTCATCTTTCGGACCATGACAGTTGTTTCATCTCCACCGTTTCATCATAGACCTTTGTATTTTAAATTGCCTGATCAGCAGTAGCCAGATCACTAAAAGCCTGTATCCAGTACGAGCGCCGGCCGATGTGGACAAGCGGTTCTAGGCGTTTCAGTCTGGAACCGCGCGACCACTACGCTTAGGTTATTTAGGTTCAAGTAGTTCTACGTTATAGGGGACTGATGACCTCAGATGTTAAGTCCCATAGTGCTCAGAGCCATTTGAACCAGCCAGTACGAGAACTGCAACTGGTAGACAACGTAAAACAAGAGTCAACAGGAAGACGTTGATCGTACCGTGACAGTGTGGTAAATGCTTCGAGAACAGGTGTTTGACGGAGAGGACTGGGAAGCTGTGGGTTGCAGCTGTGAAGACCATCAGAGCGTGCGAGAGAGCTGGCTCGGCCTGCGGCAGCTGCCGCCTCCTGGAAAGGGCAAGGGAGTCCAGCAATTAGCACGGCTGTAAGCGGAATTCCGCTACATATGTCGCGCTGAAAGGACACCAGCTGATGCTCTGCCGCTGACAGCGGCAACCTTTCTGTTGTCGTAACTGTCCGCAATTATTCACCCGTCTTTGCAGCACTACTGGAACATTTGCAGCAATTACTGCGGGAAAGGTTTTTTGGACCTAATATCTCCCTACAGAAGGCTTGCAGCTTTAGAAGCTTGTGTTTTTGTACGAGGCTTATTCTAAAAATAGGGGCCAATCGCTTGTAAGCGCACTGGAAAGAAAATTAGTCACGCCAGAAGACAACAGGCTATTACCGCACAACACCATCTCCAGCCTTCATAATCGTTCCGACTCGG
The DNA here is from genome assembly GCF_021461395.2 of Schistocerca americana. Classification (NCBI taxonomy): domain Eukaryota; kingdom Metazoa; phylum Arthropoda; class Insecta; order Orthoptera; family Acrididae; genus Schistocerca; species Schistocerca americana. The sequence continues at coordinate 265,093,735 of NC_060125.1, read as the reverse complement.
TCACGAACAGAGTACACGCGTTTCCTCACGTAGATATAGGCTACACAGATCAACCCATTCGTTGGTGACCAGATCCCGCGTAGCTACCAAACTGCAAGGATGCTGACTCCTATTTTTGACCCGTTGTTCACGTTTCTGCCGTTGCAGCCAGGTTGGAAGCAGTCGGGCTACTGCTAATCACTCAATGTAAAGACCATTCGCAAACTTACATATGATGAAAAAGTTATAGATCCGTATCATAAGCCTCATTCTATAGATAATGAAATTATAAGCAACCAGTTGCATAAAAGAAATTTAATTTCTTTACCGGCTTCGGGCGCTTAGGGCCCTTCTTCAGAAGATTATACCCATCGTATTATCTGCGAGTGTCAACAATAGACTGCCCGCAGGAAAATGCCGTGGTCATATATTTCATAGTCTCTGTACAAAAGTAGTGTACTAGTGTACTTGGTACAGACATTATGAACCACATTACCAGGGAATTTGGTGTACGCATCTCATTACTGACACTCGCAAATAATGCGGTAGGTATAATCTTCTGATGAAGGGGACTAAGTGCCGAAACCGCTAAAGAAATTGAATTTCTTTTATGCAACTGGTTGTTTATTATATCGTTATATACATCTACATCTGCTGAGGATCGATAAAATACCTCATTCTATAGCCTCTGTGGATCTGTTCACATTGACCGAAATTGACTGCAATTGACAAAGCGTGTCGCTAGTGTCCGGTCTCTATCGGTTAAGATCATTTTATGAGCTGTGCACTTAGCTAAGGCGTTTTACATGGCTGGGAGTGGTTCAGCGATCCCCGTCGACACGGTGGAGAGTCCGCGTGATACGCCAGCAAATCGGGCAACTTTATTCACTTTGTCGTCGTAGGGACGTCCAGTAACTAAAGCTAATTCCAACCATTCTATTACTAGAGGGGTAAAAGAAACTGGAGTAACGTTGCGAAAAGTACTTGAAAGGGTAAAGAGATCAACTGCAGTGCTTTCGACCAAAAGTTTGACGGCTAATAAATTTTCTGACGGACATATTTCTTTAAGACCGACAGACCCTTAGCTTTCCAATATTCCTCGACATGTCACTTACGTGTGTGTGTGTGTGTGTGTGTGTGTGTGTGTGTGTGTGTATTGAACCGGAGACCTATAAACGACGGAGAGGCTTCGTCCCGCTGTAGCCCTCAGTGGTTCACAACCCCACAACAGGCCATAGCAGTCCACCCACCCACCGCCGCCCCAGACCGAATACGGAAACGTGCTGATACCCACCGGAGATCCTTATAGATGCAGAGTACGATCTGTATAGCCGTATAGCAGCGTGGAATAGGAGCGAATAGAGCGATCGTTTATAATTAACAAGTCTTTCTATTCCATGACACAGTTTGCATATAAGAATGCAGCTTATAAAAATGGATGCACGTGTATATGTATATATGATATGTATTTGTGTATGTATATACACTTATGTATCTCTGTATGTACGTGTGCATGTCTGTCTCACATTTGCTAAACCATGGGCCGATTTCAACCAGACTTTGTACAATATCACTTACTGTCTGGGGGAGTAAGAGCCACGCACCTATCGAAAGGTGGAGGTGAAAAAGCAGTGAGCCCACGACGCGAGAAAAGCTGTATTTCGTCATCCAGTATTTGAGAAGGAGATCACTTAGAGGCTTGCAACCAACTTTACATATAATTTCGAAATTTTACGAAACATTTTCTCCCTGACGACACAAGAAAAAAGATGAAAGGAGAAAAGTTTATCACTTGTTACATTTTCGTTGTTCATGTTCTAAATCTGCTACATGAAGCACAGCATTTTAATTTATTACATCTTTACTACAGATTGTGGACAGTATTCACACATTTCATTGAATGTTCCAGAAAAAATACATCATTGTACGAAACTCATTTCAGGAGATATGACGGCAAAAACTCTGAGATGCGTGAAAAACTAAACGTTTAAATTTATTATTTTGTTGTTACTAAGTGTATTCACAAAACTTTGAGCAGGCAGTATCCACATATGCCGCTGAACGTACGTAGGACGATATATCATTTTACAAGACGTAGTTCAGGAGATATGACGTCATAAGAATTGACCTGCGTGGAAATGAGACTGTTGGCCAAAATTTGCTAGACATACAGGTGCAATATGCGTACAAATACGCGCGAAATATGTTAAATATCCGTGAAATACATTTTACATATGCGTGCGCTGGAAAAGTCATCATAAACCCGTGGAATGATTTCAACCAAATTTGCTATACATGTTAGTTACTATCTGTAAAGAAATACTCCACAAGTAAGATCCACCAGCCTCCTATTAGGGTGAGTTTCGTAACGTGGGAAGAGAATCGAGGACGAGAAGATGGAGACACAGCTAGTGGGAATGAGGAGACAGGCACAGTTAGGAGTAGGAGTAGGAGATGGACACAGGTAGGGGAGGCGGGAATGGATAGAGTGGGGGAGGGGGGGGAGAGGAGGAGATGGACAGAGAATGGAAAGAGGAGGAAATGGACAGAGACAGGGGGAGGAAGATATAGGCAGAAAGATGTGGAAGAAGTAGATGAAGAGGCAGAAATGGAGAAGGAAATGGACAGAGAAAGGGAAGAGAAGGAGATGGACAGAGAGAGGTGAGAGGAGAAGATGAACACAGAAAGGAAAGGGAAGCAGATGAACATGGAGAGGGGAAACAGGAGATGGACAGAGAGAGAGGAGGAAGACGAGATTGACAAAGAGAAGAAGGAGCATATGGACAGGCGATGGGAGAGGGAGGGGGGGGAGAGAAGAGGATTGACAGAGTGATGGGAGGGGGAAGGGGAGATGGAGTGTGTGTGGGGCAGGACGATATGGACACAGACTAGGGGTGTGGAAGAGTGGACAGATAGAAGGGGAAGGAGGAGATGGGCAATAGAAGAGTGGAATAAATACGAATACATAACGTGGAAACGCTGTGTACTCAACTAGCATTTAATATGAACATGTTTCGCAGTTAGTTTAAAATGGTGTTCAGCAAGCGTTCTGAAATACTAAGCGATGTTTGGTTCTACGAAACATTTGTTTCACGTTCAGAAAAGGTCACGTCTCGATCTGTGAAGTAACGTTACTATTCAGATTACAGCTCGTCTGTTGACGTTTCTGTTTCTTCTCTTGTTTATACAAGACAGTATTTTGTGTAGACTGTTCACTTCGAAACTTTTATCAGTCGTCCAAGCGTCAGTTCACGCCCTGGCAGGCATTGTTATGGTGACAGATTTGATCAGAATATAGATTCATCGCATCAGTATTTATGAAAACTCTTTAGAATTTCACAGGTGGCACGGTTTGAATAAAAAGGTTTTTTCTTGTTTGTTAACTTGTTCTTCGGCCTTGCTGCACAACACAGTCAGTTTCCCTTTTATGTCGTATGAGTAGCTGGCGGGAAGCGCAGTAGCCTTGGCTCGAGCAAGGAGTTTCTCGGCACCACAATATTACCCGTCTTCAGCGAAAGTTTATTTGCCGGAGTTTATTACATACTTGGAAAATCTAGTGGGACACTATTCATAAGCATGACTCTACAATGGCGGTAATTGTCCCCCACGTGTCTGCGGCTTCTGCGACAGCAGAGTCGACGTGTACCCGTCAACGGGAAGTGTTTTAATGACGCCACATCTGACGCGCTTTCGAGCGCGGTTTCACTCCGACGTAACAGGTCGGGAAGAGCAAGTCGGTGCGGACCTACGGTTTGTCGCACGTGGGAATACTTCGTTTTCCCCGTGACGAGGAAGGCAGTGTCGCCTGTCCCGAGAGGCACGTAGCCGGTAATAAATACGCCTCGTCTCGGAGAAGCGCCGGTAAAAGCAGCGGCGGGTCCGGCGAGGTGCACCGTGGGGCAGGGAAAGTGGCCGGCGCGGCGTGTGGTGGACGCGCCGCTTGGCCAGTGACCAGCCGGCTGGAGTCCACCCACCTTCCCAGGGCAGCCATCGGGCACGCTGTCCACGTACGAGGTTTCCCCTGAGGCGCGAGCGGTGATGCCGATGAAAGGGAAACGGTTGGCACATGTCGCGGGCTGCGCGAGTGACGACACACCAGTGTGTAACTGGACTCGCCTCAGTCCTCGAGCGGATTTCACATATCGTCTGATTGCACTGTTATGAGCGTCAAAAATAGGAGCGCCAGCATATGCGAAAGATATAGTTATGCTGTTCGGCACGATAAGAATATCAGGTGCTTGGTTTTGGCTCTGTCATTAAATTTGTGACTATACCTACAATTGCGGGTTTTAATGTGGCGTGAAGCCACAGCAAATTTACACTACCGGCCATTAAAGTTGCTACACCACGAAGATGTCATGCTACAGTCGCGAAATTTAACCCACAGGAAGAAGATGCTGTGATATGCAAATGATTAGTTTTTCAGAGCATTCACACAAGGTTGGCGCCGGTGGCGACACCTACAACGTGCTGACATGAGGAAAGCTTCCAACCGATTTCTCATACACAAACAGCAATTGACCGGCGTTTTCTGGTGAAACGTTGTAGTGATGCCTCGTGTAAGGAGGAGAAATGCGTACCATCACGTTTCCGACTTTGATTAAGGTCGGACTGTAGCCTATCGCGAATGCGGCTTACCGTATCGCGACATTGCTGCTCGCGTTGGTCGAGATCCAATGACTGTTAGCAGAATATGGAATCGGTGGGTCCTTGACTTCCGGAAGGCGTTCGATACAGTTCCGCACTGTCGCCTGATAAGCAAAGTAAGAGCCTACGGAATATCAGACCAGCTGTGTGACTGGATTGAAGAGTTTTTAGCAAACAGAACACAGCATGTTGTTATCAATGGAGAGACGTCTACAGACGTTGAAGTAACCTCTGGCGTGCCACAGGGGAGTGTTATGGGACCATTGCTTTTCACAACATATATAAATGACTTAGTAGATAGTGCCGCAAGTTCTATGCGGCTTTTCGCGGATGATGCTGTAGTATACAGAGAAGTTGCAGCATTAGAAAATTGTAGAGAAATGCAGGAAGATCTGCAGCGGATAGGCACTTGGTGCAGGGAGTGGCAACTGACCCTTAACATATACAAATGTAATGTGCTGCGAATACATAGAAAGAAGGATCCTTTATTGCATAATTATATGATAACGGAACAAACACTGGTAGCAGTTACTTCTATAAAATATCTGGGAATATGCGTGCGGAACGATTTGAAGTGGAATGATCATATAAAATTAATTGTTGGTAAGGCGGGTACCAGGTTGAGATTCACTGGGAGAGTCCTTAGAAAATGTAGTCCATCAACAAAGGAGGTGGCTTACAAAACACTCGTTCGACCTATACTTGAGTATTGCTCATCAGTGTGGGATCGGTACCAGATCGGGTTGACGGAGGAGATAGAGAAGATCCAAAGAAGAGCGGCGCGTTTCGTCACAGGCTTATTTGGTAACCGTGATAGCGTTACGAGATGTTTAGCAAACTCAAGTGGCAGACTCTGCAAGAGAGGCGCTCTGCATCGCGGTGTAGCTTGCTCGCCGGGTTTCGAGAGGGTGCGTTTCTGCATGAGGTATCGAATATATTGCTTCCCCCTACTTCTACCTCCCGAGGAGATCACTAATGTAAAATTAGAGAGATTCGAGCGCGCACGGAGGCTTTCAGACAGTCGTTTTTCCCGCGAACCATACGCGATTGGAACAGAAGAGGGAGGTAATGACTGTGGCACGTAAAGTGACCTCCGCCACACACCGTTGGGTGGCTTGCGGAGTATAAATGTAGATGTAGATGTAGATGTAGATGTAGAAAGGTAATACGGAACGCCGTGCTGGATACCAACGGCCTCGTATCCCTAGCAGTCGAGATGGCAGGCATCTTATCCGCATGGCTGGAACGGATCGCGCAGCCACGTATCGATCCCTGAGTCAACAGATGGGGACGTTTGCAAGACAACAACCATCTGCACGAACAGTTCGACGACGTTTGCAGCAGCATGGACTATCAGCTCGGAGACCATGGCTCCGGTTACCCTTGACGCTGCATTAGAGACAGGAGCGCCTGCGATGGTGTACTCAACGACGAACCTGGGTGCACGAATGGCAAAACGTCATTTTTTCGGATGAATCCAGGTTCTGTTTACAGCATCATGATGGTCGCATCCGTGTTTGGCGACATCACGGTGAACGCACATTGGAAGCGTGTACTCGTCATCGCCATACTGGGTATCACCCGGCGTGATGGTATGGGGTGCCATTGCTTACACGTCTCCGTCACAATGACGGCACTTTGAACAGTGGACGTTACGTTTCAGATGTGTTACGACCCGTGGCTCTACCCTTCATTCGATCCCTTCGAAACCCTACATTTCAGCAGGATAATGGACGACCGCATGTTGCAGGTCCTGTAGGGGCCTTTCTGTATATAGAAAATGTTCGTCTGCTGCCCTGGCCAGCATATTCTCCAGACCTCTCACCAATAGCCCGATAACTTTCACATTTACCCAAGCGTGCCTTCTTTTGCAATATCATGGTAATGATGTTTCTCCAGTCTGATGGTCATTTATCTGTTGCTTACATTTTTAACCCCAACTTCCTACACCTTCCACAGATTTCAGTTAAGTCAGAAGCTACATCGTCGGCTCACGATTTCATGTCTGAACTGACATCATTCGCTGCTCTTTCAAATTATTACAGCAATACTGTCTCATCTAGGCCTTCTACATTTAATCTACTAATGTTGAGACAGTTCTGCTGCATCGTACAGACCTTCCATTGTGCAACTGACATTTGTCTGCCCATCTTCTAAGTTTATTATCGGTTTTCCATCTGTACGTTTACGTATTACTTCTCCGAAACTATTTTTGACTTTACTGTTGGTTGTAGCAATCTGTCCGAAAATTACATCCTTCTCAGTATCTTCAAACGATTCTCTCATTCATTTACTCTGCTATCTGTGTTAATTTCGTTCGTAAACAGCCTGTACTACTGCATTCCTGCTTTCACTCCAAATGTTTTTAGATTTTCTTTTTTCCATCCGTAAGTTAGTGAATTTCATGAATCATCTGTGGCTTCATAGCTTCTAGTGTCATTAGATCTCCAGTCTCCGGTCCTAATTATCTTATTCTTCATTGTGTTCTACTCCTCTTCCATTCATTTACTCACAACGCTTTACTGAAACCCGTGGTGACTGCCTCAGGTAACTTACACTTGGTAATATTCTGTCACAAATTTTAAGCGCATTTTCTTTTATCGTCTCGAGTATCAGCATGCTGTTTGTCGCTACTAGATTATTGCCGCAGTCTACGTGATCACTTGTGTATGTTACGTAGTCCAGTACACGATTTCTAAATCTTCATGCAAATATGATGCATTCCAGTTGATATATCCTTATCTTTTTCCAGGTTTATCTTCTTTTCTTGTGATTGTGAAAGAGAGAGTTCGCGGTAAGCAGTTGCGTGGAGCCGTAGCCGAGTTCAGCGCCGCGTTACCGCACCGCGGGCTAATTCCACAGGGGACGAGATCCAGACACGCAGTTAACGCAATTTGAGAAGGAGTGCAGTTCTGTGCTGGCCGCAACAAGGATTAGCACTCCGTAGATTCGCTCGTGTGGTCGGAGGAAGCGTGGACAGTGACGCGTCCCAGCTGTCGCCGAACCCTGTCCTGTACTACCAGCTAGTCAGTCCATCGACTTACCGAAAGATCGAGAATCACCTAATGAAAATGAATATACTGTCATCATCACCGTCATCATGAACCTTAAGTAAATTCTGCATTCTTCAGTCGTAAACATATATTTCACCATTCGGCCAGGTATTTCGTCAGTGTCTTTCGCGTTGTAGCTCAATCCTTTATTGATTACCAAGTGCTGCATCTATTTATTTCTGTGTTTCACTGTTTCCTCATTAACACTAGATGTCTTCAGATATCTCGTAATCCAAAACGTGCCTTCTGCCAATTGTTTGTTATGGCCTACCATTAATACCCATACGTCAATGCTGTAACAACTATCACTTTGAAGAAATTTTTCTCTTCCTACTTATTTCTAATTTCATGTGGACTGTCAAGCAGATACTGAAATGCTTGTAGAGTGTTTGTGTAACTGTTGGCCACTTGCAACCTAGGCATAATGATTTGTGAACTTGATGTTCCGTTTGATGTTTAATAACAATAGTAACCAATTTTGACTCTCTTGCTGTATTAGAACGAAACGTAGAATAACGGAATGTTCCACGGTCGACCACAGTCTGATCACCATCGAATGTCATCCGGTCACAGTAATCAAAATTCTCCAGCTTCTGTAATGGCTGAGATGCTAAGTGAATTGTCGGAATAGCACCTTCAGCCTTCTCTGGTTTTCATAAGACCACGCTGTTACTGTTCTTTTTCAATGACCCTGGGAGACCTGAAAATAATTTTTGCTCGAGCACTTTCTTTAGCCGTTCGTCTCACTCTTGATGACTCTGATTCCTGAAATACAGTTCTCGATTAAGAGTAATCATACATCTAATTTTAAGAATAAAATGGTTCAAATGGCTCTGAGCACTATGGGACTTAACTTCTGAGGTCATCAGTCCCCTAGAACTTAGAAATACTTAAACCTAACTAACCTAAGGACATCACACACATCCATGCCCGAGGCAGGATTCGAACCTGCGACCGTAGCAGCAGCACGGTTCCGGACTGAAGCGCCATGAACCGCTCGGCCACAGCGGTCGGCTCACTGTACACCTCGGAATACTGAATTCCCTAGTGATTTTAGACAGGGAATGCCCAATGCTTTTAGCTCCAACTACCATTCCGCATTCACTGTCTTTTTATTCCCGTCGTGCGGCCATAATGACGCCGGGAACCTCTTCACATGAATCACCTTAGTACAAACGACAGCTCCGTCAATGCACTGCCCTTTTACACTTCGTGTACTCGATACGGCCGCTATTTGTATATGTACATATCTCCATCCCATGGCTGTCGTCACCTCAGTGTATTTTTATATGTTCTCATACATTAAGTAAATTAAAAAGAAATATATAACCTATGCCCGCCCAAATGTTCTTTAGGTGATCGTGCAGGAATCAGAAGTGAATGGGCCAAGTACTTTGAGAGGTTTTTCGCTTTTAAGAATAGCCTCACGTATTCTTCATAAAGAATGCAGAACTGATTTTAATTTACTTCTGAGTAAATGTGTTTCTGAGATGGCTTTCGTTAGAAAAGAGCCTTGTATGTTCCGCTCTATGAGCACCACTCCCTGAGCACAATGATCTAGATTTTAGACTACTGAACAGACAGGTGGTCCTGATCTCTTTATTCATCTGTTCTCCTTATAATCTCAGAAGTGGTTGTTTTGATAAGTGACCAAAGAGCAGTACAGTAGCTAATCTTCTTCTTCTAGGTTTCAGCCTATTTTCTATGTGAGACGGAATGAATCGCCGTTTCTTATTGTATAGATAGAGGGCATAACACTATCGCTCCATTGAAAGTTTTGATGATCAGAATTACGATTTTAGCTGACACTGAATTTGCTGCTAGGTGCTGGCATGTAATAACTAGCGAGAGCGAAGAGATAGTTGTTACGTCTGTCACAACCAGGAAGTTAGGCGTTACTGAGAAACTGGAAAAACGCAAAAAACCGTGGTGCGTGTTGGCCTCCTTAGAGCCTGCGAGCTAGTGACTTCCGAAAGTACAGCAGCTATTCTTAGATCCGTTGGATCTTATCTTACTTTCGGGAGGAAACGGAAAGAAGGAAGCGGATACGCGAGCAGGCCTCGCTAGAGTCACACAGAAAGTAGTTTGATTTGTAAATGGGGAACGATGTTCTCACGCATGGTGGTACCCAGTACACCAAGTTTTCAGATCTTCACGTTGAAATGCTCGGCAGCTGATCCCTCCGTTATAAGTCAAGGCCACGACGGTCGAAGGCGTATCTTGGTCCGGGTGGCCGGTCGGAATGCTGCTCCAGATCGCATCGGCGTCACGGAGTGTCGGCTTCACGAAAGGAAACGAGCAGCTACCGTGGCCCTGGTGCGCTGTTCCATAGTGCCCCACCGTTGTTGGTTTCTGGAGCAGAATGAGATGGCACGAGAGATAAGAGTGTCTAACGTACAACAAGACACTTCTGTCCACAATGATTCTGCTGTAATTGATCAGTGAAGAGACTGAAGAGACGAATAAGCGACGAGTACTACTTTTAATGCACCTAAACCAGAGAAATAGTCGGATTTTAAATGAAAAATCTCCAACTGTGAAAGGAAACTCCCCAAAAATTATCGAACACTCGGGTTCAATGGAGTAAGAAAAAAATTCTAGTCATATACGTGACATAACAGCTAGCAGCAATTCTTAGAAAGTACGAGCATCCAGAGCAGCATTGAATGTAAGGAAAGTTTACATTTAACTTTCTATCCTCAGAGAGCATTTTGGACACGTATTTCTCTTCGGACTAGTTGTGCAAGGTATTTTGCAATGCAGTGTTTTGTTATCAAAGTGAAGGAAATTACGTAAGTTATAGGAAACGAAAGTTAGGGTGATCAGGCGGGAAATTACAGCAGGCTTTTCCGGAATTCGATTCCATTATGCGCCTCACTTATTCAATCTAAGTGGAATGAAGACGAATCTTTGAATAAATAATCTTGGGCACTTTCTCTCTCTCTTTTCTTAAATGCATGAAAACTTAGTTTACGTTTAATGTAGAAAGATTGTTGTAATAAACTGGAATGGGGCGCCCGAGCACTTGTTCATTACCATGCAAATTTTCGTACATCTGAAGTTATAGAAAGTAAAAATTGTAGTCTTTCAGACGATGACATACAGTCAAAACTAATTCCAGAACGATAAAGGTTTTAGCATGTTTGTGCTCGTTATGCATAAAAATGTTTTGAGCAGAAGCTGTAGAACAAAAATTAAAGTAAATCTTATCAGGGCAACAGATTAAGGACATACTACGTAAGAAACGAGAATTGAAGATAAAGTGGAAGAAACTAAGGAACTTATTGTAGGCTTGCAAGATACTATGGAAGTTGAGTGGCCTACATGTGTAGCACAGTCAGTGGTGAAATAAATGAACTGCAAACGAACAAAGGGCATCAGAGTCTGTCGGTAGGGTTCTTCTAGTCTACAACAAATTTGAACAAATTATTCATCTCATTAACATAACTATTTTATGTTCACTTTCTTATGATGTGCATTAAATTCTTTTTTAGGGAGATAAAGAAATATTCCGTGATAATTGTTACAATTCTGCTGATTGGTTTCTCTAGTGTATATCCAAAAGCAGTTCTATTATGTTCTTGTTGGTAGAAGTAGATATTAGTACTGAATCTTTCTTTTGTTGATTTTAATTCAATTTTTTAAAATTTAATTCCTTATGAAAGGTAGTAATGTGATGGATGTGTTGTAGTGCTTAAGCTTGGCATTAACACTGATAGAACCTGGTAATTCATTGGACTTCAGGCCAGTAAAAGACTTAATAAAAAAAAGTACTTAGGAATAATGTGCCACACTATGGATTCTGTCCGCCCTAGGATTTGTAACTGCCACTTTACACTTCTTGTTTTGTTAATGTGAGAAATACCGATCTGCATCGTGTTTCGAAATCGAAATTGAACCGTGTACCCCATATAAGAAGCTGGGAAAGTCAATTCGAAGGCCAGAGAAAGACAACGGCGTACCATCTTTAATAGGGTCCTCATGCGTCGTAATGCACTGAAACGTCGAACAATATCACGGGCTTAAAGACAGATTTGCCTAAAGAGATTATGGAAAAACTTTCCACTGTACCTGTCAAACCTACAGTAAGTTGCCTACCGCCACCATTCTCCCTATAGTCCTTCACTGGGAGAAAAGGATGCGCACACACACACACACACACACACACACACACACACACACACACACACACACACACACAGAGAGAGAGAGAGAGAGAGAGAGAGAGAGAGAGAGAGAGAGAGGGAGAGAGAGAGAGAAAGAAAGAGAGAGGCGGACGGAGTGGCTCAGAGAGTATGGTTTAGGGAGACTAAATACAGTTAGAAGACAGGGTGAAAAACATGTGAAGTTTACCGTTGGTTTGTATACAGATGAAAATTTATGGTTTCTACACTACTGACCATTAAAATTGCTACGCCAAGAAGAAATGCAGATGATAAACGGGTATTCGTTGGACAAATATATCATACTAAAGCTGACATGTGGTTACATTTTCATGCAGTTTGGGTGCATAGATCCTGAAAAATCAGTACCGGTACCCAGAACAACCACATCTGGCCGTAATAACGGCGTTGATACGCCTGGGCATTGAGTCAAACAGAGCTTAGATGGCGTGTACACGTACTGCTGCCCATGCAGCTTCAACACGATACCACAGTTCATCAAGAGTAGTGACTAGTGCATTGTGACGAGCCAGTTGCACGGCCACCATTGACCAGACGTTTTCAATTGGTGAGAGATCTGAAGAATGTGCTGGTCAGGGCAGCAGTCGAACATTTTCTGTATCCAGAAAGGCCCGTAGAAGACCTGGAACATGCCGTCATGCATTATCCTGCTGAAATGCAGGGTTTCACAGGGATCGAATGAGGGGTAGAGCCACGGGTCGTAACACATCTGAGATGTAACGTCCACTGTTCAAAGAGCCGTCAATGCGAACAAGAGGTCACTGAGTCGAGTAACCGATGGCACCCCATGCCATCACGCCGGGTGATACGTCAGTATGACGATGACGAATACACGCTTCCAATGTGCGTTCACCGTGATGTCACCAAACACGGATGCGACCATCGTGATGCTGTAAACAGAACCTGGATTCATCCGAAAAAATGACGTTTTGCCATTCGTGCACTCAGGTTCGTCGTTGAGTGCACCATTGCAGGCTCTCCTGTCTGTGATGCAGCGTGAAGGGTAACTGCAGCCATGGTCTCCGAGCTGATAGTCCATGCTGCTGCAAATGTCGTCGAACTGTTCGTGCAGATGTTTGTGGTCTTGCAAACGTCCCCATGTGTTGACTCAGGGATCGAGACGTGCCTGCACCATCCGTTACAGCCATGCAGATAAGATGCCTGTCATCTCGAGTGCTAATGATACGAGGCCGTTGGGATCCAGCACGGCGTTCCGTATTACCCTTCGAAGCCACCGGTTCGATATTCTGTTAACAGTCATTGGATCTCGACCAACGCGAGCAGCAATGTCGCGATACGATAAACCGCAATCGCGATAGGCTACAATCCGACCTTTATCAAAGTCTGAAACGTGATGGTACGCATTTCTCCTCCTTACACGAGGCATCACAACAACGTTTCACCAGGCAACGCCGGTCAACTGCTGTTTGTGTATGAGAAATCGGTTCGAAACTTTCCTCATGTCAGCACGTTGTAGGTGTCGCCAGCATCTTCTTCCTGTCGGGTAAATTTCGCGTCTGTAACACGTCATCTTCGTGGTGTAGCAATTTTAATGGCCAGTAGTGTAGCTGTCGAGTCACTTGCGTGTAAGGAATACGATAAGAACTGAGATACACAAGAAGACTTCGATGTTCCGTGGGGCAACCTTGGTGGGAAGTAACTCGTGCCGCGACCATACCGGACGTCTGGAGCGGCGCGTGGGCGGAGTTTGGCCCGGCGCCTGTGTGCAAGGCCGGGCGGCGCCGGCTGCGTGCCGACACACGTGAGTGCCGCCCCCACCCCACCCCACGCGACGCCGCGCCGGCACGTGTGGGAGGCAGCCAGGGTGTGGCGCGCCACGCGAGTCTGCGGACAGCCGCGGCACGCGACCGCCGGCCGCCCGCGTGACCTCAGGGGCCCACCGCACCTGGCACTGCCGGTCGCTCCGGCGTTACGTTTCCTCGCCGTCGCGGGCACTGTTTATGCGCAGTGGAGCAGGAGAAGACGAGATGCCGTATGCAGCTCGCCAAGTATTGAGTCGGTGCATACAATCTTAGCGTTTATCCACGAATTTAATAAACACAACTGACACACTTAACAGGGAATTTGGTCATCAGTAACGCAATCCCAAAGAAAGCAGGTGCTGACAGATGTGAAAATTACCGAACTATAAGTTTAATAAGTCACAGCTGCAAAATACTAACGCGAATTCTTTACAGACGAATGGAAAAACTGGTAGAAGCCGACCTTGGGGAAGATCAGTTTGGATTCCGTAGAACTATTGGAACACATGAGACAATACTGACTCTACGACTTATCTTAGAAGCTAGATTAAGGAAAGGCAAACCTAGGTTTCTAGCATTTGTAGAATTAGAGAAAGCTTTTGACAATGCCTGGGATACTCTCATTCAAATTCTGAAGGTGTCAGGGTTAAAATACAGGGAGCGATAGGCTATTTACAATTTGTACAGAAAATGGTTCAAATGGCTCTGAGCACTATGGGACTTAACATCTGTGGTCATCAGTCCCCTAGAACTTAGAACTACTTAAACCTAACTAACCTAATGACATCACACACATCCATGCGCGAGACAGGATGCGAACCTGCAACCGTAGCAGTCGCGCGGTTCCGGACTGCGCGCCTAGAACCGCTAGACCACCGCGGCCGGCATTTGTACAGAAACCAGAAGGTAGTTATAAGAGTCGAGGGGCATGAATGGGAAGCAGTGGTTGGGAAGGAGTGAGACAGGGTTGTAGCCTCTACCCGATGTTATTCAATCTGTATATTGAGCAAGCAGTGGAGGAAACTAAAGAAAAATTCGGAGTAGGTATTAAAATCCTTGGAGAAGAAATAAAATCTTTGAGGTTCGCCGATGACATTTTAATTCTGTCACAGGCAGAAAAGGACTTGGAAGAGCAGTTGAACGGGATGGAAGGTGTCATGAAAGGAGGGTATAAGATGACCATCAACAAAAGCAAAACGAGGACAATGGAATGTAGTCGAATTAAATCGGGTTATGCTAAGGGAATTAGGTTAGGAAATGAGACACTTAATGTAGTAAAGGAGTTATGCTATTTGTCGAGAAAAATAACTGATGATGGTCGAAGTAGAGAGGATATAAAATGTAGACTGGCAATGGCAAGGAAAGCGTTTCTGAAGAAGAGAAATATGTTAACATCGAGTATAGATTTAAGTGTCAGGAAGTCGTTTCTGAAAGTATTTGTATGGAGTGTAGCCATGTATGGAAGTGAAACATGGACGATAACCAGTTTGGACAAGAAGAGAATACAAGCTTTCGAAATGCGGTGCTACAGAAAAATGCTGAAGATTAGATGGGTAGATCATGCAACTAATGAGGAGGTATTGAATAGGATTGGGGAGAAGAGAAGTTTGTGGCACAACTTGACTAGAAGAAGGGACCGGTTGGTAGGGCATATTCCGAGGCATCAAGGGATCACCAATTTAGTACTGGAGGACAGCGTGGAGGGTAAAAATCGTGGAGGGAGATCAAGAGATGAATACACTAAACAGATACAGAAGGATGTAGGCTGCAGTAGGTACTGGGTGATGAAGAAGCTTGCACAGCATAGAGTAGCATGGAGAGCTGCATCAAACCTGTCTCAGGACTGAAGACCACAACAGCAACAACAACGCTGGAGTAACTTCTAGATTCCGCAACTGTAGAAATCGCGTGGTTTTGAGACGAAGAACTCATCGTTCCATGTTCGGAGAGCATTTTCATTCGGAAAGGAAGTTCCTTGAAGGTTGTTCGATAGAGAGCGGTAAAGGTGAAAAATCTGAGGGTGCAAGATCATGTGAATAATATGGGTGCTGAATTACTCCCCAACCGATAGCGTTTTTTGTCAGTCAAGCAGAATGCTGGGCAGCGCTATCGTGAAGTAGCATCATTACATGCATTCTTCCTGATCGTTGTTCTTGGACTGCGTCTGCAACTTGTCTCAGTTGTTGACAATAAACGTCAGCATTGTTGATTACACCTCGGCAAGCAATTCGTAGTACAACACACCGTCGCTGTCCCAACAGATGCATAGCATAATCTTTTGTGGATGCGAGCAGGTCTTACTTTGTCTGTGCCCAACGATTAACTGATTTTCCTTAAGTTAGCATAAAGGCCCTATTTGTCGTCTCTGGTAACAATACAGGATAGAAATGGTTGGTGTGGTTCAAGAGCCAATCGATGACGAGCAAGCAAGCACGTAAGAACACCTGCTGAGATTTTTGATTTTGGCCTCGAGCATGCGGTAACCATACACCTGACTTTTGAACCTTCCCCATTGCATACAGATGTCGCTCAATGATGGAATGATTGCAGTTCCTATTTGCCAGTTCTCGAGTAAATTGACGTGGATCATACTGGAATATTGCGTTTAGAAGGTCTTCATCAAAACCGGAAGGTGTTCCTGAGCGTGCAGAGTATCTAATGTCAAAACGATCCTCCTTAAGACGAGAAAATCATTTTCTTGCTGTGCTCTGTCCAATGTCATTATTCGCACACACGACAGAAATGTTTCTGGTTGTTTTCACTGCTGTCACCCTACTATTGAACTGAAACAGAAGAATATGTCCCAAAGTTCCGATTTATCCACTTGGCAGTTCATTTTCTAGCGTCCACAGCTCCACTTTGTATCTCCAGATGACAAAACGGGCAATCAATAAATAAATCCATACCAACCGGAATACCAACATGCAAAATGGAAGCAGTACGCACTTACGCACCAACCTAATAGAATCCGAAAAGGTGTGCTATACGGCACCACAAAGTCCACTACTAAGAAGAGTAGTGGACAGACTTGATTCATATGGACACAATGTGTAGGGCACGTCCCAAAGTTCCGATTTATCCATTTGGCAGTTCATTTTCTAGCGTCCACAGCTCCACTTTCTATCTCCAGATGACAAAACGGGCAATCAATAAATGAATCCATACCAACCGGAGCCGGCCGAAGTGGCCGAGCGGTTAAAGGCGCTACAGTCTGGAACCGCACGACCGCTACGGTCGCAGGTTCGAATCCTGCCTCGGGCATGGATGTGTGTGATGTCCTTAGGTTAGTTAGGTTTAAGTAGTTCTAAGTTCTAGGGGACTTATGACCACAGCAGTTGAGTCCCATAGTGCTCAGAGCCAACCAACCGGAATACCAACATGCAAAATGGAAGCAGTACGCACTTACGCACCAACCTAATAGATTCCGAAAAGGTGTGCTATACGGCACCACAAAGTCCACTACTAAGAAGAGTAGTGCAGATTTGATTCATATGGACACAATGTGTAGGGCACAAACAGCACTTCAACATATGTAAACAAGAACTCTCTCTCTGCCCGAACAGGCCTTGAAGGTCCAACGTTACCGAACGGCCGTCGTGTCATCCTCAGCCCACAGGCGTCACTGAATGCGCATATGGAGGGGCATGTGTTCAGCCGTATGTCAGTTTACGAGACCCGAGCCGCTACTTCTCACTCAAGTAGCTCCTCAGTTTGCCTCGCAAGGGCTGAGTGCACCCCGCTTGCCAACAACGCTCGGCAGACCGGATGGTCACCCATCCAAGTGATAGCCCAGCCTGAAAGCGCTTAATTTCGAAGACCTGACGGGGGCCGGTGTTACCACTGCGGCAAGGCCGTTGGCATGTAAACAACGAGTACTTTAGAGATAACTGGCGAGGTGCGAGAATGACCTGCGCTCTGAGGGTTCCGTACAGACTTAATTACGTATATTGACAATCCATCCATTCCAGGAATCTAGAATCTCGGCGATTTTTGCCTGTTATCGACATTGATGCTGGCAAGATATCGGTCCAGGAAATTTCAAAACTTTCGAGAATGTTTTAGTTTTAATTCTGAAGTCGGGTAACAAATGACATTTTTTTTCATGTGCTATAATTACAAATTAATGACTTTCAGGTATTTTCATTGGCTTGTACTGTGAAATTTTGCTTCATGCCAAATTTCACTATTTCACGCCAACGAGGAATACCCTACAGGTTTTGATGAGTGAGCTTGCATTAAAATAGATGACATAAATGGCAGTATATTTTGATTGCGTTGACTTCGAAGCTACAGTTTCTTACACTGTTAGTGGATTGTAGTCCTCAGCATGTGGCAGCAGTTTCAAATTGGAACATCTACGAGTTCCGAAGAAAATCAATTTCTAGAAGTCGGACAAACACACAGACAGATGGAGATCTAAGTAACCCTTTCAGGGTTCCGTCGTCACCGAGTGAGGTACCGGTACGGATTCCTAATAAAGAAAATTATACACACGAACTTCCAATCAAATAAGTACAGTCATTTTGTTTATTTATTGTATCTACTTTTGTGACAAGTACAACGTGCAAGCTGTGAAGGACTGCGCAGAGAAGGATTATTCTGATCATAGAAACATGCAAAATCATAATTATTGCGACACAGCATTTACAATGAAAGCCAAATTTTTGCATGTTCATAGTTTTTTCAACGTGACTATTGCAAAACAAAGATGGTATATGTTCATACACCGTTCTCGATCCTCGCACAATTACGTGACGTGCGTTGGAATGAGAAAAAAGTACCACCAGCAACATTCGATCTGCAGCCCTCACCCTTATTAAATTAAGCGCTTAGTTGCTCGGCTGCGGAATCCTTTATTATTAGCGACCATACGAAGTATATAAAAGCGCTTAAAATGTTCAAACTCGATTTTCTCGGCAACGGTTGAGAGTTACGCGTCTCTGTTTAGATATATTGAAGTCATTGTCGTGTCCTACATACTCGATGAACATGAATCATGTCGTTGGGGAAGCTATTACTGTCCCCGTGTAAACGAGATACGATCGTACGAAACATCTTCGCAAATATAATACTGATTCGAGGGATATTTGTCCGTTAGATCCCAGTATGTTATAGCGGACGGCGAATGTTCTACCGAAATGAAAGAAAAGACATGGGCAGTGCTCTGAAGAAGCACTAAGGTTTTTCTCTCATGAGGCTATCTTCCTTAAACTATCGTAAAGAATTGCAGAGAGACTAGGGTAAGACTACCTCTTCGTACAATTAACAGGAGCTCTCTTAGTATGCAGATAAAGAAAGCAAATGCCGTATGGCTTGATTACCCACGGGTCACGTTCAGCTGCCTGTAGGGAAAGCTGTACGTGTAAACAAACAAACAAAATTTATTACGTCACTTGTTTTCTCCAGGTGATATTTAAAATGTCGTTATTGTCTCACGTACTCATTGTACGCCATTGATTAACTGCACCATTTCCATTCTTTTCATATTAACAGTAGGCAGGGCATCTACCTTGAAGGGCAATTTTAGACCGATCCGTTTGCGTGTGGCCTAATTAATCACGCTTTTTCCCCAGTTTAATAAGTTAGCGAACAACTGTCATTATCTGTAATGGAAGGATTTGCGCCGTCTGAGCAAACTTGGAAATTGCGCCTACGGAGCGGCCAGCAACTCTGTGAGCACAGTAACTCATTTCCTCCGGATCCGGAGACGGTTTTATGAAAATGTTTGCGAAGAGGTGCAGCAGAAAGTTTGTGACGCGATTCCTTCCGCCGCTCCACCGCGGCCACTTGGCTGCCTCGCCTCAGCTCGCTTCGGCTAGCGGCGGACCCCAGCTGCCGGCGCACGGCGCGCCGGGACGGGACGGAACATCGACAAGTCCCGCTTTTAGGTAAGCCGATTACGGCCGGGGATTAAATCTTCCCCCCCCCCCCCCCTAATTCCGCGCGAGACGTCGCCCGGCAACTTGGGGGAGATAATAGCCCCGCGACCTGTCCCCTGTTTCACACGACCGTCGATGGAATCGGCCTCGCGTGTCTCCAGTTGAAATGTTCCAGCGACAATTAGAGTAATGACGCTTTCCTGGAATTAACTACAACGCTTATGGCTGTTTCGGCCTGCCTTCTAGCTATCGTACGCAGTTCACAGTCCTAATTAGTACGCTTCTGGAACAGCGGTTCACAATAAGTACACTACTGAGAAATTACTAATGGACTTCTAATGATGTGACAGGTTGTTGTTGTTGTTGTTGTTGTTGTTGTGGGCTTCAGTCCGAAGCCTGATTTGATGCTGCTTTTCATGCTACTCTATGCTGTGCAAGCCTCTTCATCTCCGAATAACTACTGCAACCCACATCCTACTAAGTCTGCTTACTGCTTTCATCTCTTGGTCTCCCTCGGCTATCCTTCCACAAATACTTTCCTCCATTACTCAACTGGTGACCCCTTGGTGATGCAGAATGTATCCTATCAACCGATCCATTCTTCTGCTCAGGTTGTGCCACAAATTTCTCTCTTCCCTAGTACTCCTCACTGGTTACACTACCTAAACCACCTAATCTCTAGCGTTCTTTTGTAGAACCATGTCCGAACTGTTTATCCTCATGCTTCACTTCCGTACACGGTGGCACTCCAGACAAATACATTCAGAAAAGACTTCCTAACATTAAGTCTATATTCGTTATTAAGAAATTTCTCTTCTATAGGAACGCTTTTCTTGCCATTGCCACTCTACATTTTATATCCTCTCTACGTCAGCCATCATCATTTTGCTGCCCAAATGGCGAAACACATCTACTACTTTAAGCGTCTCGTTTAATAATCTCAAATTTCCTCAGCATCACCTGATTTAGTTCGACTACATTCCATTATTCTTGTTTTGCCTCTGTTGTTCATCTCATATCCTCTTTTCAAGACGCTGCCCATTGCGTTCAACTGCTCTTCCAAGTCCTTTTCAGTCTGACAGAATTTCAATATCATCGGCAAACCTAAAACATATTATTTCTTCCTCCTGAACTTTATTATCTACTGCAAATTTTGGTTTGGTTTCCTTCCCTATATGCCCAATGTACGTATTGAATAACATCAGGGATATGCTACAATTCTGCCTCACACCCTTCTCAACAAGTGCTTCCCTTTCATGTCCTTAGACTGGTATCAATGCCGTCTGGTATCTGACCAAGTTGTGAGAAGCCTTTCTCTCCCTGCGTTATACCCTCTACTAACTTCACAAGATCAAAGACTGTATTCCAGTCAACAATGTCAAAAGCTTTCTCTAAATCTAAAGATGCTATAGACGTAGCAATCTAGCTTCTAGAGTTTAGTGTCAGTGTAGCCTCGTGTGTTCCTACATTTTTCCAGAATCAAAAGTTTTCCTTTCTCCCGTAAAGAATTCGTGATGTAAGATCACCATATTTGCGTCGGACCGTGAATGATAGCAGTAAAGGGAATTGGTGATGGGATCGAGTTTTGAACAAGTAGTCTGAGCCTACAAAACTGACACCGAGATGTTTCAATCTATGCGCCACCTCTGTTTTTCGATTAATGTGGCTCTCCAAGATACCCTAATATGTGCCAGGTTCTTCGTCATTGAGTAGGACTTGCACCCAACGGCCAGCATTCTCTATTATTCGTAGGATTTGATCCAATCTCAGCTATCAGCTACCTCTTTTGCCCTCCGAAAATCCCTGTAGTATACAGAAATTATTCCCTGTTGTCCTATTACCATAACCCTCTTATCTTTCGTCGTTTACTTAACTAAGGCCCACGTCAGTTCAACTGACTCTTTTTACGAGCTTTGAGTGCCGCTATATGCACGTGTATTTGTTTCCGGTTTTGTCCTTTTCTCTCTCGGGTCCACATGTTGCCGGTCTTCAGCTTCCGTTTTGCTTTCATATGTCAGTATTTTTTTCTTAAGTGGGTCACGCTCATAAATGTCTTAAAGACAAATTTCTGATTCTAATATATCTTTCTCAAATTCTGTGATTTCCGCCCCTGTGGCTAGTATCCTTTTAGGTATTTTTCCTATGCCTATTGGCATCACTTGACCATAAAAGCCCATCATAAAAATGGTTCAAATGGCTCTGAGCACTATGGGACTTAACTTCTGAGGTCATCAGTCCCCTAGAACTTAGAACTACTTAAACCTAACTAACCTAAGGACATCACACACATCCATGCCTGAGGCAGGATTCGAACCTGCGACCGTAGCGGTCGCGCGGTTCCAGACTGTAGCGCCTAGAACCGCTCGGCCACCCCGGCCGGCGCCCGTCATACGTTTCCAAATCTTACCATTTAACTTCTCCAGTGCTTCTGTGCTCGCTGCTTCCTTTGATGGAACCCAGGATTTTTCTCAAACTCTTTCATTCCTTAGCCTTATGTTTCCCCATTAGCCTTTTCTTTTTCATTGTAGGAGTCACTGCCGGCTATAGAGCTTGAAATCGGGTAGGAGTGAGGTAGCGTTTACGATATCGATCACTTATTGTAGATATCAGTTTGCTGGCCATTTCCACTTTGGTAAGGCATTACACGAGGGCTTCTTTCTCTGATAGGTTAGGCTCTGTCCATTCACTTAGGCGTTTAAATTTCTGTCGCCGATTTCACGGAGAACCTCGTCCTCTATTGTATTATGGGTCTATTTAATTTGAAGCGTCCTTCTGCAACACCACTACTCAAGCTCTTCTACACTTTTTTTAGGTGTTTCCACAGTACATGTTTCACTTCCATATAATACCTTGTTTCAGATGTACATTCCTGTACATATTTCTTTCACATATTAAGGTCCATGTTTGAAACAAGCAGCTTTCCCTGGACGAGGAATGCTCTCTTTGGATGTGCTCAAAAATGGTTCAGATGGCTCTGAGCACTATGGGACTTAACTTGTGACGTCATCAGTCCCCTAGACTTAGAACTACTAAAACCCAACCAACCTAAGGACACCACACACATCCATGCCGTCCGCGGCTCGTGGTCTTGCGGTACCGTTCTCGCTTCCCGCGCACGGGGTCCCGGGATCGATTCCCGACGGGGTCAGAGATTTTTCTCTGCCTGGGTGTTCACTCGCAAGTCGCCGTAGTGGCGTTAAAGAACTTGTGGAGCGGCGGCCGAACCGCCTCACGAGGAGTCTCCCGGCCACCAGTGCCATACGCTCATTACATAACATCCATGCTCGAGGCAGGATTCGAACTTGCGACCGTTGCAGCAGCGCGGTTCCGGATCGAAGCGCCTAGAACCGGTCAGTCACAGCGGCCGGCTCACTGTGCATCTCGGAATACTGAATTCCCTAATGATTTTCGACAGGGAATGCCCCATGCTTTTAGCTCCAACTACCATTCCGCATTCACTGTCTTTTTATTCCCGTCGTGCGTCCATAATGACGCCGGGAACATTTTCACATGAATCACCTTAGTACAAACGACAGCTCCGCCAATGCACTGTCCTTTTATATTTCGTGTACTCGATACTACCGCTATTTGTATATGTACATATCGCTGTCCCATGGCTTTCGTCACCTCAGTGTATTTTATATATGTACTCATCCATTATATAAATTAGAAGGAAATATATAACCTATGTCCGCCCAAATGTTCCTTAGGTGATCGTGTAGGAATCTGAAGTGAATGGGCCAAGTACTTTGAGAGGTTTTTCGCAAAAAGCTGTCCCCTTTATATATTATGTACATATATGTTTCAGGTCATATTACGAAATCTTATGTAGACAGTGATCTGCCTCTTGTCTCGAAGGTAAAATATGGAAAATTTCTACAAGAGCTGAATGAAACTGAGGACTTGAATAAATGACAAACAGATACTTATATACAGTATAAGCATTTATTCCAGAATATATGTTCATAAGAATTTGTTCCGGAATATATATATATATATATATCAATTTGTTGCCTTTTTCCATAACCGTTCAGGACTTACAGTGGCCCTAAACTACTAAGGTAATGAAATTTGGGCCCCCTTTCTTATGCCGTATTCTGGCTGGTGCCATTCCACTAACCTGATGGAAAGGTTCTTTGAGCCCTGTAATATATTCATTTTTACATGTGCGACAGTGAGGAAGGAACGACGAGACTGTAACGGGAGCTTACGACGGCAACAGCGAAAGGACGGCGGAACAGTGCTGGCAGGTAACAAATTTCATCCAGTTGTAGCAAGGAGTTTTGAAGGTTGGTGTAGCAGCTGCCTGTCCCTCCGCTAGAGATAAGGCGAGTCCCCCCTGCAGGTAGCGAGCAAAGGACGGATCGCAGGTGAGGTCTGAGCTGCGCGCGCCGGGCTCAGCCGGGCTTACGCGGCAGCCGCCCGCCGCAAGTAATCCGCTCCGGCCACGCGCCACGCTCCGGCTGGCCTACCAAAGTGGACTCTGCCGGTTAGCGCCCGCGCCTCGGGCAACGCGCGCACGGTTGGCCGGCCAAAGCGAAGCAGGTGGACGCGGACGTCCCAGTGCCCTCCGTGGCAGTGGAAGGGCGAAGGGCGGCAGTACAGGCGCAAGCGGGACGGGCAGGGAGGCCACGTTGTAAATCTGCTCCCGCAACTATCATTCGTGCTCCAGAGGTGGATTTGGCCTTTTTGTTGCTTGTAAATTTTTATTTTATTGACCACTTCATTTTCTTGATGATTGCATTGTAATTAACATTTTTCCTTCCGTTGAATTCCTTAAAAAGTGGCTAACACCAGAAAGTGAATCATTATTTAGATTTACAAATTCAAACAAAGAGTGGTGACAGGGAGGGCATGAGGCCACTCCTTAAATTAACCATGCGAAAACCGCCCATAACCATGCCGACCCTCCAAAAATGCTGGACAAAGGCACTAGAAAAAAGACAAATTAAGACAAAGAAAAAAGATCTACACTCTTCATAAATAGTCAACAGCTATGTCCCGGTGGATACGATCGTTCCCGTAATATGACGAAAGTTAAGCACCGTCCGGGGTAGCTAGCACTAGGATAGGTGACCATCCTGGCCGCCGTGCGCTGTTGACCTACTGGAACGTACTAAGCCTCGTGGTGCCAATTGAAGAGCTACTTGGCCGAGTAGTACCGAATCCAGATCGCGAAAACTGACAACGACCGAGAGAGCGGTGCGCTGACTCTACGCCCCTGCATATCCGCATCCGAAGATGGCAGTGGGGTGAGGATGACACGGCGGTCGGTTGGTGCACCGGGACAGTCTGCGGCCTGTTAGGACGGAGAGTTCACAAAGACGATGTGAAAGCAGTCTGTTTGGCTTCGTTCCATCATGTTTCCACTTCTCTTCATCATCTACAGGTAACATTTGATTTGGCTGTTTTCCCCCTCTTGACTGTGTCAAATATCGACGGTAGTTGTAATAACTTATTTGGTGTGACAAGCTATCACGCTCTTCCAAAGTAATCTTTGCCAGGTTCACTCCCGAGTGATGATTTCTTTGATACAACAAGATAATCCTTGACTCAGTTTGCCGTCTATGTGGTAGCGGGGGGGGGGGGGGGGGGGAGGGGGGGGGTTAAAAAAATTGCTCAGAGCACTATGCGACTTAACTTCAAAGGTAATCAGCCACCTAGAACTTAGAACTAATTAAATCTAACTAACCTAAGGACATCACACACATCCATGCCCGAGGCAGGATTCGAACCTGCGACCGTAGCGGTCGCTCGGTTCCAGACTGTAGCACCTAGAACCGCACGGCCACTACGGCCGGCGGGGGGATATAAAAAAATGGAACACCAAAAACACAATATTTACCAAGTATAATACGGGGTAGGAAAACTGTTGGCATTTAAAAACAGCTTCCCGTCGTCTCGAGATGGATAAATACAGAGCGTGTATGGTTTTGGAGTGATCCTTATACCACTCTTCTTCCAAAATACTGGTAAGTTTAGGTGTGTGGGGATCACCCATCCTTCTCTCCAAAACAGGCAACAAAGTCTTAATAATATTGATATCTGGTGACTGTTTGCCAGTGGAGTTGCGATAATTCATAATCGTGCTCATAAAACTAGTCCAGGACGATGGGAGCCGTGTGAAAAGGAACCTTGTTGTCTTAGAGAATAGCATCGCCTTTGGGGAAGAAAGATTTTATCACGGAGTGGACTTGATCAGCTTAGGTCGTCATACGATCCTTGCACAAATGGTCACCGAATTTCCGCCGTGTTTCAGTCTTGACACGCAAAATTCGGCCAGAAGTTGGTATCAGTGAGCAATAAGAGTCATCTGATCAAATGACCTTCTTTCCTTGCTCCATAGTCCAGATTTCATGACTTTGGCGCCACGTTTATGGATATTTGCATCACTAACGAGTGATTCTGGAATTCCAGCATATCCTAAAACTCTCTGCTTATGGAGCTCAGTTAGTGTTGTTTTGGTGCTTATTGGCTTTGCGAATGTAACACTTAGATGTGCAGTAAATTTTGCAAATGCCGTCTCCTTATTATTCTTCCCAATCCTCTTCAGTGACATTCTGTTAACATCGCTCAACACACATTTTCGTCTGCGTTCTGACTTAGCGCATATGTTTTTCGGATTTCCCTGTACGCGGTATCACTCTTCATTACGGTAGCTCTTGAAACTCCATACTCTTCAGCTCGATTACGGAAGCAACTACCATATGAGCACCAACAATTTGCCCACGTTGGAATCACTTACCTGGGACAAAATGCTCTCACAACTAACAGAACAATGTTCTGACCACGACTGACACGTGCGACGTATTGAGGACATTGCATAGGTGTGTTTCATGGCCAAATAAACAGCGAAACCTGCAGCCTTGGCTACCACCTGCATTTATGTTCAAACGTGTATTTCTCGCAGTGTTTCCACATTTTTGTCCAACCCCTCACATTTTTGTCCAATCCCTCTAAGTTCTTTGATGCGACAAGCCAATCTTTGGCTCAGTTTCCCGCGTGTGCACATCCGCCACGCCGGTTGCTATTTCTCTTTCCAACCCCTTCCTATTTCCAGCTGCGTTTAACAGCAAATGAGCAATGACGGCCTACCCTGCAGGTCCGCCCACATGTTACCAAGGTTGTTTCGAGTACGCTGCAGAAGTTTCACTGGGAAGCCCTAATACATCCTCCATGTGGTTACGACCTCTGTCCATCTGATTTATGTACCTTTTAGTCCTGAAGGAAGCCTTGAAGGCACTGACTGTCTTGTCTCACAGTGCTCTAAACTTACGAACAATTATAGCTACTATTTTTTAAATAAAAAAATTTATTTACTTTTTTTCCCTATGTGTGTTGTTTTCATTTTATAGACCCTTATATGCAATTAGCATAAAGCCGAAATGGTTCAGTGCAGTAACAGAAGAAATGAAGGAAGCAGTAAAAACACACTCAGATAATCCAGACAGAAAAAATTTAGGCAGAAAATTCGCGAATGGACAATTGGGCTGGCAGAAAAAAAAAAAAAAAAAAAAAACAGAAGAAGACGGAACACCTTGGTCTCGACCGCGGAAAAGAGCCGGCCCTCCGCTAGAGATAAGGCGAGTCCCCCCTGCAGGTAGCGAGCAAAGGACGGATCGCAGGTGAGGTCTGAGCTGCGCGCGCCGGGCTCAGCCGGGCTTACGCGGCAGCCGCCCGGCGCAAGTAATCCGCTCCGACCACGCGCCACGCTCCGGCTGGCCTACCAAAGTGGACTCTGCCGGTTAGCGCCCGCGCCTCGGGCAACGCGCGCACGGTTGGCCGGCCAAAGCGAAGCAGGTGGACGCGGACGTCCCAGTGCCCTCCGTGGCAGTGGAAGGGCGAAGGGCGGCAGTACAGGCGCAAGCGGGACGGGCAGGGAGGCCACGTTGTAAATCTGCTCCCGCAACTATCATTCGTGCTCCAGAGGTGGATTTGGCCTTTTTGTTGCTTGTAAATTTTTATTTTATTGACCACTTCATTTTTTTGATGATTGCATTGTAATTAACATTTTTCCTTCCGTTGAATTCCTTAAAAAGTGGCTAACACCAGAAAGTGAATCATTATTTAGATTTACAAATTCAAACAAAGAGTGGTGACAGGGAGGGCATGAGGCCACTCCTTAAATTAACCATGCGAAAACCGCCCATAACCATGCCGACCCTCCAAAAATGCTGGACAAAGGCACTAGAAAAAAGACAAATTAAGACAAAGAAAAATGACTGAATGAATGCAATATGGACACAAATACAAGCCGAAAGAAAACGGTGAAAATGCCCTTCGTTGTACATCGCTGATAAAAACAATATGATCAAAGTTCCTACAAATTCTCTATGACATTAATTTCTGGGAGTTAATATGGAGCAGATTAACCTCGCAGAACCCTGCAGCACTTTTAGAAACACTGAAACGTTCGACGGACAGCACATCGGCAATAAATAGATAACAAAAGTGGCTCGTTGTAGGGCTTTATTCATTCTTATTAAGCTGAATCTTTCGATGCAAATTGCGTGCTAGTAATTCCAATGCTAAACAGCACTGTTGCGAAAACAAAAACGCGCAGACTACTGCGCCCGCATAGTTCGTGCAGCATCAGTGTAATTAAAGCCGAGCAATACAAATCTGTTCGCTTAAATGCACGGCGAAATGGAAACGATGCCAGGCGAAGTTAAATGTTCGTATGGACCGACTCCCGAATAAAAGGAGTGGGCGAAGTGGACAAGGCAGGTTTTCGCACTGCAAGTGTTCAATTCTCGTTCGTAAACGTGTAATGTTCATCCGAGGCCCTTTAATGTGCCCAGACGAATCAAAAAATTTCGCAGATTATGTAGCGCTTGAAACTGCAAATTAAGGGGTTATGAGAATAACAGAGTCTGCATATAATGTTGTCCACGATATCTTCTGAGAGGAAAGATAGCGAGAGACGAAATATCGTAACATAGATGAAATCGGCAGTATTTATGAAAGGTACAAGTGGTCTGTGAGTTCACGTGGAGATAGAAAGACAGGTTTGAAATTAACCATACTGACGTGAAGGAAGGAAACTAGGACACTGTGATATAAGAGTGCTTTGTACATGGTTGTTAAATCTCATTAAATACGGGAGCTACTCGGAAAATAAGTTCCGATCGGTCGCGAAATGGAAAACAATGTGAAAATCTGATGGAGTTTCACACTGATGTGTTGGGTAATGTTCCTAGTATGCCCGCCGACCGCGGCACGTTGCTATTTTTAATTCTGATCGCACAGCGAACACGTAAAGTTGCCTGGAAAGTAGCGCCTCCTGCGTCCAGGAGAGGCGCTGCAGGAGATGTCGTCTTGTTAGCAAAGGTACTCACGTCGGTCGTTTTCTGCCATGGTCCATTAACGCCAAATTATGCCGCACTGTCTTAACGGATATGTTCGTCGTACGTCCCACTCTGATTTCTGCAGTTATTTCACGCAGTGTTGCTTGGCTGTTAGCACTGACGATTCTACGCAACGCC
Organism: Schistocerca americana; assembly: GCF_021461395.2. Taxonomy (NCBI): domain Eukaryota; kingdom Metazoa; phylum Arthropoda; class Insecta; order Orthoptera; family Acrididae; genus Schistocerca; species Schistocerca americana. The sequence goes on along the minus strand of NC_060125.1, from coordinate 265,064,745 downwards.
CCTGCACTCGGTCGTTAAGTAAAGACCGCATGGCACTGCGTTGCTGGTAGTGAGAGGTACAGCTTGAAATGTGGTATTCTCGGAACACTCTTCCAACCGTCGATGTCAGAATACTGAATTCCGTAACGATTTCCGAAACAGGGTGTCCCATGCGTCTTGCTTGAACTACCATTCCGGGTTCAAAGTCTGTTAATTCCCATTGTACGGCCGTAATCAAGTCAGATACCTCTTCACATGGATCACCGGTGTACAAACAACAACAACAAAAATGGATTAGTTCCACGAAATGCTTAGTTCGTCACGAAACACCCTCTTCGTATAGACAGACATGCAAATTCATATGCGACACATATTCAGACGGCTGAATATAATTTGAAAACCTTGTTCTTTCGTGGCTTTGTAGTGATTTATAGTAGCGAAAATATTTGGCAATGTTAGAATAGAAATATACATTTAAATTGATTATACTTTCACGAATTTTTATGTGACACGAAATTACGAACACTTTCATTGTATTTATGCGTTTCATTGTTAACGTTTATGACAAATACTGGCCTTAATATGTAGCTACAATTTAATTGTAACTTCCCTACAAGTGAATGATAAATCCAGGAATATATATATATATATATATATATATATATATATATATATATATATATATATATATTATGATTTCAGGAATAGAGGTATATACCTGAATGTATCATACACTAGTAGGGCAGCTATAATTAAACTGTAGCAATATACTAAAGCCAGTGTTTGTCATAAACGTTAACACTGGAAAAACATAAATACAATAAAAGTGTTCGTAATTTCGTCTCACGTAAAAATTCGCTAAAGTACAATCAATTTAAATATGTTTTTCCATTCTAACATTGCCAAACGTTCTCGCTATTATAAATGACGAGAAAGCCATGAATGAACAATATTTTCAAATTAATTTAAGACTTCTGGATATGTGTCACATATGAATTTGCATGTCTGTCTACACGAAAAGGATGTTTCGTGACAAACTAAGCATTTCGTGGAACTATTCCGTTTTTCTCCGCTTGCGTTTTCTCATACGAAAAAAATGAAGTAATCTTTATACACAGCAAATAAGATCAATTTTCAGTAACAGTTTCAAATTTCGTCGACGGAATGGAAGTAGGAGCGGTGCATGGGAAGAAATTACGAACATCCTCAGATGTATTATAATCACTGCTACACCAGTATAGGCCAAACCCTCGACTTTAGCGATTACACACCAGAAACTACAACATACGACTGAAATACAGCGGAATATTTGAGCACAAATCAGTGCTCACATTACGAATTACAGCCTGTTAATTTGCCTGCTGTGCTAACTCACCACGGCACAGTGAATTCACTCGCACACGGAAACCAAACGTGCTGCACACAACAGACTCTCACAAAAAACAGTGCACTGAGGTCACGCATGCACGCGTAGTTAAAGTTTTGTTAGGAACAGTGGAAACCGGAAATTCCTATGGGAACGAAATTAAGAGCAAGGACGATATTAGCAGTTCTACCACCAGGATATGAAGTGGTTACATTTGCGTCGAGAACCCAGTGGGTTATAGTCACCTCGGCTATGGTGCCGGCATCTCTGGAGTTTACTGGCTGTTAAACAGGGCTTCCACAGCTATATTATACAGCCGATGAAACAGAGCAGTCGTACATACCGCAAGAGACCAGTCACCCAAGAATTAATGTTCGGCATCATAGCAGACTCAAACGCGGCAGTGGTTCCCCTGGGTCGTTCATTCTGGAGGCAGTCTGGCCAGATACGATCGGTCGGTGTATCGACGAGCGATTGTCCGCGTGAAGAGAACAGCTTCCCGTGCAGTTAATGAATGTCGCGTGGGCTGGTGCGGTGCAGGGGAAAGCTACGGAGAAAGCCCGGCAGTGGCGAGTAAATTTGAGAGCCACGGAACGCAGCGACTAAATTAGGCCCGCCTGCTGGGCGGCGGGGGGAGGGGAGAGGACCGATACTTTATGGTAATGGCATGGCCGCCACCTGGAAAAAGCGCCTGTATAAAAGTAAAGTTCCGATATACAAATGCAAGCGGGCGGCCCCGTATTGGGCAGAGCGCCTCGCCGGGACCGCAGAACGCGCCATGGGCTCATATTTCTTGAATGCCGCCGCGGGCCATGGTGAGAGGAGACAGAGGGGGGAAGAAGGTGGGGGGCTGCAGGGTGGTGCGCTGTGTATATCATAGGATGCCGCAAGAAACCCGAGCAACAGGGGGTGGGAGAATACTGGAAATTCTTATCGCCGGACCAGTAGATGTTCATATGCGTACAGTAGTCGTTACCAACCTTCATTTACTCGGATAACACGTTTCATTATTACCTCGTTTTCCCCCGAAAGTACACACATCAAAAAAAAGTTTTGCATCACCCTGGTTCCCAGAACTCCTGACAACAGACGTTGACTGTGGATATTGTATCACAGACACAGCCCCTTTGACTTACAGAGACGTCACTAAACCCGCCCAAAGAGGTAAACAACCATGCACGAACAGCGCCTGTTAGACGGAGGGGGTCCGACAGCCGATCAGTTCCAGTCATTCCACCGGGAAGGAGGTACACGGCTCGTGTTGTCTGCAGTTCAACCATGCCTAGACGGTCACTACCACGGTTCGATCGCATCCGAATTGTTACTTTGCGCCAGGAAGGGCTCTCAACAAGGGAAGTGTCCAGGCGTCTCGGAGTAAACCAAAGCGATGTTTTTCGCACATGGAGGAGGTAGTGAGAGGCAGGAACTGTCGATGACATGCCTCGCTGAGGCCGCCCAAGGACTTATACTACAGTGGATGACCGCTACTTACGGTTTATGGCTCGGAGGAACCCTGACAGCAACGCCAACATTTTGAATAATACTTTTCGTGCAGCCACAGGAGGTCGTGTCACGACTAAAACTGTGCACAAAAGGCTACATGATGTGCAACTTTACTCCCAACGTCCATGGCGAGATCCGTCACCATGCAGCGCGGTACAGATGGGTCCAAAATCATGCCGAATGGACCGCTCAGGAATGGCATCACGTTCTCTTCATCGATGACTGTGGCACATGCCTTCACCAGAAAATCGTCGGAGACGTGTTTGGAGGCAACGCTGTCAGGTTGAACGCCTTAGACACAGTCCAGCGAGTGCAGCAAGGTGGAGGTTCCCTGCTGTTTTGGGATGGCATTGTGTGGGGCCGACGTACGCCGCTGGTGGTCATGGAAGGCGCCGTAACGGCTGTACGTTAGGTGAATGCCATCCTCCAAGCGATAGTGCAACCATATAGGCAGCATATTGGCGAGGCATTCGTCTTAATAGTCAATTCGCGCCTCAGTGTGAACATCTTGTGAATGACTTCCTTCAGGAAAACGACATTGCTAAGCTAGAGGGGCTAGCATATTCTCCAGACCTGAACCGTATCGAACATGTCTGGGATAGATTGTAAAGTGTTGTTAATGGACGACGTGACCCACCAACCACTCTGAGGGATCTACCCCGAATCGCCGTTGAGGAGTGGGACAATCTGGACCAACAGTGCCTTGATGAACTTGTGGATAGTATACCACGACGAATACAGGCATACATCAATGCAAGAGGACGTGCTACTGGGTATTAGAGGTATCGGCGTGTACAACAGTCTGGACGACCACCTGTGAAGGTCTCGCTGTATGGTGGTACAACATGCAATGTGTGGTTTTCAAGAGCAATGAAAAGGGCCGAAATTATGTTTATGTTGATCTCTATTCCAGTTTTCTGTACAGGTTCCGGAACTCTCGGAACCGAGGTGATGCAAAACATATTTTGATGTGTGTATAAGGACAACTATTGCTCAATTTTGCCCATTGCTGTCGGTGTTGCTGCCGTGACAGCCGTAAAATGAAAGTATCTTCAGTCACAAATCGCGATTGTTATTTATATATACGAGGCATTCAGACCCTTGGGGCTAGTATTATAAGAAAAACCTTAAAACTTTCCTAGGTTTCTTCTTATGTTGACAGTTGGTATTGATGGTCATTGACTTGTCTAAGAACGTTTTAGATACAACCAGCGACCTGCCCCGATTCCACACCGGTAATACGACTATGACGTAGCGTTTAATACAGTAAATTGTGTGCACTGATCTTCCCCGAGAATTCCTGCAGAAGTTCCTGAGAATAATCTTCACACACATCAGAAGAAGATGGCGGGGGACTTTAATTTAGTAATATGTATAGATGCGCTACAATCATGTGACAAATGGAGCTGTAATTAGCTTGCGTGATTCAGTGTTACACGTAGTTCTACACGGCATATCTCTCGTTTTTCTTTCAACTTTCGGCTTAGGTCGTCTGAATGACTTTGTTAAGTTTATATAATGAGGATTGCTGACGCGGAAACGTGTAACATCATTCCGAAGGAATAAGCCACAAGTACAGCAAGTCCAAGTTACGCTGATTCGTTGCTATTGCCCATTAGACGGTAGTCAAGCAACATTACCCGAGGTGTAGCAATCTACCAGTAATGGGTTTATGTGGTCTGCTCTGCAGTCGCGCCTCTCAAGCCTCTACTCGGTTGTTGTGTCACATACAGTCAGTGACCACCACTGGACTTCACAGATCCGCCAGATTAGCAAATCGTATAACATAGAGAATATCCTCGAGACATTTCCCCTGCCACACACGCTCTTCAGCTGCTGTACTTTACCGGAAAGCTTCATTAAGAGAAAGTGGTTATGAGACGCGCACTCCGAGCGGGCCGGAAGGTCGCACTATGGTGATAAAGATACGGGCTCTCCCTTGTAGCAGCTGTTCGCTTTCCCCTGCAGGCAGCACACAGGGCAGAGGTCGTTCTCCATTCCGCTCGTTTGGAGCCTCCTGACGATGATTCCTAGTACTCGGCTGGTCCCGTTCAGATGTTTCCACCTCCCAGTCTCTCCACAATCAAATCTATACTCCGAAGCAAGTCACCATAGGTGTGTGGTGGTGGATACTTCTAGTACCACTATCTGATAGCCTGATTGTCGGTGAATGTCCCTACTTCATATTAACTCTAATTTCTCTGATTTTCTCATTGTGGTCACTTCATGAGACTTATGTGGGAGGGACCGGTATGTTGCTTCATTCCTCCCAGAACATATAGCCTCGGAAATTCAGAAGTAAACTTCTTTGTGATATTTTAGGAGGGCACGAGGTCACACATACACTAACAGCTAGGCTTGGGCTGCAAGAAACGCACTGGAAGAAGATAGGCGCCCAAGAGAACTTTCTCAGTCAGCCACCACATAGAATAACACTTTGTATTCGAGGTCTTGCAACCATCATGTGCTGGTAGTGATAGCATGTGCCCAGTCCGATAAAATAAAAATACATGGTACTTTAATATCTCAGTGCATCGGTTGCTTTTTCTCTGTATTGAACAGTCTTCCCACAAACATATCACAAAATTTACGACCTGATGGTTTCTGCATGGTTGTAACTGCACCACTAAGTGGACTACGTCTGTCGGTACAGACTAACCGTTTTGGGTCCACGCTTTCACATGTCAACAGCTGACCTGCTGTCCAGGGGAATATAATGGCTTCCTCTTCCCACATGTGTTTGGAGGTAGTAACCAGCCTAAAATCTTATGACGTTATTAGTCTGTAAATGACGTAATTACTGATGTAATGTTGTTCAGTACACAGTCCTCAGTCACCATCAGAAATATCTGCGTTTATACCCAGTATACCCTGTTTACGCAAATAAAAATGTCTTTCATGGTTGGTTGGTTTGGGAGATAGGACCAAACAGCGATGTCGTCGGTCCCAATGGATTAGGGGAGGATGAGGAACGAAGTCGGCCATTTGCCTGAAGCCATTTAGGGAAATCACGGAAAGCCTAAATCAGGATGTCCGGACGTGGGTTCGAACCGTCGCCCTCCCGAATGCTAGTCCAGTGAGCCGACCACTGCGCCACCTTGCTCGGTGTATCTCTTGTGGACATGGAATAATGTGGCAATGTACTACGCCTAACCCTCACGATTGATAATGTCACAACTCACTCCAGCACACCACTGACCCGGCGAGATCGACCGGTCCGCGTAAGTTACCTCTGCGCCGGCTGCCTCCTGTGGGCGCGGTAGGTAAACCTATTCTTCCCAGTTAAGGGGGCTCCGGAAAGGCTCAAAATCATGAAAAGTTCAATTTTTACTTTTTTGCGTTTACTGAATCTGCAGACTATTACCTTTTAATAGATATATAATTTATTCAATTCCGAAGAATACAACTATTTTTAAATTTTTTTTTGAAATGTGTACTACATGGGCGTGACCCACTGTGGCGCTGTTAAACTGCTGTCAAATTGTGTTATTATTAACGTCCGTGTTCATCAGGTACATTTTAGTGGTGTGAGATAAAGTATGTGTTGTGGCTAACCTGTGATGGTTCAATATATATCGCTGGTGCGATTGTCGATTGTTTCATGTTTATTTACTCTGTCGTTATCTCGAAAATATTCGTAATTAATTCTGTTTCTTCAGTCTCTGTTTTGTTGAAGTATAATAATGAGTAAAAGTAAAGTTATTAGAAATCCTCTGAAGGCTTTTAAGAAAAGGAGAAATGTTGGAAAGCCAAAGGTATGTGTTATTACTGTAAACAATAAAGACGATAACCAAGTGAGTGAACCTAACCTCTCAAGTACACCTGCCCATAGCAGTCAAAGTGGGAAAGAAAATACTTCACAGAAGAAGCTTGGTTCAATGAGTGAAAACTATGAATGTTTTATGGGCGAATCTGATGTGAATGAAATATTTGATATGTCGGTTCTCAAAGGAATTTTTTCAAACTGTGTAAGATGTATTCATTGTAGTGTAGTTGGTCTGGAACTCTCCATAATAAAGCACGTAGGACTTGCTAGTGAAATACAACTGACATGTGATAAGTGTTCATACATGACCACCTTTTGGAACAGTGTTGCAGTAACTGCAACTGAAGAAAATGGTAGCAAAATCTACGAACACAACAACGAGCGATGCTTGCTTTAGACAAGGAACGCCTTCGGGCTGCAGACAGGGCTGTAAAGAGTCTAGAAATACAAGCAAGAGTAAACAGGAGGAGGAACAAGAGGAAGCTGGAGGAGGAGTTTGCAGAGGATGAAGATAATCCATCCTATGGACCTGGAATGCACTAAAAAGTTAATTCAATCTTTGTCGCTCGATTCCCAAAACTTTCATTTTCTCATACTAATTACATGTTTTCTAAGGATCTTCCAAACATATTTGTTTCAAACTTTCAGTAAATGCTACACAGTACCTTCTGCATAATTTAACACAGCCTTTTTCCAAAAAACTGTATATTTTTGAAAATATAAATAAAAAATTGCAAAAAATGTTGTGAATTTTCATTACAATTGAAAAAAAATCATCTTTAATAACTGAACAAAAATTTTGTAAAATCCCTGGGTTAAGTTGTAGCCCTTATTCCAACAAATAATCTGTAAAAAGTTCAACTTCCTACCTCAAATACTTTGTGAGGAAAGATGTAATTTATAAGCGTTATTTTAACATTGCAAATATAGGGCGTTCCGGAGCCCCTTAAGAAAAGATGTAATGACCGTATTATCGATTCCGAGCTTTCGGTCGAGTCAGTCATGATGTCGAGAGCCGTAAACTGTCTACTTTCATCATCGGTATTTGGCCTAAATATAAAGGTGTGGATCTAGATAAACAAATGGAGGAGGATGGAATTTCAAAACAAAATTTATCTTTCACTGGTGCGCACTTCTGTTTTCAATAGTCTGTTCGGATATGTTCGTACCTGAAATGTGTTTTAAGCTTTCTAAAATTTCTCGGCATTTCCATCCGCCGTAATACTCTGAAATAGAATCTAGTCTCCGGGAAACGTGGTTTATCACTTTCGACCCAAGTGCGAGCGTGCCGCGAAAGCGACGCTGTTAATCGAATTGAGACCACAGTAGAAATTTCGCATGAGGGCGCCCAGATTTATCCGCTGGAGTCAACCGCTGTGTCCGCCGGCTGGTTCTTACCTTTGCGTCAAAATAGATTTAAAACAGTTTGCCTCGTTATAGCGATTCGGTAATCCGATTACCGGGCAATTATAAAATAAATTGGCGCCGGCACGGCAGGTGTGGAAGCGGTGTTGCGTTTGCGCGGAGCGGACCGGGCCGCAGTTAACGAGGTTGGAAGTCGCCTCCGGGTGCTTCTGCGGAAGGGGGGTTGCCCGGGGGGCAGTGGCGGCGGCGGGGGTGGAGGCTCAGGCAATTACGGGCGGGCCGGGGCGGGCAGAAATGGCCGGAAGCCGGCGGCTTGCTGCTTCCTTCCGCCACGAGGGCGCTCGCCGATTGGTCGGCACACAGGTTACGTCACCGCCGGAGCTCACTGTGCCCTTCTCCAATTGCTATCCCATTTTCTCAAGACCGGGAGATATGTTACCGCCTTCTGAGTCACGGGTCAGTGAAATACGAGGTGCGTTCAAGTTCTAAGGTCTCCAATTATCTTTTTCACGGAATAGTCACAAGAAACTTGGAACTTCCGGCGTTTCTCAACGTAATTTCCCTGCAAGAGTACATACTTTTCTCAACCTCATCCACATGTTTCCAGGGCCACTGCTTTAGGAGCGCCATTAATAACTCTACATCATCTATGTGAACTCTTCGAGTCACATAAAGGTGACCACCACCTATGTTCGGCACAAATGTGCGGTAGCCATTCTTGAGACAGCAGGTGCCAGCAGTAGTCTGAAACGGAGCGATTTATCTGACGTCCAAAAGGGCATGACCATTTTCTTTCGGGCCAAGTGTAGAAGCATTCAGGAAACGGCTAAGTTCGTGAACTATTTGCATGCTGCCGTTTTTAAAGTATACTGTGGTTGGCAAACTGGCGCTATCCAAAACCCGCCGCTGAGACAAATGAGGTGCACCACGGACCATAGATAACAGGGGTGAACGATGGCTGCAGTAATGTGTACGGGCGGACAGACGTGCAACTGTTGAACAACTGACCACCCAGATGAGAACAGTCCTCAACGACTGTTCAGCGAACGTCGCTAAATACGGTTCCCCGCAGCAGGTGTTTGGTTGATGCACCAATTCTGACTGCAGCGCATCAGCGGCGAGGACTGGTATTTGCACGCCAGTACCAGAACTGGACTTCCACTGAGTAGCAACAGGCTGTCTTTCCCTACGAATCATTTTTGTGCCCCATCGGACAGATAGCACGGCACTGTAACAATTGCTGGACGCGTTCAGGCCAGAGGAGGGAGCATTATGTTGTGGGAAATGTTCCCCGGGCGATTTCGTCATTCTGGAAGGTAGAGTGAAAAAACTTACGAAAGCATCTACCCTTGGAGACCATGTCTACCCATACATGCAGTTCATTTTTTCCTCGGCACAGTGGCATCTGCCAACCGGACAAAGCAACGCGTCACACAGCTCACAGTGTACGTGGTGGTTCAGATAGCACCAACATGAGCTAACCGTACTCCTGTGGCCACCAGAGTGCTCGGAGCTTAACCTAATCGAGAATCTGTGGGACCACCTCGATAGGGTTTTTCGTACCATGGATCCTCAGCCGGGCAACTTGGCGCAGCTGGACACAGCACTGGAGTTGACATGGCTCGATGTCTCTGTCGGTACCTTCCAGAAAGTCACTGACTGTCTTCCTGCACGTCCGCAATGGAAAAGACGGGCGTCTAACAGGTGGTCACGTTGATGTGACTGGACCGTGTGTAAGTTCAGTCCTTAATTCACGGTATTATCAACAGTGCTAGTTACAATCTAGCTTCCCAGCCGCCTCACATGATTTTGCATGAAGTGCTAACCAGTAATAACCATGCACGGTATGCCTTCAGGCTGATGATCATAATTAACGGTTGGAAAGTATAGTGAACGAAATAAAACTTCAGTACAATAGCAGAAATACGGAGGGGTTGTTGTTAAGCGGAATGGTGTTTTAGAAGACTAATGTGCGTAAACTACTAGACATGTAGATAAAGAGACATAACCAGTGATTTCGAATTTATCCTAATTTAGATTCGTAATACGTTCCATGGCGTGGTTCAACGAAGGACAGGTGTTGCAGAACATGGAGGCAAGTCGTCCGCTCCGTATCGTCGGATCGAATTAGTTCGCGCCTGCAGACAGGCAACCTAAAGAATATGTCACCGAAGTAGGCTGTAGTGGTGATGTTTGCAACCTCACAAATGGTGCCCATATTGAGCGCTAGTAATGACAGTCAAACACTGGGGTCTAGAAACACTGTGCATTCTATAGAAATTCTTTCATCACAAACGTGACTCTGCCGTTAATTGACAGACAAAGTATTCGAAGATCTGCTATCTGATTCCCAGTCGATCCTAGTATTATTGTTCCTCACTTATCACATCTTTCACCCCTGGAAACGTTTATTAGAGAAAAATTTACCTAATTGACTTAGGAATCGTAGTCCTCGTTAAAGGGTAAGTCCCCCCATAACTGAATAAGTAAGTCAGTATAAAGATCGGAATGAGGCAACGGTGTGCCACGTTCACGTGCCACTGTGATGCTCATCCCAGCCTTCGAGTTGAAGAAAGCTTTACTTTTGATTGAAAGTAATGTACGAAATACTTTTCAGAAGAGATGGTGTCCGCCTTTATGAGATGGTTTCGTACTGCACCAAACGTTTCGAAAACAAAAGCAGTTGAAACGTTCTATAAATAGAAAGAATATTGGTGTGCGAAGTCCCGGACCTCATTTCGTACCTCTGATATTTTCTTTATTATCTGCAACCACATCCACAGTCGTCAAAGACTCGTGGAAAAGGGTACTTGGTACAGTATCACACATTAGGAATTCCTCTCTCCGCAGTCACCTAAGTAGCAGGGCAAGTATGAATGATGAAATGCTGTTGCATCAATGTCTGTAATATGAAGTCATGAAAAATTGATTGATGAACATTTGCATTTAATCCAGTAAGTACTATTTGTTCCCCTTATTTCCTGTTACGAATCATTTGATTCGGAAAAGCTTGTGGTAAGGTCTTGTGCGACCTAACTGCTGAAGTCATCGGTCCCTAAGCTTACGCACCACTTAAGCTAACTTAAACTAACTTACGCTAAGGGCAACACACACACCCACGGCCGATGGAGGACTCGAACCTCCGACGCGGGGTTGATTCGGAAAATTAACAAAAACACCAAGGCGACGAAAGTTATGAGATAACTCCTAATATCGTGTCGGACTTCCTGTTACCCGTGTAGCGCAGCAGTTCGACGTGGCATGGACTCAACAAATCGATGTAAGTCCCTTGCAGAAATACTGACCTATGGTGCCTCCAGAGCCGCCCATAACTGCGAAAGTGTTACCGGTGCAAGATTCAAGGTACGAACTGATCTCTCGATTATGTCCCATAGATGTTCGATGGGATTCTTTTTGGGTGATCTGGGTAGCCAAATCATTCGCTGGAAATGTTCCGGTGACACGCCACATTGTAATTCATGAAAACTGCATCGTTGTTTGGGAACATGAAGTCCATGAACGGCTGCAAGGGGTCACCTAGTAGCCGATCATCCAGAGAATCCAGTCCATTCCATGTAAACATAACCCACACCATATAGAGCCACCACGAACTTTGGCAGTGCCTTGTTCACAACTTGGCCCCTTGGGTTCATGGGGTCTGTACCACACCCTAACCCTATGTCAGCGCTTACGCTCTGAAATAACGACCAGGTCACGGTTCTCCAGACGTCTAGGGTCCAACATATTTGGTCAAGAGTCCATGAAAGACGCTGCAGGCGACGTCGTGCTGTTAGCAAAGGCACTCGCGTCGGTCGTCTGCCGCTGTAGCCCGTTAACGCCAAATTTCGCCGCACTGTCCTAACGGTTACTGTTGTGTTGGCAGAAGGGTCAACACCGTGTTACTAGTGGAGGCCGAAATGCACGCGTTTTAGCTCACGCAGGCTGGCGTGAGGAGGGAAGAACTATACTGACGCGAGGTCTGGAACATGACAAGGAATTTGAATTCAGAAAGCGGACGTAATTAGTTTGATACTTAACTTTAATCCATTAATGATGAACGTCGCTCTTGACAGTACATGATTCGCAATATTATCTGTTCAGAATACATTCATAGTAACTGAATTGGCGCCTTGCTAGGTCGTAGCAAATGACGTAGCTGAAGGCTATGCTAAACTGTCGTCTCTGCAGATGAGAGCGTATGTAGACATCGCTAGCAAAGTCGGCTATACAACTGGGGCGAGTGCTAGGGAGTCTCTCTAGACTAGACCCGCCGTGTGGCGGCGCTCGGTCTGCAATCACTGATATAATGGCGACACGCGGGTCCGACGTATACTACCGAACCGCGGCCGGTTTAAAGGCTACCACCTAGCAAGTGTGGTGTCTGGCGGAGAGACCACAGTTACATTCGTCGAACGTCCCAAATTGATTTCTGCGGTTATTTCACGCAGTATTGCTTGGCTGTTAGCACTGCAAACGCTGCTGCTCTCTATCGTTAAGTAGGGAGGCCGTCGGCCACTGTGATGTCAATGGTGAAAAGTAATGCTGAAATTCGGTATTATCGCCACACTTTTGACGCTGTGGATCTCGGAATATTGAATTCCCTAACGGTTTCTGAAATGGAATGTCCCATGCGTCTAGATTCACCTGCCAACCCTCGTTCAAAGTCCATTAATTTTCGTCGTGCGGCCATAATGTCGTCGAAAATCTCTTCACATGAACCGGCTAAGTACAAATGACAGTTCCACCAGTGCACTATCCGTTTATATCTTGTGTAAGCGATACTACTGCCATCTGTATATGTGCATTTCCCTGGCCCATGACTTCTGTCAGCTCAGTGTGTGTAGTTTTCGATGTTCGCGACGTATTACATACTTTTTATTATTTTGTTGTTTCCTTCACACAACATACAGGTTTCTTTGTACATTACTTACCAAAAATGACAGTAAAGATACATGGGGACGGTAAACGGCGAAGTACATCACCTGAAATGAGAGCCAGCGATTGCTGCGATACAAGTAGCAGAGAACGGAGCAATAATAAAGGCACCGTAAACTTGTGCCGGAGAGGTGACAATGGCCAGAAGATGGGCCTTTACGACTGCAGTAAATCCCCGACGACAACGGCAGGTCGGCGCTGTGTGCACGGCGACGAAGGCAGCGGACAACGAGTCATCCGCGTGCGATGCAGGCGTCCCTGAACTTCGGCTGATCTCACGGGGCGAAAGGGCGCGACGGCGAGCGCATCGCGTCCAAGGTCTCCAGCTGACAGCACGCGACACGTGCCGACAATCGTCGCATGCTCTTTAGTTGCACACTCGTGAGCACACATCAAGCAGAGACTCCTACTGTGTCACAGGGAGACTGCTTTGTTACCATGGCGAACGGAATAGTTCGGCAAGTAACCCCACCGGATCTCGTCAGGTTTTATGCTGCCGTGGGCGTGACAGTCGAGTGCAGTGTAAGAGTGAAAGGTCTTCCACATTAAACTCTTTAAAAACAAACTGTCTGGCCATTGTTAACAAGTTCAAAATGGCTCTGAGCACAATGGGACTTACTGCTGAGGTCATCAGTCCCCTAGGACTTTAGAACTACTGAAACGTCCCCTTAGAAAAATTTATACATGACTGTGTTTAAACTGACACACAATATTTTAGCGCAACGCAATCTGACTTTGAAAAATCCCTACAAAAAAAATGGCCCTGACTAACATTAACCTATGCGTTTCACAAATCACTTACCTCACAAAAATCTTGGTTACTCGAACTACTCCAATACAGCGAGCGCCACTACTGCCAGCTAAATAAAAGATTCAAACTACGGAAGGCACTAACTACTGATAGGCATAGTTAGGAAATGAAAGAGTTTAATAGCGAACAAACAATGTATTTACCTTAATAGTGTTGAAAAATCATAATATACATAGCAGTTCATGACATCCAGTCTTACTGATTTCCAAACTACGCCATTTCTCTCCCCACATCCACCACTGCTGGCGGCTCACCTCCAACTGCCCAACGCTACGCGCTGTTAACATCCACCTGCCCAGCACTACAATGGCAGATATTACAACAACAATGCAAACCAGCCACAGACTGCACACAGCACATACAGAGCGTTACTTGGCGTTACCAATATAAAAACTTAAACAGCCTACTTACACTACTTAAGCCTAACTAACCTAAAGACATCACACACATCCACGCCCGAGGCAGGATTCGAACCTGCGACCGTAGCAGTTGCGCGGTTCCAGACTGTAGCGCCTAGAACTGTTCGGTCACCCCGGCCGGCCATACCGATGGGAACAGATAACTATTACATCCACGTCGTCGGTGCTGTATCACTCTGGAGATTCTAACCAGAAATTAAAACGGCTAACCATATTGTAGAGGAAAAAAAATCTGAAACACTAAAAGAAAGTTTATAACAAGAAATAGCCGTTACAACACAAAGATTTATATTTACATCGTGAATGAAATGAAGAATAAAATTTGTCGGTCCTTAAATGCAAAAACAGGCACACTTGATATTTGTCTATTACAGCGCCATTAGAAACAATGGTTTTAGTAAATCCTATGTATTTTTTGGCGTAGAGTTAGAACATAAAGTGCAAATGGGTGGTTGCCATTTTAAAACACGTACCTGACCCTGCCCACGCCGGAGGGGTGGTTGGTGGTTAGTAGGAGGTGCCCAGTTGTAGCGCAGACAGGTGCACCACCCCCCCCCCCCCCCCCCCGCATTTACTAATATTAATTTTTCAGCTACAACATTTTTTTCATGCGATGCGTTGTTTTCGAGATATTTCGTTGTGTCATGTTAAAACAGGCACACCGTGTCAACCAGAATGTAACAGATTTGTTCTGACATCGTTTAAATATGGCAAATTAGACTGGAATATAGTTCTCCTGGTATAATCGAAATCCGATAGGAGTCATTAGTTGTTTATACATCAAAATTTGACAGGCATCCTCACTTATTTATTACGTGATAATGTGTTCAGATGATCTACTCCTCCAGAGATTATAGTGTTAAAGCGCAATACGTGGGTATTGTACTGAAAAAGGTCTCAGACTTCACTAAATCACAAAACATAAACTTTAGCTGGATGGCAAAATACTTCACGCAACGCAGTATGCTGGAGCTACGTCCGGTCTGTATAATCACCCATCACAGAAGCCCGCTGAGGTATCTCCGAAGTTCGCAGCCTGGTGGCTGTATCGGGGTCCATTACCTGTTACGCCGTTACGGGCCTGGCTCGCCTTCCCCCTGGGAGTGTTTATTGGCTTCTCAGTTGGCTGTCACAGCTGATACTGCGGTCGGGGCGCTAGCCGGAGAAGCTAACTCCGTTAACTGGCCAATCTCTCCAGTCCTGTCCTCTCCGCGTTACCGATACAAGTTCCCGGCAGTCCGGCAACCCTGCACTAGGGAGACCACCTACTGGCTACGTGAAATGCGTTGTATCCTGTAGCAGTATAAGAGACGCACGCTGCAACAAGAGCCTTCCATAGGTGCTGAGTTCTAAAAGGCATTCTGTCACGCAGTTTTATTTTCAGAGGTTATTTCTTATGAACTTCTTCGCGCCGTAAAGAAGTGAACATTGTACGCTGTACCTGTAGCAAGTAATAGCTTGAGAGTAAAGGGAAGCATATGTCGTTCGGTGTCGGATAAAGAAACTATTTTACTGGTAGTAGCACTGCCAGCCAACCTTGAACTTTACCTAAAGAAACGAACATCATATACTTAAATGCCTCCCCATCGCCGGTCGAAGTAGCCGAGCGGCTCTAGGCGCTACAGTCTGGGACCGCAGGTTCGTATCCTGCCTCGGGCATGGATGTGTGTAATGTACTTAGTTTAGTTAGGTTTAAGTAGTTCTAAGTTCTAGGGACTGATGACCTCAAAAGTTAAGTCCCATAGTGCTCGGAGCCATTTGAACCATTTGAACCAAGCCTCCCCATCAGCAACGCACCTTGCCGAGGACTTTGTAGAGAAGAGAAGAAGATGTACGAATAAGAAGAGCTCAGATAGAAAACCAGTACATCTATATCTGCAACTATACACTGCAGACCACCTTGCGGTATGAGAAAGGAGTGTACTTTGTGTACCAGTGTCAATTCTCCCTTTCGCAGTTGCAGTCGCGTATTGTTCGCAGGGAGAATGATTGCTGGTAATCCTCCTTGTAGGTTCGAATCTCTATAATGTTACCTTCAGGGTCTTTTCGTGAGATATGCGAAGAAAAAAACAACGTATTGGTTGACTCTTCTATGAATGTTCACTTTCAGAACTTTAACAATAAACCACACCTTGATGCAGAACGCCTCTCTTGCAGCGTCTGCCATTGGAATTGGCTGACAATTCTCCGCTTTCTAAATTAACCTGTGAAGGAACGTGCTGCTTTTCTTTGAATATTCTCTATTTCCTTTGCCAGCCTAACCTCGTACGGTCCGATACCGACGGTCAATATTTAAGTATTGATAGGACGAGACACGAGTATTCTTCCAATGAATCTCAGTCTGGCTTCTACCGTAATCGCGATTATTTTAGCAAAGAAGGGAAAGCCGAGACATGGAAGGAATATAAAAAAGTGAAACTCAAGAGATATTGTAAAAGATAAGAGAAAGCAAATGAAGAAGAGATGGGAAATACGACATCGCGAGAAGAATTTGAGAGAGCACTGGAAGACCTAGGTCGAAACAAGACCCCTGCATCAGACGACATTCCGTCAGGACTACTGATTTCCTTGGGAGTGATAGCCACGACAAAACTATTCCACTTGGTGTGCAAGATGTGTGAGATAGGGGAAATACCCATAAATTTCAATAGGAATGTAATCCCAGTTCCAAAGGAAGCAGATTGTGACAGGTATATTACGGAACTATCTGTTTAATAAGTCATGATTGTAGAATAGTGACACGAATTATTTATTAAGTGCTTAGAATATGAGCGAGGAAGGACACATGAGGGAAACGCTAAATATAAGAAAGTATGGGAGGGTAGGCCCTGCTTTAAGACATCATGGAATGGATTCCGTAGCAGTAGCGGTAACCGTTAAGAGCAAAACTAGTAGTAGACAGAGATTATAACATATAGACCTACAAACAACAATTAAAAATTTGGGCTGTAGGTGCTGTTCTGAGACGAACAGGTTACCATAGAATAGCAAATCGTGTGTTTCGCATCCGATTGTTCAGGAGGCTGTAGAGAAAACTTTCTGCGGGATATTGATCAGTGTGTTTCATTCTCAGAACTTCAGAATATGCTATTTTTCTATAACAAGAATCAAATAACTAAAAGTTACTTTTAGGTTACGGACGACATAAGAATTTTCTATATTTCTAACAATTTAAACACTTAAATGTAACAAATTCGAGTTTTATTTATTTAGTGATTTTAAAGTATTTGTTAGGTATAAACGAGATTATTAAAACTCATGCTAATTTCCTGTGTTATGTTTGTTGCTATCAATATGAATGACATTTATTTATGATTTAACCGGGTCTGTCTTGCTTTGACGCACGTATTTTAGGTTAGAACTGTTTCATCGAAGCATAAAGGCGTCTAGAAGTATTTCGTTTGAAACACAGCCCAGATCGCAAGTGTTACCACTTTCCACATTTCTTAACCAAGTGTTCTCGAGTTGTTTTCCCTACAACTATTGACACACGTTATGTACAACATCTGCCGTGCATTTGGCTATCATATGCGCGGTAATTCTTTATTAGCCTGAAGTATTTGATAAGATACTGGAACCTGGAAAGAGTCAAAGCGAGTATTAGTATTTAGTTTCGGATAAAATGAACCCA
The DNA here is from genome assembly GCF_021461395.2 of Schistocerca americana. Classification (NCBI taxonomy): domain Eukaryota; kingdom Metazoa; phylum Arthropoda; class Insecta; order Orthoptera; family Acrididae; genus Schistocerca; species Schistocerca americana. Next base: position 265,046,970 of record NC_060125.1, on the reverse strand, counting down.
GGAAATTACAGATGTAGCGACTATTCACTTACTATAGCGCATCATTCCCCAGGCAGTAATATCAAAATTCTAGAATGAAATATTCACTCTACAGAGGAGTGTGTGCTGACATGAAACTTTCTGGCAGATTAAAACTGTCTGCCGGACTGAGACTCGAACTCGGGACATTTGCCATTCACGGGAAAGTGCTCTACCAACTGAGCTGCCCAAACACAACTCACGCCCCGTCCTCACAGGTTTTAGTCTAAACTCCGCTGAAGAGTGAAAATTTAATTCTAGAAACATCCCTCAGCCTGTGGCTAAGCCATGTCTCATCAATATCCTTTCTTCCAGTAGTGCTAGTTCTGCAAGGTTCGCAGGAGAGATACTGTGAAGTTTGGAAGGTAGGACACGAGGTACTGACGGAATTAAAGCTGTGAGGACGGGACGTGATTTCGTGCTTGGGTAGCTCAGTTGGTAGAGCACTTGTCCGCGAAAGACAAATGCCCTAAGTTCGAGTCTCGGTCCGGCTCACAGTTTTAATCTGCCAGAAAGTTTCAATATCAAAATTGTCAGTAAACTCTATCACACCCCCGTGATTTATAGTGGACATCTCTTGAGTACAAAAATATCATTTTCTCGAGAAAACACCTAGTGGTTAATATTCGCCACTTTCATGAACTTGGTTTCTACACTTAGCGTCTTATGCCTAACCTGGGTACGAAATTCTTAAAAACGTAATTCAGGTAGCTATCAGGTGATTGGATCGCTATCACTCGAACCCATTTCGTTAACCTGTTCACCTCTCTATGAGGAGAGGACCCACAAATGAGAGTGTCGACTTTGCGAATCAAAGATTTCCTAGCTGTAGGTAAATGCTTCAGCTACAGCTAAATTCCGAAAATTCTCAAGAGGAAGATAGGAGACTGCAGTACGGGAGACAAACGCGCGGTCCATTATGAACAGAAGAGATTTGCAGCTGAGTATGTACACGGTATGAGTGCCAAAGAGGATCGCATGAATAGGACGTGGAGTGGTGTCGAGCTGAGTACACTCGCAGCGGTCAAAGCCCGGAAGAATGTTTGTTGAATGGGGATCGCGTAGGCGTCATCTGAATATTCATGGCGCCCGCGGCGGCAGCTGCAGCTCTAAACAGCCGGCAGGGAGTGAGCCCGTGATCCGGTTAGCGAGCCGTGTCGCTGCCAACACGCCGTCCGAAAAGCCACAGCCCGCTGGCGGTGCTGCTGGCTGACAAACCTCTGCCGTTCCCGTCAGTCCAAACGACGGATTCGTATTTACATATTAAACTGAAGCTCTTTATTTGCTGCTAACTGGGTACCTGGCGTTGCCTGGGTATTATTTATTCCATTCTATTAGTTCATTTCCTCCTTCCCTCTCTTTCTATCTCCCACGTCCACCACCACTCTCTGCCCATCTCCTCCTACCACTCTTTCTGTGCATCTCCTTCAATTTCAATTTTCTGTCCATTTCCTCCCCCCCCCCCTCCCACCACCCATCACCTCTTCCATCGTCTCTCTGTCTATGTCTTTCTCACACCTCTTCGTCCATTTTGTCCTCTTTCCACTCTCAGTCATTCTCCTCCTCTCCGTTCTTCTCCTCCTTTTCCCTCAGCCTATCTCCTCCTCATCTCTCACTCTCTCTCTGTCCTTCTCCTCCCCTGCTTTCTCTCCGCTTTATTATTCCCAGTCCAATAGGAGATTGTCGATTCTTGCCCCCCCCCCCGCTATAAGTATTTATTTCCAGATAGTAAGATACATTCGCGCCAAGTTTGTCTGAAATCTATCCAGAGCTGTGGAGGAGCTTCTTACCCGTGACTTTGCGTGCATACGTACGTGTTACATATGTTTAACATGTATTTAACACATTCCACACAGATTTCGATCTCTGTATTTTGTGAATCTCGCATTGGAGGTTCGTTTTCACGCCCCTCAGTGTTATGACGTCGTATCTCATGCACTGTATGCCATATAACGATATAATTTTGCAGGTATATTCGTTCATAAATGTGAATATTGTCTGCAAAATGTGCTGAGAATAGAGTTAGTATTAAAGAAGTAATAAAGTAAAATTTCATGCCTGATGTGGCAACTTTACTACATGAACAGCAAAATTATTGTAAGCGGTAGTTTTTCCCCTTCAGCTCCTGTGTGTCACAGGAAGTTTAGTAAGAATTTGAAATTATGTTAATACCTTGTTGCCCTTTCCATATACTGGATGGATATAGTCTGTCTATTTGCATGCGGTGCGATTCGCTCATTTTGCACCCCGTCTCCCTTTGTGAGTTAGATAATTGTTACCGTCACAGAACTTCTTTCCAGACAGCAAGTTGTATGTGCACCAAATTTGGTTGAAATCGATCCGGTATTTTAGGAGGAGATGTGGTATAATTTGTATGGATGTATTTGAAACTGGCCGACCTGATTCATCAGAAGCAACAGGGGTCCACGGGAAGAAATCGAACTCCAACGTTAATTTTCAGAGTTCTTACAGGAATATTTCCTGGATAGTTTGGTGTGATTGGCGCTTGGTCTCCAGTGACTCGTTGCAAAATAACTGCGTTTCATTTGATTTCTGGCCCTAATTTATCTTTGCCTCTTTGTTGCACTGCAAATATCTGCTTGACAACGCAAATAACGACGGTGTGCGCTGTGTGTTTTGTTTGGAAACAAACGTAATCCGTTCATTCAAAATACTTCCCGTTACCAACATTAATGTCTTTTTTTAATATTTATTTTTATTGTAGTGCTCAGACCCGTGAACCCTCACACCCAACTACTTAAACACGTTTGTAATTAACATGATGTCATAATACCAGGACAAATAACTTATCCAGTAGTGTCCATTATAATTATCCGAGCTGTTATGCCGTGGTCGGTTGATGAAATCTGTGTCAATTCCCAACGTTTCGTCTCCGAGGAGGAGAAGATTACTGTTTAACGTCCCGTCGACAACGAGGTCATTAGAGACGGAGCACAAGCTCGGATTAGGGAAGGATGGGGAAGGAAATCGGCCGTGCCCTTTCAAAGGAACCCTCCCGGCATTTGCCTGGAGTGATCTAGAGAAATCACGGAAAACCTAAATCAGAATGGCCGGACGTGGGATTTCGTCTGCGACTGCGGGAGACATCTTCAAGGGGAACTGTAGCTTGATGGAAGGTCCCACACACCCACTGGCTCCCTACTGACAGTCAGTGGGTGTGTTGGACCTTCCATCGAGCTACAGACCCCCTTGAAGATGTCTCCCGCAGTCGGAGACGAAACGTTGGGAATTGACACAGATTTCATCAACCGACCACGGCATAACAGCCCGGATAATTATAATGGACATGATATTTCCGGCCGTGAAAGTCTACATCTTATCATGTAGATCACAGTATGCCACAATATGACATAAGGCAGAAGATCAAATGAAAATACGATCAAGTTTCATGTTAAAATTTGGCTAGTCCGTAATTAAATTTTAAACATGATAGATTTACGCTTGAGTTTTCGATAACAAGCTTCAACATTAGTAAAAAGAACATATAATTGTTTACAATGATATTATGATGTGGGGACAGTGCCAACTTTTATCGAACTTTTATCGTTCATAATTGTGCTGAACATGTGTGTCATATGTGGATAATTGACGAATTTTTATGTTTACCGAGTAAGAAAGTTTTCCGTAAAAGCCTTCAAATAAGGAATAAATTTCTTCTGAAACAGTTTTAATTTTTAAATCATTGTAGACTATAAAGTTTCTGCGATGACCCATGAAGCATTTCATATTACTCATAAATCTTTAATTCGGACAACCTTAGATTTGTTGACATGTGTAGATGCAGAATTTCGCCATTCGGGGCAAAGCACACAACATTATCGATCCAACAATAACGTCCACAGTACTTCTCGCCCTCCATCTTGCATTCAGTGCTGGTCGGCACTGCCAAAGTTTTCTTCTGGCAGTAAGTCGTGTGTTAAAAGTGATGCACAGAAATATGGATAGATCTACTGATGAAGAGGTGCAAAACTTGTAGTTGAAAAAGTACTGTGATGTGTTTCCTGCGGACACAGCCTCGTTGTACCGTTCCGCTCTTCCATTGAATTCAGTGAACCGATAGACGAGGTACGTATCGGCAAACTGCTCAGCAGTAATGATAGTTCCGAGTCAGATTGTCGGTGACCAGGTCCGGTATTTCTGTGAAATATTGAATGCAAGAAGGGGAGAATGTAATAAGGAATTTTTCCGTACTGCGTGTCTCAACCGACTTGATTTGCTAGAGACAAAAGACACGCTCCGCGTTGGACAGAGACAGGGCTAGAAACTCCCACAACATCTTTCAGGTAAGCTGTCTAACAATAATCTGAAATAAATTAAGAAAAAAACAGAAAATTCAAATAAGGTACTCCGGATAGGGATTTGAAACCAAGTAATTGATAATAGCTGTTTTGGGGATTTAAAGGTCATTATCTGGTTTTAGAATTTTTTGTGAGACCAAAGGACTAGCCGGCCGCGGTGGTCTAGCGGTTCAGGCGCTCAGTCCGGAACCGCGGGACTGCTACGGTCGCAGGTTCGAATCCTGCCTCGGGCATGGATGTGTGTGATGTCCTTAGGTTAGTTAGGTTTAAGTAGTTCTAAGTTCTAGGGGACTGATGACCACAGATGTTAAGTCCCATAGTGCTCAGAGCCATTTGAACCATTTGAACCAAAGGACTAGTTTATTGAGTAAATAGATACTGAAACTGAAATAAATAGTAAACTGATCATGCGATGAATCACTACGTGATTTTCTTTATCAAAGCTCACCATTAGTGTCCATATTTGCTTAAAAAAAAAAAAATGGTTCAAATGGCTCTGAGCACAATGGGACTTAACATCTATGGTCATCAGTCCCCTAGAACTTAGAACTGCTTAAACCTAACTAACCTAAGGAAATCACACAACACCCAGTCATCACGAGGCAGAGAAAATCCCTGACCCCGCCGGGAATCGAAGCCGGGAACCCGGGCGTGGGAAGCGAGAACGCTACCGCACGACCACGAGCTGCGGACTAAAAATAAACATTCTCTTTTTTCGCTCGTTATCCATAAATGTTTCAGCCATGCTATACCGTGGTCACTGGTATTTAACTTAAGAGCATATGTTGTTCATGCCGTTATCTGTCTTTCACTTTTTGAAATACCAGATGTACAGCTGATCACAGACAGCGACATGGAGAAATATATATTCTGTCAGGTAAAATAAAGTGAAACCCACTGGTGATGCTACAACATTACCGAAACCTTCTCAGCAGCCACAGAAAGCGACATGAACCAAGACGTGTCCAAACAAAAGGCTTTCGCAAGGCTGCGGATCTCAAAACCGTCTACTTCGAATTAGTCACAGTTACACATGTTCGAGGAAACGAGTGATGTTCAAATGGCTCTGAGCACTATGGAACTTAACTGCTGAGGTCATCAGTCTCCTAGAACTTAGAACTACTTAAACCTAACTAACCTAAGGACATCACACACATCCAAGCCCGAGGCAGGATTCGAACCTGCGACCGTAGAGGTCGCGAGGTTCCAGACTGTAGCTCCTAGAACCGCTCGGCCACTCCGGCCGGGCAACGAGTGATGTCTAACACAGTGCGTACTCAGGTGATCAGTTTTCCTCGATACGAGAGAAGCAACAGGACGAGAGGACAGTGTGCAATTATTTGGGGCAGACAAGTACTAGAATATAAGAAACAGTTTTTAGAGGGTGATGTGTGTATGGAGGACAGTGTCTAATCAGTGAAAAAGTAGATGGTTGAAATAAAACGAAAACAGAGGGAATAAAGAATTAGGTAAGTACGAATTCTTAAAACTTAAAACTCTGCCGGAACAGGCCTTGAAGGCCCAGTGGTACCGACCCACCACCGTGTCATCCTCAGCCCACAAGCGTCACAGTATGCAGATATGTAAGGGAATTTGGTCAGCGCACCGCTCTCCTCACCGTATGTCAGTTTACGAAACCGAAGCCGTTACTTCTCAATGAAGTAGCTCCTCAATTTGCCTCTCAAGGGCTGAGAACTACTAATTCTATCCAGAAGCATTTTGAGTAGCCTGTTACCTGAGGAAGATGAGGTGCTCGTGCTAGTGAAAAATTGACTCATTCCTTCAAAGTCTCTGAGGTGTCTCAAAGGGCACAAGCCAGTGGCTTCCGTAATCCATCATTCCATATTTTCACGGCGTTGGGATGCGCCTTGCAATTTCCTTGCATAGAAATTACCGGGTTTCTTTGGAATAGTGTATCAGGCATATACGTGGGAGGGGTGGAGCACCGCGCAGCGTGAAATTACCTGCCAAGAAGCGTGAGCGCCAGCAGCAGCTGCATGGCTGCCACCTAATCTCGCCCTGGCCAACTCCTCGTGACTCCACCTGGCGCACAGACCAGCTCACGCGCGCCGCAAAACGAGACGGGCGTATCCGATAACCCGGCACCTGTAAACAAACGCTACCGATCGCTCGAGCATTCGACTGTGGCGGTATTGCTGCGTAGCACAGCTGTGTTTGTTACCCAGCTCCTTAACTGCGTATCGAAATTTACACCCCAGAAATCGCTATTATACACAATACATATTGTTACGTACAATACATTATATACACTGTATATTGTATGTATAATGTTGTTGTTGTGGTCTTCAGTCCTGAGACTGGTTTGATGCAGCTCTCCATGCTACTCTATCCTGTGCAAGCTTCTTCGTCTCCCAGTACCTACTGCAGCCTACATCCTTCTGAATCTGCTTAGTGTATTCATCTCTTGGTCTCCCTCCACGAATTTTTCCCTCCACGCTGCCCTCCCATACTAAATTGGTGATCCCGTGATGCCTCAGAACATGTCCTACCAACCGATCCCTTCTTCTACTTAAGTTGTGCCACAAACTTCTCTTCTCCCCAATCCTATTCGATAACTCCTCATTAGTTATATGATCTACCCATCTAATCTTCAGCATTCTTCTGTAGCACCACATTTCGAAAGCTTCTATTCTCTTCTTGTCCAAACTAGTTATCGTCCATGTTTCACTTCCATACATGGCTACGCTCGATACAAATACTTTCAGAAACGACTTCCTGACCCTTAAATCTATACTCGATGTTAACAAATTTCTCTTCTTCAGAAACGCTTTCCTTGCCATTGCCACTCTACATTTTATATCCTCTCTACTTCGACCATCATCAGTTATTTTTCTCCCCAAATAACAAAACTCCTTTACTGCCTTAAGTGTCTCATTTTCCAATTTAATTCCCTCAGCATCACCTGACTTAATTCGACTACATTCCATTGTCCTCGTTTTGCTTTTGTTGATGTTCATCTTATACCCTCCTTTCATGACACTTTCCATCCCGTTCAACTGCCCTTCCAAGTCCTTTGCTGTCTCTGACTGAATTACAATGTCATCGGCAAACCTCAAAGTTTTTATTTCTTCTCCATGGATTTTAATACCTACTCCGAAATTTTCTTTTGTTTCCTTCACTGCTTGCTCAATATACAGATTGAATAACATCGGGGAGAGGCTACAACTCTGTCTCACTCCCTTCCCAACCACTGCTTCCGCGCCACGGTATCGTACCGCGTCGCTAGGAGAGCTAAAACAAAGTGTAGCAGCCCGCGCTGACAAAGTGCGGATAGGCTGCACCCCCCCCCCCCCAACCCCCCCACCACCACCACCACTCTATCAAGCAGAGTGCTACGGTGCCATAGCTCGGGGATTTCAATTTATTTCCCTGTGCTTGCGAATAAACAAAACAAAAAAAAACAATTAATTACGTAACCTTCTATTTACGATGTAATAACTGAAACTTTATCACTGCCCGTCGTGCTCGTAGTTCTGACTCCAGCGAACATAGTGCGACCGCGCCACGGAATGTGGTTGCACGCGGCACCGGTTACTGCTGCGAGGCGACGTCATCAGGAGCAGTGCAGCTTTCGCCAGCGGGTCTACGAACCGCAGACTGCCGCGGACGCGGCCGCCATCGACCGCAGCGGGGCAGGCGCGGGCGGCGGCCGTGCGCCGCGCGTCAGATGGAATTAGCCGCGGCGGGGCGCACTTTCTCCGACAGAGATTTCCCCCGCCGCTTATTCCGGCATCTGAATCCCGGCTAGCTGTTTCATCTCGCCGAGATCCGCCAGTGCGATTGTTTTGCTCGCGAAACACGCGCCTGTGATTACACCCTTCCCTGTACGTCCCATGTCGGCGCAGTAAGGCGATCAGCATTTAATGCTGGCGCTTCTTTGTGGTGAGGTATGTTGGTGTTCGAAATGTGCGTTAACCGCTTTTCCTTTCAATATATATGGGTGTAACGGACAGAAGTGCAGGTATTTCTATTTTTGACTGAGAACGGTGCGAGGTGCCGGGGCGGAGAAGAGTTTGTACCTCTTTAATTCAGACGAATTTTGCATGAGAACGAGACATGCACTCGACCCCCTCCTTATCTACCAGCTAATTAATTATGAGCACAACGGTAAGGAAATCATAGTGGACCCTGCTAGTTGGTAAAATAAGGAGTGCACACTCACAATAATTAAATAAAAATTGTAAGCTACTAAAAAAAGGGAACTTTATCATAGTAAACAACAGGAAATGGGATTCTGCCTTTATCTACGAAATGATAGGCGGTTTATATATTACAATGAGGTTTATTATACATCAGGACATAAATGCACATGATTGTCTACACACACAGTAAGTTAAAGGATACTGAAATATTATGAGAATAAGAGTTGGCTCGAGAACAAGGTGCTCCTACTCTCTGTGATGCAGTAGATTGATGATAATGACTGGAGGTCCTAATGAATCAAATATTAATCTCCCGACTATATAGCAGTATCGCAATTAGTAGTGAGAGCTCAAATCGGATCACATGGAGAAACAAGAAAGGTGGACTTGTAGCAAAGCGAACGCGCGTGCGGCTGAGGGATTCAGTATAAAATTGATAATGTCCTACAATGCCGGAGCCGCAAAATACTGTACCAGTACTGAAATCTGCAGCACGTCGCCGGTAGGCAGTGTCCTGCTGATGTAGGCGCAGACTTCTGCCGTGCACCAACTCTGTGTCAACTCCTGGCCGCGAAGGCTGTCCGAGAATTCTAAGTTCTGCCGAAAACGAGCGACCAAGTCGCAAGACCGTCCGACTCCAACGAAGATCAGATCCCGAATCCGTCTGTCCGCGCAACGCAAGAGCGAAGCCAACATTGCTCTACTCCCTGTCATCCTCGAAAACTGCAAAGCAGCATTCAGTGCTGATTCCAAAATCCCCCTCACACTGTCTCAGAATATCATTCGTGCCAATAGCCAATTTCGAGCAGGGCTTTATGACGTCAACTAGCCTCAGTTTAAGTTGACCAGTCATGCCTCTGCTATTCAGCTGAGGGCACTGAACTTGCCGTTTGACCGGCTACGAAAACAACCTGCCTAGACCACCGGCCGTCTGGTGCCAGACGGTCGCACCCAGCAGGGCACAGTCCACAAGTATTCTCAGAATCATGAGGACAATGCAGTCAGTCGGTGCCAGGAATCCTCGTTCCGGACGCGCCGGAACGGTAAACGTATCAACTGCGGCGACACTCAGACGTCTCGCAGGTTGTTTCGCCCTGCATACAATAGGCGAAACTCGACCGACGTGTCATTCCCCCAGGCGCTTAAGCCTATCGTACGAACCCCTCAGAATTCAGGGAAGTGCAGCTCACAACCGGAAACGTAGTGTGCCGCGTCCTATGATGCTCGCCTCGCCCAGGCCACCCACGGAAGTAAAACAACATGTTTAGGAATCAAATGAAAAGTATTTGTTACTCTCATTACAATAACCTTATTCGGTCTGTTACTACCGTGCAGTGACATAGAACATTAATAAAATTGTTAAAAGTGAGAGGAGACATGCAAAAGAGGGCATGGAACCTCTCAACGGTATACTGAACAACATTACATCAGTATTTACTGCATCTGCACACTAGTAATTGAAGCAATTAGGACTCCCAGTACATCAGACAAGAGCAAGGTAGTAATGCCTGTTTCCCCTACACATCAGGTCGGGTGTCGAAATCTGGACACAAAGACGCAAGACGATTAATCTATACTGCCAGGCGTCGTTCGCCTTGTGGCCCATGTACAGTCATGCAGAAAACATCAGGTTGCAAAGTTTGTTACGTCGTTGTGGGGAGACTCTTCGACGCAGATGAAAAACAGCAAACATATTAATGTGTATTCGTATTAAAATATCACATAAAAAATATCTGCACTTATACGGATCACACTCTGTGTAGCGAACTCTGCGGGATTTCCAGTAGCAGGAGTAACATGCAGTCAAAGGAATTCTTCTTTTTCTTGTGCCTCTGTCTGCAGTCAGCGCATTGTGGGCATGGTTATTACCTAATAGGGCATGGTTAATTTAAGAGGTGGCCGGAAGTCCTTTTTCGGTGTCACCCAATGGTATGGAATGTATTTCCCCAGCCATCTGTATGTAGTCCTATTAATCTGAAAGTGGGCAAACGTGTTCAATATGTATGTGTATTGTGAAACTGAGGCGGGATTTCAGCACCAGCCCGGTATTCAACTAGTGGGATGTGGGAAACCGCCTGATAACCCACATGCAGGCTGGCCGGAAAATCGACTTCTCGTCGTTAATGTGGCAGGCGGATTCGATTCGGGGCCGGCGCACCTTCAGGTCCCGGAAGTGGCACTTTAACCTGCACTAGTCGGGCTATTAATAGAACGAATTCTGCGAGATCATAAAGTGATTTAGCTTTTTCGCAAAGTCGAAATCGTTTGCGTGCTGAACGACCTATTGATCCAGTCAAGTGTTAGTCCTCAGAATACCGCTTCTGTCATCTCAGGTTTGAATGATAACCTTTATCGAATGTCAACATGAGTACAAAACCTCAGTCATCTTCACTATTTTGGACCTGGGTCGTATGACTAAATTTTGATGGTCCTCACAGGTTATGGTGAAATACGGATATACCATCCCTTTCCCTTACTCAGCGTTCGTATCCACACCGTGTGGATTTTTATGACGAGTAGTTCAGAGTCGAGTCTGTGCTTTCGAGGATGACTGTAGGAAGAAACAGAGTAAAACGACACTCAGAAGAGAAAGAGAACACACAGAAGAGTATTATTGACAGGATGAAATCAGTTTGCGTGATATACTGCAGCCATTCGGATGATACCAGAGCGATTGTCGAATTTAATGGTACCGTGTGATAAACAGATTATCACTTGTCCTAACATCACGAAACATTTCAGACATGTTTAGTATTTAACCATTGACGTCAGCGCAAAATATGCTAATCAGAAAGTGCACATAATGATACCTTGAATGTCTTATGTTGATGATGAAGTTGTCCTCTCACGCCTGAATTGAAACCAGCTATCCAGGTATAATCGAAAATAATTCTGTTTTTCAAGCAGGTCGCCATTGTACTAGCGGTAGATGTACGATGTTGACAAGAAAGGCGGTACAATTTTTAATACCTTAGAAAGGATCTGACATGACTTTAAATACCAAGATGGGTAAGAGGCTGCAACGGACAACATGATAACAAACATTTGCTGCTACGCTCTTGCTTACCAGCCTTGCGACTGACACAGTGAGGGTTAGAAAGCTTTTGTGAACAGGACTAAGGTACATCATGTATCTAAAAGTAAAGGAAAAAAGGAAGAAGGTATTGCCAAATGAAACAGTTCCCAGGAACTGCTACTGTTTTCTGGTACTGTTTGTGAAAGAACCTAGAAAATTGTGTAGCGAGATCGAAGCACGAACTGTTCATCTTTACGACCCAAAAAACACCTCTTGTCTGGCTACACCTTGTCTACAGATTTCTGGAGTCAGCCAAAAGCTTAAAAACTGTGGGTATCTACCTAGGGATCGACTTATAACGCAGTAACAATTGAGGCAAATTCCAGACTGAGAGTGATTGTAAGAATCATAAAGAAATTTAATTGAATATTTGTTTTGCAAATAAAACTGTCTTTTTCTGCTGCTAATTACTTTATTTATCCCATACGCGTTTCGCCTTCTCCTGTTCTAAGGCATCATCAGTGGGATCTATAACGATACAGTTTTGTTAGTTTTAGATCATTAAACAGTTCACTTCGCGATTTTGTGTGAAGAAAAGTAATTGCTTACGATTTGCTGATCTGCGTTTCCTCACATCTGGTCTGGAGGTTAACTGAACTAACAATACCTTCCATCAAGCGATCCTTAAGTATTGTGTTTTTCTTTTTTTTTTTTTTTTTTTTACTAGCAAGAAGTATCAAGTTGGAATAAAACAGACGTCTGCTTTACTGCGGCAGGGCTACTTCAATGGCATACCCGATAAAATAAACTTCACGAGAACTGTGTCTGACGTCACTCGAAGGTATCCACAGAGAGTCTTTACTTTTTGAGTTGTCATTAAAATTCCACCCTTTCAGGGGCAGTCATCCCCCAGGATGCTGTTCTTCAGCCTCTGATTAATAAAAAAAATCAAAGACATGAAATAAATCGAGAGAAGACAAAAAATTCTGATGGGTGACTTGATTTGGTTTATGTGACCTATTCCCTGCAGCAATGGATATGACAGTGATGTGAGCTCCTACTAATCCTACTAATAATTAACAGCGAAGGCATTTTGGTGCGGATGAGGGCACGGAGAGGATTCTGTGTCAAACAGGACGTGAAGCGTGTGGACGGGGAAGGACTCGTGGTTGGGAAAAAGTTGGCAGGAACCATCTGAGATGGAAAATGTAATGTAGGAGGGCTAACAGTAAGGTCTTGGAGCTGGAGACTATTAAAATTAGAGAAGAAAAGGGTGTGGAGGCTATGGAGACGTAAGAAAGGAAGGCTAGTTGTTACTCGGGCAGCAGTAATACATGATAGTCAAGAATGCTGAATGTAATGGGCCAGTCGGGGTTCTTCTGCAATAGAGATGCAGAGCAGGACGAGGTGTGCTGCTATTAGGGGACTGGGAATGACTTAATGAACTGGTAGACAGTAAAGATGGGAGACTGTAGAGAAAGCGAAGTGGAGAGCTTACTGTTCAAGGATTTGAAAGAATTGCTGCAATTTTAAGAGCCACTAAGGTATGAGAAACCTGGATCAGAGACGCAGTGGCTAAAGAAGTAGCCCCAGAAATGTATTGCTCATTATTTCGGATACATATACCGATGTTTACCGCTACAGGAGAAAGTAGGCCATAATCGCCTCGTTTTCTACTTTCAACGTTTCACATTCCGGTCTTACAAGGACACACGAATTAGAATTCGCTGCTGGTCACTTCAGCCGACGTTGAACCGACGGCTCGGTAGGACTAGCGACTGAGACGTTTCCGCAAACACCTCCGCCTTAGCCCCGGCGAGATGTCAGTGGCCGCGCGGACCAGCCAGCAGCCTCCGAGCAGCCGTCGAGAACTGGTCCAGCAACCTTGACCGTGAGGCCTAGCCGCAGCCTCCAGCAGTTCCACCGCTTTCTCCAGCAGCTGGCCGCTTTCTCCGCTCCAGTCGACGACCCGACCCGTAGCGCGCATGCAAGCTGCGAAACGCACAATGTTCTGCAAACGATGAGACACGGTTTTTGCAGCTGAATATTCTCGCATGTCACAGACGCACTTCACACTGAACACAATCTGTAAATGGGGTATTGTCTTTACGTAACCGCTGTCTTTTCATTGGATGTTTACCATCAGTGGCAGTGGCAGTTAATGACGGCCAATCCTCCGTATATGAAACCTTAATTGTCTCATTTTAATTCTGCTACCAGAGATACTTCCTGTCGTCGCAATCGTCATACACCATAAGGAATGTCTTGCCCATCAGCTGATTTTAAATCATGAACCGCAATTCCGCTGGTCGCCTTTTTTTGGTTTTCAACTCTGGAGATAGTTTTCAGTAAGGAGCTATTCGCGACTCTTATTTTCGACGTGTCGATCGCTGTTTTATTATCTTCTGATTAAGGGCGTCAGGCGCGGCCTCCCATCAACATACAAGTTAAAAATACAAAAGTAAACCACAAATGGATTCTAGTCCTGTGAAATCAGGATTAGGAACCAACTGTCGCTTGCGTTTGTAATTTTAACAGATCTGAAGATCTGTGACAGTCCTTGAAACCGATGGTCAAGATATAACAAAACACCAAAAGTCAGACAAAGTAAGTGTACTCTAATCTGTTTATTCATATTTTAATTGTGTTCCTGAGGCGGAGATAGGGAATTAGTTCAGCATAGGCAGTTGAAGGCACCAAACAAAAGCCAAAGTTTTAAATTCCATGATCAAGAAATCGTTCACATAGCAGAACCGTACCGTCATTTGACCTCCGGGCATACACCTGTACGGACGACACAAAAATAAGCATGCCCGGCGTTGAGAAACAACTGAAAGATTTCAAAACAAATAAATCACCGCGAAGATAAGAGGCGACAAATTAAGGTTCATATGTAGGCGCACATATGGTCGTTTTTCCATCGCTCTATTTGCAAGTGGAATAGGGGGAATGACAAGTAGTAGGTATAGAGTACCCTCCGCCACGCACCATAGGTAGCGTGTGAAGTATCACTGTAGATGTAGATTTAGATGTAGAACCTAAGCAAGTGCAAAAAAAACAATCTAAAAATTAATATGCGGGCTATCCATCTTCCTCGGCACAGAGTCAGAGCCGGCAGCTGTGGCCGAGCTGTTCTAGGTGCTTCAGTCCGGAACCACGCGGCTGCTACGCTCGCAGGTTCGAATCCTGCCTCGGGCATGGATGTGTGTGATGTCCTTAGGTTAGTTAGGTTTAAGTAGTTCTACGTCCTAGGGAACTGATGACCTCCGATAATAAGTACCATAGTGCTTGGAGCCATTTGAACCATTTTGAACAGATCCCGAAACAGCCTGGTTCACTTCCCTGTGTCACGGCCATTACGAGGCGCGTTGACTGCTTCACTCTTTGTTTAGGTTAAACTCAAGACAAAGTTCTTAACATTTCTACTGCAATGAAAACTTTATCTGTGCACTGGATTACGGAGTACGGTTATAGATTACGTTGGAAGATAGAAACAAAATTGGCAGAACACAAGCTGGTACAACAGTTTTTTTAACAGATACGCAGTTCTCTGAAAGCTATCGAATGCGATGCACAGTGTTCAGATTATCAATTTCTTTGCAAATTAAGGAGCTTTCAACAGATGAATGTATTTTTCTTGCTGAACACGCCTTTCGACTAGGCGATAAATATACAGGTTAGTGCACGAGGCATCTGCTGAAAAAACTCCCGGAAACAGATGTAGCTCATCGTAATAAGGTTCGCCGACTTATGGAGAAATTTCTACAGTCAGGCTCAGTATTAAATTCCGAATTAACTGGAAGACCAACGGACATAAGTTGTTGGAAATTTCTGACTTTAGGATGCAGAGCACAAAAAAATTATTGCCCTAGTTGACACAAAAAAGGATATCCGGCTTGTCACCTCGCATAAGGCGTTTAGACAAACACTGAAACTGCTCCCTTATAAGGAGACAGCAGCGGACGGATTGAAAGATGCAAATCGTGGAAAGTGAAACCGTTACTGCAAATGGTTTACATCTCTATACAGGTGAGGACAAGTTCCACCTGTCTGATCATGTCAACAAACACAAAGAAACAAGATTATAGCCAACAGAGGATCCTCGTACTGCTTTTGAAACGCGATCGAGTGACCAGAAAATAGGAGTACGGGTAGCAGTATCCAGCGCATTACTGGGCCATTATCTTTGATGAAACCGTGAACAGTAAACGTTATTGTTTAATTGTTTAATAATTCACGATTTCATTGCCCACGTAGAGAAAGACTCATAGTTTCAACAAAATGTCGCTACTGCGTACACAGCTAACAACACAGCTTTTGGGGGGAACGTATAGTCTCACTTAATGTGTGGTCGCCCCTCACTCTTCGGCCCTCACTCCACCAGGCTTTGTTCTTTGGAGTCCAGCTAAATCTGCAGTACATCACACTCTCCGACGTGCGCTGTGTGACTTAAAATCTCAAATAGCTGCGTACCTGGGACGATTACCGTAATTTGTTCTGCAGAACTTGTTTCCCAACAAAATTAAGCGGGTTCAGGCTTGTATAGACGTCCATGAACGTCATACCCAACATTTGTTGCCGAACACCCTGTATAAGCAATCAAATCGCGATAGAGACTTTACATCGTACAGCATAGTCATTTGGTATGGCATAGAATACTGAATTTGAGACGTTGCCTATGAAAGAAATGTAATATTCGTGGAAGGTGTTTTCCTTCACCTCAGATAATAGCGTTTTACAACTGCTTTCATTCTTGTTACAGGTTATCACTCAAGAAGAGGCAGCCGGGTATAGGGGATTCACTCATTCAACGAGCTGCAGAGGTGGAGAAACCTGGTTACTGGTAAGTTTTGCTGTCTGTTTCATATGTAATAGAAACATCCTTTTTACCTGCAGCGATATGTGGACTCGTAAGTCTACAGGGTGAAAAGTATTTAAACCGACAAACTCTGGGAGGTTGTAGGAGACATCAATACAAATATATTTCCCTAATGTCATTTTTTCCTATGAGGGATATTTAAACCGGTAGAGGAAGATTTCTCTGGCGGCAAATTAATTAAACCAACAAATACTTTTCCATTTTCTTATGACCAAGAGACAGCACATTAGGACAACCCAATTTCAATTACAGTAAATTTTCAAAACTGCCTACACTGACACGTAAACAAAGGTTACATCGTCGGATCTTTTTCTGTCTGACACGGGCAAAAACCCCAGGAGTATCCTGAATTGTTCCTGCTGCTGCTACTATCCGGACAACCAGATCCTCTTCTGATGCGACAGGAGTTGCATAAACAAGGTTGCGCATATCTCCCCATACAAAAAAGTCCAGAGCGGACATATCTGGGGCTCGAGCAGGCCATGGTACAGGACCACCTCTGCCAATCCAATGTTCTGGGAACCGTCGGACCAGGAATCGAAGCACACGACGACTGAAATGTGCCGGCGCCCTGTCATGTTGGATCCACATGCGTTGTCTTGTAGGGAGCGGGACGTCTTCCAGAAATTCTGGCGAGAAAATTGTAACAGTGCCTGCCATTTAATGGCTTAGGTAGCAGATACGGCCCAATTAAACAGTCCCCAACAACACTGACCCACACATTAACGAAGAGCCGCACTTGATGAGCGCTAGTCAATGTGACATGTGGGTTATCCTCACCCCAAACATGCAAATTGTGCATGTTGAAGGCTCTATCACGCCCGAACGTTGCTTCATCGGTAAACCACAGAGGATGGAAATGTAGGATGCATTTCACACTGTTCCAGGTACTACTGCGAAAACTGTGCTCTGGGTGGATAATCAATTGGTTCCAGGTTGTGGACACGCTGTATGTGAAATGGACGTAACAACTGCTCTCGAAGGACTGTTCTTACATTTGTCTTTTTCGTACCCATGTTACGTGCAATTGCACGAGTGCTGATTGAAGGATCCCGCTCCACATGCTGCACGACAGCTTCCTCAAATTGCAGCGTTCTTACCGTGCGACGGCGTCCCTGTCCAGGTTATCTGCTGAATGGCCCGGTCTCAGGCAGACGTTGGTACACAGCAGCAAAGGTCGTATGATGCGGGATACGACGATTAGGATATTGTTGTTGATAAACCCGCTGTTCAGCTCGTCAGTTGTGGTGCGCTGCGTAGTACGCACCAACCATTATGAGTGTACTCACTTCAGGTGTATGGCTCCATTAGTAAAGAGAGACAGTGCACTAGTACACTAGTGGACAGCAGTTGCCTACAACTGAAGAGCGTAATACGGCCTCCACTGGTTTAAATAATCCTCGTAGAAAAAAAAAGACATTAGGGAAAAATATTTGTTTTGATGTCCCATACAACCTCCTAGTTTGTTGGTTTAAATACTTTCTACCCTGTATATGTTCAGTCGAGAGCAGCTTTATAATACCATCACAGATCGATTAATATTTTGATGGAGGTGTGTTTACAAATATCTAAGTTTTTTCGTGACAAGACCTAACCTGGACCCCGACTTGCCGCTACTGCCATCTGTTGCAAAACGGCGGAGGTAAAGTTATAGATTTCGTAAATACCATTCTTCTTCCATCCATTTAAAAATAAATGTGTGCCAAAAAAATAGTTTTTCGTTCTGTAGTTGCTTAGGCTAAATGTTGGTGCTGGAAACGGAGAAAGGGGGATGAGTGCAGGGTACAAGATAATATCGGAACTCGGGGGTAGCCGTCTCAGAAAGGTTGGGAGTCACCGGTCTAGGGGCCAGCGGATGCTCTCTGTTTTGCGGGTGTGCCCTCGCGCTGATTCTCTTTGGCGCGGGCGTTTAGCAGCGCCGCCTCAGAGTCGCGCTCGAGCAGGATTTGCGCGCGTGGCCGCCCTCGTGGCAGGTGGACGCGCTGTACAGAGCGGCCGTGCTGTGGGTGCACCACGGCCCGTGGACACGGCCGCTAATTACGAGTATTTCGCTGAGGAGGGCGCTCCCCGCCTCACACACACGTGCGCACACAGCGCGGGACATCAAACGGCTTGCCGCCCGCCGCACTGCGCTGCAACGCGAACCAGCAGCGCGCCCTGTGTTTGGCCGGCGACAGACCCCGTCTCCGCTACCAGACCGCTGATAGCGATGCGCAGCGCTTCTGTCTGACGCAGCAAAGTTCGCCAACAGGCGTGACAAGAAATTTTAGTACGTGAGAATGGAATAGGAAAGAAGCCGAGTGTAGTGTTACCAGACATACCCTCCACCACATTCCTGATGTAACTTGTAGTATGTAGATATACACAGTGAGACCAACTCCACAGGCAACATACATCTGGGATTTCCTGACAAAATATTATAGTCCCACTGTCGTTCCTTATATGACAGGGTGATTTTGCTGAATGTGTAAAAATTCTAACAAACATTACTTGAGAATATGATGTTATTGTTGTTATGGTTTTCAGTCCCGAGACTGGTTTGATACAGCTCTCCATGCTACTCTATCCTGTGCAAGCTTCTCCCAGTACCTACTGCAACCTACATCCTTTTGAATCTGCTTGGTGTATTCATCTCTTGGTCTCCCTCTACGATTTTCACCCTCCACACTGCCCTCCAATACTAAATTGGTGATCCCTTGATGCCTTAGAACATGTTCTACCAACCACTGCCCTCCAATACTAAATTGGTGATCCCTTGATGCATTAGAACATGTTCTACCAACCGATCCCTTCTTCTAGTCAAGTTGTGCCACAGACTTCTCTTCTCCCCATTCCTATTCAATACCTCCTCATTAGTTATATGATCTACCCAGCTAATCTTCAGCATTCTTCTGTAGCACCACATTTCGAAAGCTTCTATTCTCTTCTTGTCCAAACTATGTATCGTCTATGTTTCACTTCCATACATGGCTACTCTCCATACAAATACTTTCAGAAACGACTTCCTGACACGTAAATCTATACTCGATGTTAACAAATTTCTCTTCTTCAGAAACGCTTTCCTTGCCATTGCCAGTCTACATTTTATATCCCCTCTACTTCGACCATCATCAGTTATTTTGCTCCCCAAATAGCAAAACTCCTTTACTACTTCAAGTGTCTCATTTCCTAATCTAATTCCCTCAGCACCATCCGACTTAATTCAACTACATTCCATTATTCTCGTTTTGATTTTGTTGAAGTTCATCTTGTATCCTCCTTTCAAGACACTATCCATTCCGTTCAACTGCTTTTCCAGGTTCTTTGCTGTCTCTGATAAGGAGCCCAAAGGATTGCGTCTTAAAGTGTTTAAACTTTGGCAGCGATGTTGACCTGTTTGCGCGGGTGATGATAACTACACTTAAATTTATGTCGCTTTAGTTAATAAAAATAATATAATTATTCCTGATGTAAATGAGATTCAAATGTTGCTTGACTGAATGTAGGTGCCGCGATTTAAATAACATTCCCCAACTACAAACTGTCAAAGCTTAATGTAAAGTTTATTATTCTTCATCACACACACAGAATAAAAACTGGTGATTAAACCGGATGACATCGTTAAGCGAAATAAATTTAGCACGAGCCGCCAAAATACTGGTTGGAAAACAAGTTATATAACAACAAAAAAAAAAAAAAAAAAAAAAAAAAAGGAAGAGAAACAGCAAATTTTCACTGCTTAAATTGTTCCAAGTCACTTCAATACTATCACAAGAAAATTAAAAAGTAATAAACATGCGATGTTATGAACTTAATTGTTGATCGGCGTTCAAATCAATAGAGTCCCACTAGCTAACTGAGTTAAAGTTAGACTCATTGCAGATAACGCCAAGTCCACTCCAGCTTAACCTACGATAAATACAAGATCCACAGAACTGCTGGAGGAATAAAATCAGAGTACTGACTATTATAGATTTTTCTAACTCCCACTGAACTATCGCAGAATATCTACAAATATTGGGACCGTTGTCTCCAGTGGTGGCCAGTTAACATGTGCCAATGAGCTACAGCACACGGTAAAAATAGCTCTATAATTATGCTATTTCTCTTCGAATGCCAGCCACAAATCATAGTAATATAATGGCGTTTCCCTTAGAAGGCGATCCAGAAAACGCACTAAAACGTCACCATTTCTCTTGGAATACGTGCTGGTATGCAAATAAAATGGCCGAAAACTTGTTTTCTGTAGCGCTCTCTCCGAGATAACTCGAAATCAGTGTCGGGTGCTGAAATCATGGTCAGCCCCACTACGATCAACTCGGAGGAGGGACTCAGATGTCTGTTTCAACTTTGCAGGCTCCAATGCTATGTCATTTATTTCGGCACAACGGGTGCTACGTTGCTCACAGTACTAGCTCCGCCTTTTCCTTTGAAACTCTGTGTAACGTACTGTGCAAGCGTATTAAGGAACAGCTGCCGTAATCCTAAGTGGGTGAGTGGGGCCAAGCCTAAACCCACCAGCTCGGGTTCGATTTCCACTGAGTGCACAAACTTTTTCATTTAATTTTATTCCTTGCGATATTAGATACTCGATTATAAAATTTAAATATACTTCAGCAGTTCAGTTTATTCAAACAAAATTAAGACATTCAATTTACTTGCAACCCTTATAAGTGTACACTACATCGTAACACACACGTAAAATTTTGCACACGCCCCTACTGTTCGCCTCGGAAGAACTTCAGAGTTCCAAAAGCGAACGGGTCTACCATACCTCAAACTGACGTAGTCTTACCTCTGCAACTTCAGCCACAATATTGAGAAAGAAGCAATGTGGCGGCCGGCTAAAGTAAGTTTGGCGCCTCCTTACCCGAAAATTCACCTCTTGGTGCCTGTAGCCGAGCGACCATGGATTCACATCCTGGAAGATGGGGTGCACAAGAAATACAGGCCCCGCAGCGAATTTGTGACGTCACACTAGTCACCTTGTCCGCCATTCTTCGTGGACGTTTAGCTCTGTACAGGACCTACGAGAAATCAATATGTCAATGAAAAACTATTTACTAAAGCTCTTAACTTCATCGTGTGCTATCGAGGGCTTGCATTGTTTTAAACACGCAGTTAAGAATCACTACATACCCGCCATGGCCTGTATTTCTAGTGGGCGTCGTTGGCAGTAAACAGATTTGGCAGTTCCACACAGTCCCAGCCGTGCAGATCCAAGACCACCAATCTCTCCAGCCACCTGACAGCGCGTACAATTTAGCCGTGACGCTCGACCAAAACCATCACTCACTTTAGCTCAGTTTGCAGTGCTTTGTGTTACAACACATGGCAAGAAAAGCGTTCCGAGGGTGGTATACCTAGGTAAATGCTGTCGCGTTAACGTCAGTTAAGCCAGCCGCTCTGGCCGAGCGATTCTAGGCGCTTCACTCCGGAACCGCGCTACTGCTACGGTTACAGGTTAGAATCCTGCCTTGGGCATGGATGTGTGTGATGTACTTAGGTTAGTTAGGTTTAAGTAGTTCTAAGTTCTAGGGGACTGATGGACTCAGATGTTAAGTCCTATGGTGCTGAGCCATTTGAACCCTTTGAACATCAGTTACGCCAGCCAACAACGCAAATGTATACTGAATCACCCGTGTTGTCACTTCTATGGCGTTCCACTTTCGTTTACCTGCACGTTTCATTATCATTCTGACATCAGACAGACAAAAAGTGTAAACACTCGACCATTCGTGTAAATGAACAGATGGATTTCTTAAATCACTTCCAGGAACTACCACAATAATGCTTCTACTGTACACTCTTCATTTCAGCATTCTGCAAGTGAGTTCTCCGTCTGTAATGACTTCGATATCGACGTTAAGCTTAAGTTTCATTCACAGGGTGGTGTCGCGCATTCTCTCCGCATTATGGATGGAATGAGGCAATTCGTGTCTATCAGCGTATAAGATATTATTACTTTCAATTGTAACACGCCTCCATAAAGATTACTCGTCGAGTGCTGCATATGTCGTATACCGCTTACTTTGCGCTGAATTCTAGCGTTTAATTACTCGTTTATTGACATATTTTATGGAGTATTTCAACATTCATTCCTATATTGGGAAAGCGGGCATTAGGATAATTTCGTGAAGTTTTCGCCAGTGTCAGAAAAATGGGCTCTAACGATCATAACGTTAGCTAAACAAGGAATACTGTGCTACTGAGCTTTGAGTTTTTGATTTTAATGACGCTATCGCATTTTACAGGCCATTAGTTCACACGCTAGGTTACGTCTGCCTGTGCTTCACAAAGAAATAAGATATATTTCAATTCATTTCTGCTTTACATTTGCAGTTCAGCATTGTCTTCTGTATCAAGACACTAGAAACTAAAATAAGTACTTTGGGCCAAATATCGACTTGTTGCTATGGTAAGTTTATTAACGTAAGTAGAAGAAAGAGTTACCATGCTCGCCTCATGCGTTATCTGTAGCTGCGACATACTTTTATCGCGTCTACCTCCCATCGATTTAACGAAACGAGATCTAAATGTAGGCGGAACTCGATAAATGTCCCAAGAAACTACCGATTCTAACAATGGAGACGCAAGTTATAAGACTACAGGTTTCACTGGGGGACGTTTCAGTCACCATGAGCTCATCTTCGCGGAAATTACATTACGTAAGGCAGCATGTCTGCGCGGAGGATGGTCATCGCTGATGAAGTCATTCGTTCCGTTCTTCTATTGAATACGGCGAGTAGGAAAAGCGTTTAGTACGATTCGACTTGGTCGTTGTGGTGTCTGACCGTTCTTTACGGTTCTCCGCAAGTTTAGATTTGCATGTCATATGCGTTCAGTGAGAATGTGTGTGGGAGTTGCAAGTACGCTTTTTTTTTCTTTTTTGTGTCGCTAGTAACCAAGAGTGAAGCGGATCGTTCTTGTCCTGCTGATCTGAGATTGTGATTTTCTTCTGCCGACAATTTTGCGAACAATATCTATAATTTTTGTCGTCTTGCAGCAACGTCCATACTTTCCAAACCACTATGAAGTGCATGACAGAGGGTACTTCAGGCAATAACACTTATTAGGTCTTCTTCCCATTCCATTGGGAAGCATGGCTATCATCAACACAAAGGCTGGTTTGAATACCACGGTGTTTTGCTAGGCATGGTACTATTTGAGGTTGTATGCTGATGCTTTCCTCCGACCTTCGAACTGACTCATCCATCCACCTATAGGAGGATATACAGGTTAAGATTGATTCCAAATCACGGTGATGATCGGCATTTCTCACATTCACGAAAATTACTAGTGGCGAAGTAAGTGATAGATGGAAATCGTAGCACTTACGAGGAATCGATCAGAGACCCTTCGATCCGCAATCTTGCACTTTACTGCAGTGTAACCGGTTCAAATGGTTCAAATGGCTCTGAGCACTATGCGACTTAACTTCTGAGGTCATCAGTCGCCTAGAACTTAGAACTAATTAAACCTAACTAACCTAAGGACATCACACACATCCATGCCCGAGGCAGGATTCGAACCTGCGACCGTAGCGGTCACGCGGTTCCAGACTGAAGCGCCTTTAACCGCACGGCCACACCGGCCGGCGCAGTGTAACCGATAAACATACAGAATTAGATACCCTGTACTATACAAATAATAGTATTAACGCCGCAATGTGTATTTACTTGCTTTATTTGGGAAATACGCGTGTTTTAATCCTTCAATTCAGGAATAGTGGAAAATATCGTCTCTGGAAAAGCATTATGCTTAAGACAAGGCCGAGTTGATTGAATAAATAATCTGCTATCATCCACCCTATGACTAATTTCAGTTAACACTATCTGAAATGGTACTGGATTTAGCTTCAGGGGAGATCTTATCGCCGAATCTGTAGCATGGGGACAAACTGTGTACCGCACGGAGTGGCTGCGCGGTTTAAGGCACCATGTCACTGATTGCGCGGCCCCTCCCGCCGGAGGTTCGAGTCCTCCTTCGGGCATGATTGTGTGTGTTGATCTTAGCATAACTTAGTTTAAGTTACTCAAGTAGTGTATAAGTCTAGGGACCGATAACTTCCGCACATTGGAACGCCGGCCGGGGTGGCTGAGCGGTTCTAGGCGCTACAGTCTGGAACCGCGCGACCGCTGCGGTCGCAAGTTCGAATCTTGCCTCGGGCATGGATGTGTGTGATGTCCTTAGGTTAGTGAGGTTTAAGTAGTTCTAAGTTCTAGGGGACTGATGACCTCAGAAGTTAAGTCCCATAGTGCTCAGAGCCATTTTTTCAGCAGTTTGGTTCCTTAGGAATTTACGCACATGTCAACATTTTGACAAACTGTGGCAGGAATGATGCAACAAAGATTGTATTCCTATATTCTACTGTTATACTGAGGTATTAAATACATGAGAAACTCCAAAACCTACTAATTTAGAGATACCACTATTTTGACGTTCATCAGTAACTCATGAAGCTGTCCCGCTCTGCGTTAGATATGGTATAGAAAGTATTATTGACTAAACTCTTCTCAGTTTGGATGCCTCGTCATTTCGAATAAAACTGTCGATCTTTCGACAACTGAAAACGATTTTGTTCATCTATGGCGCCACGGATGACTCCGACCACAGATGTTGTTTTGTTTTTCACCATTCTACTCAGTTTCTTCCTCCTCTTTTAGTAGATGTTTGCTCACGACATGTGTGTGTATGTGTGTGTGTGTGTGAGAGAGAGAGAGAGAGAGGGAGAGAGAGAGTGTGAGAGAGACAGGCACAGAGAGAAAGAGAGAGAGAGAGAGAGAGAGAGAGAGAGGGAGAGAGAGAGAGAGAAGGATAAAAGGATGAAGAGTCGGTCGTGGAGAAGTGCGAGGGAGGACAAGGAAAGCAATATGTATAATCATGGGTGGAAGTAAACTTTCAGAGACAGAAATAACGCTTGGAGACATTATGAATTGCGAAGATACAGCTGAGTACCTCCATTAAGAGTGTAATGTAGCTATTGCAACGGTGCATGAAGTCCAAGTGTTTACGTGAGTGTGGCTTGCGAATGCGTCCGTACAGCTGGAGGCGCGAGAGAACTTTTGTCCTTGCAGTTTGCGTCGGTAGCTGCAAACACAAGGACGGAGTGGGACGATTGCGGCTGCCTCTAAGAGATTCGCGTATTGCGCAAGCAGGGGCGCGCCTCGTGAGGCGACACACATGAGGATCGTGGCGTGACGAGAAACGAGGACGCGACATTCAGTACGATGCTGTGCGTTTACCCAATCACACAAACACAAAACACACGTACACATGCAATCAGTATAGGATGTAAGTGCAGCATTTTTGCCTAATATTCCATGCGTCATTCGATTTTGACTCTAAACAGCATTGTGTCAGAATGTTAACTTATCCGTCTTAAGGAGAAAAGAAGACGCTAGTTAAGTCTGTGATGCGACATAATTGCAGGACAGGTGGTAAAGTACATCGGAAATAAATTACATTATAATATCAGATGTAATAGAGAGTAGGCCTTATTTTGTAGCATAAGCATCACCATTGAAATAGCTCTCGAGGCTACGGCAGGAATCGGACAGAATTCGTATTTCAATTGACAACGGTATTCCAAAGAGCCATAGCTACAACTAAAAATAACACGCGGGATATACTCACAATCATGTGATGCAGCGTTCAGAAGTATACATTGTCGTCCAAGGAAAACATTTTGAAAAAATTGCAATTGTGATTTCAAATAAAGTTTCTTTTTTAGAATTCCGGAACTGTTCGAGTTCGAAAACGAAATATACGGTAGTTGGAACTACAACGATACCGCTGAGGTACGACAGCAGCTATGCATTCCATTTGTATAAAATAATGTGAAACCACAATATCCGTCATGTCATGTAATCACAAGGGTTTCTCGCAAACGATGCACCATACTGAGCTAGAAATTTTTCGCCCTTCTTACGGACATCGCCTGGGAAGCATTTCGAAAAGTTGCATAAGAGATCATAGCCCTGGGATGTCATACGTTATAGGATTTATGCGAGTCTTATAGCCTAAAGCTCCAATATTTCCATTTTGGATGTTTTCCGTTGGCTCGCACGAAAGCTGAACTTGCTTAAGCAGATAATCGGGAAATGTTTCTGTTGGAAAGATCTCAGTAGAACCATCAAAAGGATACAACAAAAAAGGAAAATCTTGACTGGACTTCTTAGAATACTTAGGAATGGAACTGACAATCAAAACATGTTCAATTTCTTTGTCGTTGCAAGCCAGTTCTGTTGTCTTTTGTGTGGTGGAAAATCTTGTGGATTTGTAAAATGGTGTAATGGGCTACGGAACTCACACCGAAAGAGCCGCTCCCTAATTAATGTTTAGAAAAATCGATTCTGATTCGCCGGCCAGAGTGGCCGAGCGGTTCTAGCCGCTACAGTCTGGAACCGCGCGACCGCTACGGTCGCAGGTTCGAATCCAGCCTCGGGCATGGACGTTTGTGATGTCCTTAGGTTAGTTAGGTTTAAGTAGTTCTAAGTTCTAGGGGACTGATGACCTCAGAAGTTAAGTCCCATAGCGCTCAGAGCCATTTGAACCATTTGATTCTGATTCACCAAGATTTGATAGCAAAATTTTAGCTCTTTCTCTCGGTAAAGCTTGTTTCACTAATTGCGAAATACTTTCCCGCTTCAGAAACAATGGCTGGGAAAGGTACATTTTGATGAAATATCAAAGAAGTAGCGCTAGTTATGAAAAGTCCACAAAACACAAAAGGAAGAGGGCCTCGTATTCCACAATATTCTTTGAGGTTTGTCTAAAGGGCTCATTTCCCTTCTTTCCACTTCTATTCATTCACGTAACTTTACATAAAGATTCAATGAACTATTGTTAAGTGAATGATAACACGGATAACAAAGTTTTCTTATCCGACCACGCAACATGTATATGTCCCAATAAACATAGATGTGTCCCACCGAGTAATGAAATGATATTGATTCCGAGAGAACAGACCTTGCAATATTACAAAAGTGAATTCACATGTTACTACCTCGTTAAACACTGAAAACTAAGACTGGACTGATGAGCAAACACGTTTGGCTAATAAACATGATTCGATAAGGATCCGATCATTACCTGAATAAATGGGCGCCCAAGCTAACCGTGGAAGACTCAATTACAGGTGTGGGGCACAATAATTTGCATCCAAGGTGAATCATCATTCAGATAAAAATTCAAGGTCATGCGTGCGGGACGGAAGCTGACACACCACCTGAAAAAGTGCGCGAAAATAGTCTTCAACGGAATTCGAAATGAACGTTGCAACGACTGCTAATGCGTATATTGTAAATTACAAGGGAAAAAATGCAGGTGAACCTAAAGAGTACCGATGTTGTAATCTGTCATCTAATAAAAGCATGCCTGATACACTGAGTTGAGTACTGAAAACAATTCAGAATCATTTATCGTAATGCAGAACTGCAGAATGACGGTGGCAAGTGTTTGACTGGAGTTAAATGGAAGATCAGTCTAGTTTCGTAGTGAAATGAGCAAAAAACAGATGCTCTCGTAGGAGAGTAATAAGACAGTTTTCTTTTTTCCTGAGGACAATTAGAATAATTTCGCAATTCTTTTTGCCGTCTGGATCGGAATGCGTGCATCTTCTGTCTTTCATGAATTTGCCGCAGACTTGACTGTAAACACTAACCATTCTTCTCACCATTTTTCGAACTGCTCCCAACGATGGGCAGCTGTTACATGAAAAACGAAAGGATATTACCAGCTGTCCTTGGAGCCGTTGCCGGTAACCTTCAGACTGCTGTTTACAGCGGAATCCAGGAAAATCTACTGTGCTTAGCATCACTAGAGTTAATAGATAAGCACTACAGCTACTTGTCTCTTTCATGCTGAAGGCTTGAGAAACCGTCAACGTGAAATAGAAATTTCATTAACAGGACGTTATACATCAACGAGAGAAACACGTCGGAGAGAAACCGAAAGCTAAATCATTGGTCAGGAGAAAAAAGTCTTCAATGTACTTGTGATTTCGGAAAGCATCTCTCGCGTGAACCTCAGCTTGCTCTTTTCTCACATGATATCGTACAAACTACGGATGGAGGGCAACAACCTATTCCATGTTCCTAGATTTCCAGAAAGCGTTTGACACGGTGGCCCACTGCAGACTGTTGACGGAGGCATGAACATACGGTTTTCGTTCCCAGATATGTGAGTGGCTCGAAAGACTGTTTGAGTAACAGAAACCAGTTCGTTGGCCTTGACGGCGAGTGTTCGTTAGAGACAAGGGTACCGCAAGGAGTGCTCGAGAAAAACCTGATAGTACCGCTTTTGTTTTATACATGCATGAAAGACGTGACGGACGGGATGAGCAGCAATTTACGGCTGTTTATTGATGACGCTATGGTGTACGGGAAGGAGTGACTATAAGAGCATACAAGATGACTGAGGTGAAATTTTCTAGCTTGTGTGGTTAATGGCAGCTTGCTCTAAATGTAGAAAAATGTTAAGTTAATGCGGAGGAGTTGAAATAAGAATCCTGCAACCTTCGAATACAGAATTAGTAGGGTGCAGCTTGACCCAAGTCAATAATGAACTGGAATGACGAGTTCGTTGGCGTGGCCATCCTCCGGAACAAGCACAGAAATATGAGTACGTCAAGTTGGTAGAAGAGAAGGCGAATGTTGGTCTTCGTTTTAATGGGAGATTTTTGGGAAAGTGTAGCTCGTCCATAAGGGAGACGACCTGTAGAACGCTAATGCGATCCAGTCTTGAGTACTGTTCGAGAGTGTAGGACCCCCGCCAGGTCGTATTAAAGGAAGACATCGACGCAGTTCAGAGGTGTGGAGCTACATTAGTTACCGGCAGGCTCGATCAGCATGCAAGTATTACGGAGATGTTTCGGGAACACAAACGGCAATCTGTAGAGAGAATCCGTCTGCTTGGCTGAGTGGTGACGTGTTTGCCTACCATGCAGCACTCCCGGATTCGATTCTCGGCCGCTTTGGAGTTCTTCTCTGGTTGTGGACAGGATGTTGTGTCCTCCTTATCATCACTACGTCATCACCGACGCGCAAGTCACCCAATGTGGCGTCACCTGGAATAAGACTTGCACCCGGCGGTCGAACTTCCACGGATGGGACCTCCCGGCCAACAAAGCCACACGATGATTTAATTTTTTTCCCTAGAGGGAACACGACGCAATTATTTTTGCAAGGCACTGTTGCATTTGAGGCCAAATGTAGATCAGTTCTACTGCCGCCAACGTATATTTCGCGTAAGGATCGAGAAGATAAGATGAGAGAGAAATTAGGGTTCGAAAGGAAACTTTTAGACGCCCGTTTCTCCCTCGCTCTGTTTGCGAATGAAACAGGAAAGGACATGACTAGCAGCGGTACAAGCTACCTTCCACCATCCACCGTACGATGGTTTGCGGGGTATGTGTGTAAATGTAGATCATCTTAAAATCCATTAAAACATTGCTCTGTACTGCAACGTCACTGTAGCTGGAATGCTGTGCCATCCTTAAAACATTTGCCTAACGACATCGTCGTGTCACAACATTTTTAAAATGCTGTAAACGATTTTTTTTGGATTCTGCGCTAAATTCTGTAAAGCAAGGAAAAGCACACATGAAATGTATTGAATATTAAGAAAATGGTTGAAATTATGACACAGCGTAAATAAAACATGAAAACACCCTTCCGGGCTCTGGTTTTATACTGAATATCACATTTTTATAATGTTCAAAAATATAATCCTCCTGGTAACACCAGTATGCGGCACAGTTCGCACGAGCAAGAATGCAGAACACGCCGCGCCGTACAATGCGAGCTGTGAAAAGAATAAAGTCCATTCTCCTTGCATAGTTGCCCTCAGAGTAGCAAGGGTGTGAGGAGAGGGCCAACGAAATTCCTGGACGTCATCTTCAGGTCCAAGTTGAGAGATTAAGTTGCTCACATAACGTACCGAATCTTTTTGTGTTAAATATGTTCGCCAGAGAGATAAGCTGCTTGTAGCCGAATGAGGATCTCCATTGTTGAACGAATAACCAGGTATTGTACTAATTGAAGGCCATCTTCATAGGTCTGTGTAGTCACGATGCGGCGTAGAGAGCTAAGAAGGTTGTTCAGTTTATCCGCTCACGCAGACACTGTCTCTTCTCAAGAGAATACCTTTCTTGAAAGTTCGTTTTGGAAGACCTAGAATGAAGTGCTCGCACTAAAAAGTGTGTGAGACATTGATGTAGCCTTGCTTGCCTACTGTTTAATCTATACACTGAAGGACATATGACAGATATAAAAGGAATGATCAGGAGTGGACTTAAAGTGAAAGAATATAAAATTCGTTGGTGACAATTCTATCCTCAGTGAGGATAACGAAGAGCTGCAGCACTTGAATGAACGGTGTAATGGCGAAAGGAGTAAGAATTTGGACTGAGAATGAACCGAAGAAAGACAAAGGTGAATATTTTTAGCATGGTGCAGCGTAGGTAGCAACTGTAAAATGTAATTATATTAAATTTCAGCCTCCAGTTGCATAAGCAAAGAAACTTTACCTACCTGCAGCCGAAGCCTAGGTAAAGTTTCTTTGCTTATGCAATTGGAGGCTGAAATTTAATAGAAAAACGAAGATAGTGAGGAATAGCAGAAACTGAATTAGCGATAAACATAAGCTTACAATTGGGGGTCACGAAGTAGACGGAGTGTAGGAATTCTGCTACCGTAGTAACAAAATGCAAATGATGGACGTAGCAAGGAGGACATTAAAAGCAGACCAGCACAGGGTAATAAGAGGGCATTCCTGGAAAAAACAGGGCTGCTAATATCAAACATCGACCTTAATTTGGGGAAGAAATTTCTGAGATTATGCATTTGGAGCAAAGCATTCTAAGGAAGTCTGGTATCTTCGTAGTCTTGGAAAGCCTAGCCGTTTTGGTCCATCGAATTGTATGGAAATGAGTCGTGGAGTTTGGAAAACCGGAAAATATCAGAATCGAGGCCTCTGAGATGTGGTGCTATAGAAGGATGCTGAAAATTAGTTGGACCGATTATAAAAAAGGTGAGGACAGTTTTCGCAGAACTGTTTGTGATAGAAATATATGGAGAACATTGACAAAAAGACGGGACAGCATGATAGGACGTGTTAAGACATCAAGGAATAACTTCCATGGTACTAGAGGAAGCTGTAGAGGTTAAAAACTGCAGGGGAAGACAGACATAAGACATATTCAAGAAATAATTGAGTTATTGGGTGTAAGTGGTACAGTGAGATGAACAGGTTGGCACATAAGTGGGAGTCGCTGCGGATCGCATCAAAACTGATGACCCCTAAAGAAGTCTTCATTTCAAAGAAGTGTGCTAGCACGACGCTAGCTAACAATCTGGGAAGACCGGTCCTCCAGTGATATGCTCAATGTCGGTACATGTCGCCGTGGCCACTGTCAATATCTCTGTTGTCGCAAACAGTGATCGATATACAGATACAAATAATTACTGACCTTATCCGTAGCAGCAACGGCAGTAATACGAGCGCTGCAGCATAAACGCCGCTGTGGACTTCTTGATGGCTTATCATTTATCCATAAGGAAAACAGTGTACCAAGAGATCACAGCGTGACACTAATCTCGGCCGGTCACTGACGCGAAGCACGTAACAGGATCTACGCTATACTGGTAGCCGAAAATGCAGCAGAGAGCGAACACTGCGGCTATAAGTAACGTCAGACGGAACCAGTGCCTTTGAACGAAATCCAGAAATGTCTTACGCTTCAGACACACATTCCAATTCAAATCCAAAGTCGCTGTCCATGACCAGATATGTGCAGCGTTTTTCTAAAAAAAAAAAAAAAAAAAAAAAGCACGAAATCCGACGTGGCACCTCTGCCCGCCGTACAGGGTATTTTTTGCGTAATTTATTAGCCGCGGAAGGCCGAATGAGAAGACTTACAAATATACCATTAGGTCAAAACTACCCGGACACCTGGCTGAAAATTACTTAAAAGTTCGTGGCACCCTCCATCGGTAATGCTGGAATTCAGTATGGTGTTGGCCCACCCTTGGCCTTGATGACACCTTCCACTCTCACAGGCATACTTTAAATCAGGTGGTGGAAGGTTTCTGGGGGAATGGCAGCCCATTCTTCACAGAGTGCTGCACTGAGGAGAGGTATCGTTGTTGGTCGGTGAGTTCTGGAACGGCATCGGCGTTCCAAAACATCCCAGAGGTGTTCTATAGGATTCAGGTCAGGACTCTGTGCAGGCCAGTCTATTACAGGGATGTTACTGTCGTGTAACCACTCCATCACAGCCCGTGCGTTATGAACACATGTTCGATCGTGTTGCAAGGTGGAATAGCCATCCCGGAACTGCTCTTCAACAGTGGGAAGCAAGAGGGTGCTTAAAACATCAATGTAGGTCTGTGTTGTGATAGTGCCACCCAAAACAAGAAGGAGTGCAAGCCCCCTTCATGCAAAACACGACCACACCATAACACCACCGCCTCCGAATTTTACCGTTGACACTACACACGCTGGCAGATGACGTTGATCGGGCATTCGCCATACCCACACCCTACCATCGGATCGCACATTGTGTACCGTGATTCGTCACTCCACACAACGTTTTCCCACTATTCAATAGTCCAATGTTTACGCTCCTTACACCAAACGAGGCGTCGTTTGCCATTTATTGGCATGGTGTGTGGTTTATGAGGAGCCGCCCTACCGTAAAATCCAAGTTTTCTCACCTCCCGCCTAACTGTCACAGTACTTGCCGTGGATGCTGATGCAGTTGGGAATTCCTGTGTGATAGTCTGGATAGATGTCTGCCTATTACACATTACGACCCTCTTCAAGTGTCGGCGGTCTTTGTCAGTCAACAGACGAGGTCGGCCTGTACGTTTTTGTGCTGTACGTGTACCTTCACGTTTCCACTTCGTTATCACATCGGGAACAGTGGACCTAGGGATGTTTAGGATTGTGGAAATCTCGCGTACAGACGTTTGACACAGGTGACACCCAATCACCTGATCGCGTTCGAATCCATGAGTTCCGCAGTACGCCCAATTCAGCTCTCTCACGATGTCTAATGACTACTGAGGTCGCTGATACGGAGTACGTGGCAATAGGTGGCAGCACAATGCACCTAATATGAAAAACGTATGATTTTGCGCGTGTCCGAATACTTTTGATGACATAGTGTAATACCGCCGCTGTTCTCGGAGTCCGTCTCCATATCGCTGGATTGGCGGGACATTACACCTCGCATTAGTCGACGGTATACCGCAACATAGACTGTAGTTTTGCAGTAAGTAATATGTACTATGATTAATTTTGGATCGCGACATCTCGAAATTATGTAAGTAACCCCTACAGCCCTGCACTCGACAACGTAGACTGCCAACAGCCTCACATACGTAAATACTTAAGCTGCCCACAATTTGATACTTGCGCACACACACACACACACACACACACACACACACACACACACACACACACACATCGTGAACACGTGAACAATAGTGGTCCAATTACCGTGGTCCCACTTCTCTTTTGGTCTACGCAGGACGCTACTTTTGCATTTCTAACCATTAACAACAACATGCTGAATCATGTTTACTAAGAAGTCTATTCAGATATCCCATACTCAGATTTTTTTTTCTATGAGACGACTGCACAAAACCGTAATGAGGGAGTGCTGAAACAAAAGAAGAATTTTCCCCGCAGCATGCAGACGTCACCTAACTGGTTGCACCTGACGGGAGCTGTGAGAACGGCTTTGGTGGTGACGCAGAGTTTGCTCACATCGTTGGCATTGGACGGCTGCTCCAAGGTCCTGCTTTTTCCTGCTACGACTATTACACCACACAGCAACGCCACGTCTGCGTGTATCACGGATCCCTGAGAACGCACGCCGTACGAGTGAATCACGAGCTTCACGTATCTGATGTCCAGCACTTGTGGCGCTACCACAGGTCGTGAGCAGCTGTTCTCTGTTGTTGCTGTTTATACGACGCCCACGCTACTAACGCTGTCAGGACAAAACGAATGCTCTGCACACATTCATTTACATCTAAAGCCACTTTCCGAGCGTCTGTACGTGTTTTCTCTGTCACCTTCAAAAAGATATCTACAGTTCGTTGAGACGGTTCGAGTGCCTGGTTGCTGGCGAAGTGACTAGGGAAGGTCAACTGCCTCATCTGAGCGATGCCGAGAGCGGGCAGGGATCGTGTTCTTGCTGGGGAACCACCCCTGCCTTCCAAAGAGGTTTCACGAAAGAAATCAAATCGTTAAAATAGGGAATGAGAGGCTGCAGTTATAGGTCTCGTGTCTATTACTTCGTTGCCTCGTTAGCTTACAGTAGCTAATGGTCAAATTCTGCAGCCTCACCCTTAGAATTTACAATCTAAGCTTGGTCAGGTTTGATGTTAACCACGTCATTCTTAATGGAAAAGCTGACAGGCAATGGAAACACACAATAAAAGTCTTCAAGTGCTAGAAACAAGAAGCAAAAATGAAGTTCCACTCAATCATACACAAGAGATAGTGCATAAAACCAGAAATATACACAAATCACTCCCCTCTCCTCTCTCTCCCCATCTACGTCAGCGGCACACAAGTAGGAAAGAAAAATCCCGCGAAGCTACGTTACACACCTCTACGGATATCTGTATCTATACTGGTGCATAAGACAAGTCGATATATATACGAAGTTGCAACTTCATATATGTATAGTTAGGCTCACCACCCATTTCACCATCTTCTTCTGTGCGGATGCACAAACAGTGCCCGAACTCTTACGGGAATCGGCGGTAAAGCCGCGAGTGATGAGTATGATGGGGAGGGGCACTATGAATATAGTGCGGGACAATAAGTTGCCAATGTGGGTCTCACGGGAGGCGTGACAGAGGTAAGTCCCTGCAGTCGCACTATCGTCTGTTGGTCAGATGGACTGCTGACACGGTAGCTAAGGGTGTTCGGTCAGGGGGCTGCTAGCCCTCTGTAATAAAAAAAACTGAGTAAAGGAATGAACGATCAGCTCGAACGGATGTCTTGTGACGTCCGCACAGACCAAACGCAACGAACAATACCGAACAAAATGAAAAAAAAGATGGATAGAGCGTCTGCCATGTAAGCAGGAGATCCAGGGTTAGAGTCCCGGTCGGGGCACACATTTTCAGCTGTCCACGTTGACTTTATCAACGCCTGTATGCAGCTAAGGGTATTCATTTCACTGTAAAGAGAAGTTGTTGTCACTACCAAAAATCTCTAGATGGATTAATTTATCCACACGCACACAAACGATGTGTTTATGAAGCATTGCAATTTCTTCCTGCTAGTGTAATGAGCAATACGAAGATCACTGAGAATGCATAATTATACAACACCTGTATATTACGTATAATACTATTTAAAGCTTGTAATTTACGCAATACAAGAATATGCAACTCATGACTATTTAATCCAATACTTTGACTTCAACTACATAGAGTTATGAACAAACTGTACTAGTTTATTCTTAAAACCGACTGCGAGAAAGGAAATTCTGTGGTGTGCCCTGCTGCGAAATAGTGCTGATTTGTTTTCTTTATCGCAGTCTGCTTTTATTAAGACAGCTGTTTAACCATTACACAAGTTGTTTTCTTTTTAAACATAAGAATAATCGTAAAAATGGCAGTTTTACTACCTCCTTATGTTACGTTCCCCATTACATGTAAATCATAAGAAAATGGTACGTGTAACAAAATCCACTTTTACTTACTACCTCACAGTCGAATGTTTACAGAAACAACAAAGTTTTATTTATCGCTTGTGATTACAATGCTACTCTGAAATCCGAATTTGCAATAAAAATAATCAAGGCTGAAGGTCACTGAGAGGTGGAAGAGAAGGTGGACAAAGGGGGGGGGGGAGGGCTAATGGTAATGGATATAGAGGGGGAGGAGGAGATGAACAGAGGGTGGAGGGGTGAGCAAGAGATTAGGACGTATATCCAGTACTCATATCCTCATACATATTTGGCAATTTCGAAGCACCGACAGATTTGTTAGTGCAGTACACTAACACAGCTGATGTCATTAGACCTCACCGATCGGAGTGACGCAGTGGTTAACACTCTGCACTCGGATTCGGGAGGACAACGGTTCAACTCTCCGTTCTGATATCCAGATTTAGGTTTTCGTGATCTCCCGAAATCGCTCTACGCAAATGTCGGGATATTTCCATTGAAAAAAGAAACCTATTTAATTTCCTTCCTCATCCTTTCGTAAGGAGAGCTCCGATTCCAGTGATCGCACTTTCGACGGGCGGGTTAAAGTCCGGTCTTGCTACCTTCCTTTCATTATGCCCCTCTCGAGCCCACAACACAAGCCATGTTCCTTCGGATGGTTTAACTCAAGCATCCTCCTAATCAAACATCACAGACAGGCAATCTGTTACACAAGTTTCATATAAAACTAAGATTAAATAAGTACATGCAAACGATGTAGACATACATATAACATTTCGTAAGAGGTCAAGGAAGGCACCAACGAACCCACTACTAATATCCCAATTACAGTAATGCAAGATTCCTGCATTATTTTTGACGCTCATTGTCAGGGTAATTGGCTGACGTTAAGTGTAATTGAGGATCCGCATGAAGCACTTGGAAGAAGTGGTGCGACCGTGCCGAAAGTGGACGGAAGATTTATATTACAAGGTATACCTAACAGCATTTAACGCTCCTCTGCCGTGGGACTTGCCGGTGCTGCTTAGCACGCTGACGTAATTCGTGAATAAAGAAATCTCTGTGACTTGCGTGTTGCTTACAAGGTCACAAAACAAGAAAACCAAAGGCTCTGCAACGGGGGTCAGTGTTAAGTCAAGGCCGTCATGGAGAAGGTGTCAGCTTCCCTTCAGCACTACATGCCTGCTAGCCAACGCAGTGACGTTACCTGGCTATTACCAAGCCAAAAACTGCTGCAGCTTGCCAAAACTGCAAATTCATTGTGGTGTCGATGTCGTAGACAAAGAGTCTGTTTAGATAACAAATGGAAATAAATAAATGTAAAGCAAAAGATGGAAAGGTTCATTATTGCTTTATTAAATCTGTTGTGATTAGTCACTGGAAACAATTACAAATGCAAAATACTAACAGTTTGATGTCGGGTGTTATTAGACGAACAATGCCCAGATAAAAATATTGTACGAATGGCAGAAGCTAGAAGGAAGTCTAAATCCCCTATCCTCATTATCACGTCGTCGCAGATGGACTTTGACTCAGACACCAGCGAGTTGCCCGGAATCGTGTAATATTGGCACATCCTTAACACGGTAACACGTGGATAGGTTAGTGTCTAATCGCTATCTGGGTAGCATGGCGGTTATCAGCGAAATAACCGTTTTATGTTATATCCCTTTTTTCCCTCCCAGTTTGACCTGATAGTTAAAACAGCTCACAAAAACCGGATTCTGAAATAGCCGATTTTCAGTTTTTTATTGATATTATTTTCTGTAATAAACACCGAAATTGAACGAAGGTTGAAAAATTTTATTCTTTGAGTTTCGATATACGTAAAATCGAAAATTAAATTAAATTGCGAAATTATTGAAAACTTAGTTCGTCCACCGTTCGCTGCTTTTCTCGAAAAGTGTTACGTTGAATACTACAAATATCACCACTATTCTCCTGTTGCCTCTATTTTTTTCAGATTCTACTCGCAAATCATGTTGTGATCGGAGATCGTACAACTATTTGAGCAATACGAGTAGTTAGTGTTAAAGAATGAAAACTGAGGATGAAGCACTGTGTTTTTCATGTTAGTTTGTTCATTTTCAAGGGCTACAAGCAGTTAATGGAATATTATGTAGACACAAGGAGCGGCTTAGCTCCTTTCTATTTTTGTTGTATATTATGTATGAGTTGTGAAGTTTTTAATGTATTACTCTCACCATAATTGCTTTCGTCTTTTATTATTTCATAGAAATGGCAGATAGATCGTTAATCCTAGAGAGCTAATGAAGCATTGTACTTCATTGCTACGTCACATTGTCAAAATATTTCCAACTAGGGTTTGTGCCATTTAGCAATGAAACGGATGTCCGACGACTATAGCGGGAAAATGCCGTATGGAGCAGGTAAAAAATAAATGTCGTGTGACTGGGGCCTCCCGTCGGGCAGACCGTTCGCCGGGTGCAAGTCTTTCGATTTGACCCCACTTCGGCGACTTGCGCATCGATGGAGATGGAATGATGATGACTAGGACATCACGACACCCAGTCCCTGAGCAGACAAAATCTCCGACCCAGCCGGGAATCGAACCCGGGCATGTGGGGACAAGTGTTGCGCACTGCACCTACATGCGCACCGTAAGTCAACGGCAACAGGGACGTCACTGTCACAGCAATGCTGTGCCAATTTTTATGTCATTTGTTTGTTGGTCGTTTCTGTCGGCATTTTTATTAAAGTGGTTCTGATCGCTTCATCCACTTCCTATAATAACGTAATATTTGAAACCGATACTGATTTTTACGAAAAAGATACTCCCTTATTCAAGAATGGTTTACTTATAATCGAAAAATTTTAGGGCTGGTGCTATAGGTAATTGACTTTATTCGGTTGTTAATAAAAAATAAAAAACACCTGTTATGACCGAGGCGAAAGAAATACCGAAAAATATCGGTTATTCAGAAATAAAATACAGGTATCGGTTTTAACCGGTCCGCTTTCCCTATCCCTACGCCGATGATGCGTCTGGCGCCGACGATCTGGCCATCATCAAACTTGGGGATACTGTGCGTCTTGACCATACACGGACTTACCGTCGCGCTGACGCCGGTACCACGTCTGCTGATATCCCGGTTTCGTATATGCCAACTGCCATCGTGACATGACCGTTCTCTCTCCAGAAGTGCACTTCAGTAGTTCACGAGTGTATCAGTCGCGACTGGAGAGCCTCCGTTACGTATGTAAAGAATGAGACCCACTGCCGGGTAATACTCTATGGAACCGATCCTTCATTTCATTAAATTTACTCAACCGATAAATGCCTCTTCCTAACTTGTACCAAAATACCGCAAAACACTTAAACTATTCCTCAGCATGTTTGATGCCAGTAAGCATTACCTCAACCCAGACACTGCTCATAGTTAAAGGCTCTGGGGAGGATTGTCAACGTTTTTGGAACTGTTGACACAGAGATATGTTTTCCGAATAGGTAGTAGCTAGTCTTAAGGCTGTGTCTTGAAATGCAGGTTAACTTCCCGTAGCAGAGATCTGGACTTCTACGGAGTACAGGTCCAGACAATTTCAATGGAACGATGTACAGTAGCACGTTTAGCCGCCGACGACACAATTCCCGACACTTTAGCACAACAAAACATACCAAAACTACGCGTTTAAGGGAGATTTTTTAATGTGGTGCACCACTTAAACGGCATATTCTCAGGAATATATATATATATATATATATATATATATATATATATATATATATATATAAACCAACAAATACGTCATCACACCGCTGCATATACTTAAATCAACACGGGAATTGCAAGGGTTTCTTCTGTCAGCCAGTCACGGCACAGACCAGTGAAACGGAGCATTATGGCTTCGTCACGCGAACTCATAAACGCCGCGGATTCAACGCACACCAAAAACATTAAACATGTCGAGTTCGGAAATAAAAACGCTAGAAACATTGAACATCCTGGGAAGCTAATATACGGGACAATACGTATCTCTCCTAAACTCGTCGTTATTAGTACGGTCTGTTGTGATAAAGTGTCAGAAAATGATATGTCCTTGGCTAAATATGCTGGGTGCATTTCTTATATTGATATTAACGTGAATTTGATTTAAGTGTTACTTAATAGCTAATTATGAAAAGGAAACGAGAGAAATCGAGTACACTTTTTAGAGAGCCCTAGGTCCTTGGTGAAGATCTGTAAATGTTGTACTGCTCCCCACTATGGAAACCATGAGCCGTGCCATCTCTAACCCTGCTAGAAATTGGATTAGCTAGCACTAAATATACTTCTCGTACCGTAAATCCATTGTGAAGAGATCGTGAAGGATGTAAAGAACATCATGAAATAGGAGTACAAAATACATAACTACAACAAAATAAGAGATGACTAATATCTTTCCCACAGATCCTAAGCGAAATGATTCTCAAGAATCTTTAATAAGTTAAAATGTCTTAAATATATCTTCATTCAAAAGTTAATAACAAACTGGTCACAAAGCGTGTAATGTGCAGTACAGTGAAGTGCGTATGATAGTTCTCACGCTATTGTAGCCACGCCTCGTCAAACAAAAACCAATATCAAATACCTAGTTACACTGATCACGTTGCAGAACTAAATATGTACAGAATTCATATTTTATATAGCATCTGAATTATTTGTTGGTGTTAACAATACATAACATCAGTCGGTTCTACTAAGAAATCCGTCGGTAGTGCTGGTCACCAAGAAAGCCTTTAGGCTCTGCTTAAACAGAACTTAATTAGTAGTTAAACTTTTTACGCCTCTGACATGAGACTGAAAATGTGAGATCCTACGTAATGGAAACCTTTTGGGTCAGAGTAAGTGACATTGTATTTTCATGTGGATGATTCCATGAACTGAGCTGTTACTATGAAAAAAATTACATGTTTTATATTATTTATGACACATTTCCTTAACAAATCTATACAGTGTGTTTGATAACTGCTATTACGAGCTTTAATAGGTATGATGAAGCACCTCATATAGTTTTGCACTCGGAGAAGTTAAGCTTGGATTGAAGAGTTACGTCACAAAAACATCCTCTACGACAACTGAAAGTGTGAGGGCGGATCCTGAGCACTATTCAGGTAGCTGATTTCATAAGAACATTTTCCGTGAAAGGATATGTTCCGGGTCCGCATCTCGGTCTGACACAAAGTTTGCCCTCCTTAAACGTTTCAAACACTCCGATGCAGAGTGATTCGTTCCGTAAACACACGTCGTCTGCAGCTAAAAGAGGAAGTTTATGGCAACGTCCGATGGACCACTGTTTCATTAGGCATGGAGTGCAGTCGTGGGTTGAGGGAAGAATGGGGTGATATTGCTCTGTCCTTTAAAAGGAACCATCTCGGCATTTGTAGTAAGCAATTTAGGAAAATCAGGGAAACCCTGAACCTGAATGGCTCGATGGGTTTCGAACCACCATCCTCGTGAATGTGAGTGCAGTGTTTTCCAGATCTGTCGGTGTCTGCAACAAAGCTACTACTTCGTGCCCACAATATACTGGTGTTTACCTAAACAAATACCCTATAAATCAGAAAGCATAAAC
The DNA here is from genome assembly GCF_021461395.2 of Schistocerca americana. Lineage (NCBI taxonomy): Eukaryota > Metazoa > Arthropoda > Insecta > Orthoptera > Acrididae > Schistocerca > Schistocerca americana. The sequence goes on along the minus strand of NC_060125.1, from coordinate 265,005,320 downwards.
GCCCACCACTTTTTATATACGGACGTGACATCTCCCAACAGGCAATAAAAACTTCGCAGCAAGCACAGACGTTAGGAAGTCTAGGAACACTTGTGAAGGCATTATACTGTTACAGCACAGTTAACACTTTACTTCGAGTACCTACCGCTCTCTTAACAGAAATCTACAGACGTCTCTCCGGGGGCTGTGTCGGACCAAACTTCTTCGCAACGAGTATAACATGTTTACAGTGAAAGAGACGCGCATTAAATTAGCAGGGCCAGAGGAGTAAAGTTAAGCAACTTAGGGAGTCGGGCCGCCGGCAGAGCAGCGGAAGAGCTCCTCGCGGGGTCGCGCTCTCCACGGCGCCCCGGGGAGAATGCGGGGACTCGGAAAATGAAGCAAAAAGAAAGTCAGGCGGGGGCAGAGGCGGAAACCGCCGAGGCCCGCGACAGGGGCGCGCGGCCCTGGCTCGTCTTCCAGCTCCGCGACGCTTAAAACACCGCCAGCATTTACGGCGCGGCGTCAGCACTTCCCAGGCAGGGCCCGCAATCTGCGAGTCACGATTTTTTCGCTCCTTTGCACGCGGTAGCTGAGTTGCTGCGTTGCTTTCCCTTACTTTGTCTCCCATCTGAGCGGAATGCAGAATTCTTCCCCCTCTCATACCCCACTGTTGGGGCTAAGACAATAGCGATACCTGCAACGAACGCAAAACAAAAGGCTTCACAACGAATTAGTGCACGGAAGGGGGGGTGGGGGCTCCTTTCAGCCGGGTTTCGCCTTCGGGATCTTTTTTTATTAACACGACGTTTTCAATACATCATCATCTGTGTTCTGCCTAAAGGCAGGTTTTCACATGGTAGTTCTCCAGGCTGTCCGGTCTTCTGCCATCCTCTTCAGGTCTCCATAATTTCCTCTTCCCTTTATGTCGTCTATCACCCGTATCTCCTTCTTCCTCTCAGTCCTCTCCCAGAAACCAATCCTTCCAAAGCATCTACTAGCAAGCACTCGCTTCTCAATGAATGTCCCAACCAGTTCTTTTTCCTTTCTCTTGCAACCTTCAGCAGACATCTTCTCTCACCAACCCTTTCCAGTACTCTTTCATTACTCACTCTTTCCATCCAGCTTATTCTCTCCATTCTCCTCCACATCCACATCTCAAATGCTTCTAACCTTTTTTCATCCTCTCGTCTCAGTGTCCATGTTTCTGCCCCATATAGTGCCACACTCGAGACAAAACATTTGCCAGGCCTTTTCCTTAGTCCTTTATCTAATTTGCCACATAAGAGTCTCCTCTCTCTGTTGAATGCCTCCTTCGCTATGGCAATTCGAGTTATCACCACCTGGTGACATCTCAAGTCTTCAGTTATTGTGCTTTCAATACAAAAAAATATTTTGTCGCTTAAGTGGATCAAGTTTCAGAGCTGTAACACCAATCTCAAGGACGTGTTTAAGTTTTTTACTTCTTACATTTGTTACATTTGTCTACCACCAGAAAATGAACGACATACACTAAAGATAAAAACATTGCAGCACCAAGAAGGGAGTTGTGTGACTTAAACGAAAGCTGGTAGGAGTTTTTCTATACGTCTGAAAGATGACGTCCATTCAGATTTCGCATCAGTGGCATAAGAGTGGCGCTAGTAGCACCACAATAAGGATGCTAATCAGGTTTGTTTTAAATACACGATATAACAGTCGTGAGCGTTAGTTACCTTTGATTGGACGTGGTGAGTTGGTGTTAGTGAATAATGCCTTTAAGGTGACGGATACGCCATTATCAAAACATCACAGGGTTTGAACGCGGTCGTGTAATAGGGCTATGAGAAGCTGGATCTTCAAATGGTTCAAATGACTCTAAGCACTATGGGACTTATCATCTGAGGTCTTCAGTCCCCCAGACTTAGAACTATTTAAACCTAACTAACCTACGGACATCACACACATCCATGCCCGAGGTAGGATTCGAACCTGCGACCGCAGCACCAGCGCGGTTTCGCACTGAAGCGCCTAGAACCGCTCGGCCACTGTGGCCGGTGCTGGATCTTCCTAACGCGATATTACAGAAGGAATTGGCAAGAATGTAGCAACTGTAGGTGACTGTTGTCCCGGTGATCACGAGAATGTACAGTCGCAAGAAGGCCGGGCTCCATACAGCCACGTGGACGGAGAGTGAAGACCGTCATGTTCGACGTATGGCTCTGTGCATCGTACTATATCTGCAGCAGCGTTCTGAGCAGAACTGCTACCGCAGTGACACAACGAAATGCTACAAATCCGTTATTTCAAGGGCAGCTCCAAGTCATTCACTGACTCCAAACCAGCGTCACTTGCGAAATCACCTGTGTGAAGTCAGAGCTCATTGGAGGGCAGGATGGAGGTTCATTGTGTTTTCTGATGAAAGCTGGTTCTGCCTCGGTGCCAGTTATGGCATGTGATGCTTAGGATGCCAGTTTAGGGCCTACAACCAAACTGTCTGTGTTCTAGAATTTTGAATGCTCGTGCTACTTTCAAACGTGATAGCTGTAATTCTTATTCTTATTACAAAGCACTGCTGACAATTTCCTATGTGTGTTCGATGCACTCTTCTGTTTCATAGTACCAGAACTACCACTAAACGCACGTCCAAGACTTTTGTGTTTGGAGTCCATGGTGCGTTGCTTGTGCAACCATTTCTTGACGGAGTGCACATTAAGACGTCAATTAGGTTCGCATGTAAAGACAGATTATGTGTGAGACTTTTCTGGCCGCCTATTGACGTTACACCATTTGCACAGAGAAAGTCACACGCTCTCAGCTTCATATTTATTCTACGACTGTCGTTAATTAGCATACCTTATGTATTCGCAGCAACATTACGCCAGCGGTTTACATCAGCTGCACAAGATTATGAACTAAAGTGATACATTGTACACGCCAACGTACTACTGAAGTTGGGTGATTCGATAACAACTCAACAACAATTTCTCATCATGTCTATAAGGGAAACGGGATATCAATTGACCGAATGTTAGTTTAAGGTGTCAGATCTGTAATGTATACAGAAGTTTACATCAAAATGCAAGAAATGACTCACAGAGTATATGTCTGTTGTGGTGAAACACTTGCATGTACAGAACCAACCACACCACCTTGCAGGTACATCTCACAAACTGAACAACAGGCGATAAGAACGATAAAGTTCAAACTCGCATGATCAGCGAGCGCCGTTAGTTCACGTGTAGCACAGAAGGAGAAGTTGTCATAGGAACTGACCGGTATCCATCTGCAACGCTCCAGTGAAATCATGGAAAACATTTATTATCAACATGTCGCGGATATCAACCCGGTCTTTGTTATTACTATTTAAATTTCTTTATTATTAGGGCACCTCTCACATTTTCGAATCCAATAATAGTCCATTTCCGAGGTAAAAGATACGCCTCTTGGCAGAGTTTTCGTTTTTTTTTTTATTTTTATCTGCTGTTTAACAAAATTATCCGTTTGGCGATTAGTAAGTATTTGCAGGCACAGTATTGCTATCTCTGAGTTTGAATGATGTTGTAACATATGGGTACTTATTTCAACAGGAATTTAAATACGTGTGAGTATATTTGAGCAGGAAGTGTGCACAAAACAGTGAAAGATAAAGAGATACACACACAGTAGGTAAAAGAATGTTCTGCAGTACGTTAAGTGTGTAAGCATTGTCTATTACTCACCGTTGTCCAGTTCTAATAAAATATTCAGATTTATAAAACAAAGTAAATCCCTTGAATAGCATCAATATTGTGGATTTGTCTTGGTTTGATTAGGTGAAATATCCTGTAGAGCCGGCCGAAGTAGCCGAGCGGTTCTCGACGCTACAGTCTGGAACCGCGCGACCGCTACGGTCGCAGGTTGGAATCCTGCCTCGGGCTTGGATGTGCGTGATGTCCTTAGGTTAGTTAGGTTCAAGTAGCTCTAAGTTCTAGGGGACTGATGACCTCAGAAGTTAAGTCCCATAGTGCTCAGAGCCATTTGAACCATTTTTTTTTTGTATCCTGTAGACACGCGAATGTCATTCGAGACAAAATGATACAAAGTATTTTTTTAATTTATCGGAATGGGTTTAATTCGTGATATTCGTTAAGCTAAAGTAGCTTAGTTAATTCAGAAAACCGGGAACCCAAGCTAACAACTTAACTGGCGCTAATAGACCGAGACACAATGTGAGGCCTTCATTATGTCACCTGTCAGTCATTCGAACACTCAAGAAAGACCAGTTTGAGCTTTACTACGAGGCTTTTTTCCAACATGCGGAAGTAAATTACACGCAAGAATTTTCTCTTTTGTTCAAGTACATTTATATGTTTTGTTTGCATTCTTTATTCTCATACAATTATTGTAGAGTGGTAATTTTAAAAATTATGATCTTACAATCAATTTCTGCAACTACTTTCGTGAAGCTAGAGTTTGCCATCATTATAACCTCTGTTTAGTGTGTAAGATATGCTAATGTTTTCCGAAGATAGTGTCCATCTGAAACACCTATTGGTAGGAGCGTGCTTAGTATATTTTGTGGCCCCACGTTAAAAAAAGAAGCAAAGAAGAATATGGTGAATATTTGTGGAATGGAGTAAAATAGTTAGTTTAACAAAGGAACTGAGAACCGAACGGGAAAGGAAGAAGACAAAGAAATTTCCCTATCTAGGAAACATGGCACAGTGCAGTGGTATGAAAGAATTCTGAATATTAAGTGTACAGTTAAAGTACAAAAGGAAGAAAGAATAAGCAGAATAAGTGAGGAAAGAAGTTTATACGAGACCATTACCAGAAGAAGGGGCAAGTTATCGGATCTAAGGCAAACTGCTTCTTTCGCATAGTCTACGTATAGTCGTAGAGGCATCTCCACAGATCAAGAAGTCTTTTGATCTGTAATGTGACATCTTACTTTAGATAGGCAGTTGGGAGACCTTACAAAACCGCATTTAAAAGTCGAATTATTTTTTGACAAAGTGTATTCACCTGTAAAGGTAAATTTGTCGAAAATAAGTGCATACCAGTAAAGACGATTTTGTCAAAAATAAGCGCATACTTAACCTAATAAATGAAGTCCTTCAGTGCCAAGCCGACAACTATTCCCCTAGCAGCCCGTTGTGTGCCAGAAGCCAGCTTCGATTATCAACGCTCTATCCTGTCTGTTGAAAGCGGCGCTGCTGCACTGCCTTGCGGTTAACCACACGCAAACCCTCGTTTGCTTAAACAGTTTCTGGGGAATTCTGCTTACTATTCAGCACGCCTGCCGTCGGTGGCGCAGTTCAGAACCGGAGCACAGGCCTCTGTCTCTCCAGTAGGTCTGCTCGCTCACAGGAAAATCCATAGGCTGCTGACGCATACAAGATAGAGAGTGCAGGCTGGAGTCCTGTCACGGTCGCCAGAGTAGTGTATCTCGTGAAAAGAAGTGGAATGAATATTTAATAAAGTGACTGAATTTAACAACTTCCGAAATCCTAACCTTTCAGAAGTGGGATGCATCAAAGTGACCACAGCAGGAGCGCATTAAAGAATGTGAATAATTAGGATTTTGCTATTAAATAGCATTACAGCTCCTACCTGCCCAATGTCGGCTCTTCTACATGCAAGTTTTCTTTTTGGGAGGCGGGGGAGAGTTCTTTCAGTGCCAGGCACAGAGAAGTCATTGGGGAGCAGAAAAGTTTGTTGACAGCGGACTGTGACAATATGGAATACATTGCACCCAAATGATATGCATGAAAACAATGATTGGGCTTCGTTATGAGAAAATTAGATTGCAAGGCTCGACACTTAGGAAACACAAATGCACATATGAGATATAATGAGTACAATTTGATGTCTGACATATCGAAATAATTTAATTTATTACAGCGATCTGTCTGGGAGTAGCTTTTCGGAATACTGATCCAAGACGAAATTTTTTAGTTATTGGTGGGAAAAAAATGAAATGCTGTGGTTCTCAGTTCGTAATTACCAGACTGTGCACTTCAAAGAACTGCTCATTAATTTCCACCGATGGTGACCCGTCCGTTGTTTCAATATATGAACCTCTGCGAGGCCTCAGATACTGTTCTTGAGTAGTACGTTCTCGGTTGTTTCCATAACAGACACTCAACAGTAACAATCTTAGTAGTCAGGGAGAAACAGGCAACACAGCAGGCACATGGCACAACACGCTGAGAATTTAAGAAGGCGCATGTACGCATTTGATAGCCCCACAGTCACTCAACGCAACGTGTCATAGCATTATGGTTCTGACCAGTGACCAGGATCGAAACTGGTTACTTCACAAAGCTGGTATCCTCAACAGTCTATATACCTATGGTAAGTGACTTTTCTGAAAGTAGGTATTTGTGCCGTCGGTTCACTTCTATGTTTTTATTCCCTGTTGAGCTCATTTCCAGTCGGTTTTGTCCCTCCTGATCGTTCTCTTAGAATATTGGACTGTTCAGGCCTAAATACGTATAATAAGTCCACAGTTCAAGGCCGGTCAGCTGATCATTGAAAATGGTGGCAGCGAATCTGAGGATGAAATTTCGTGGGTTTGCCACATACAGGAACCTCAGACGTAGATATTCCGAGCCAGGTGGAATAATATTAGTTAAGGAAGAAGGATTCTGGTTAAACGTATCGTTGATTATTGTAAGAGAGCGTGCTGAATTTTTTTATCTTTGTCGGTTGAGGTAATGCGAGAACGTGCTGAAAGGTAATGCCTCCCAATTTTTTATTCAGTTTTCAATATCGGTTGAGGTATTACACAACATGCATATTACTCGGTCGATTTTTCCACTGCGCTGACGCTAGATGCAATTCTCTGTCGCCAGAGGTCTCCTAATTGTAGCCTGTATTAGAGAGCCTGTATACAGAGAGAGCAGCCGTAGGTGAAGTTGCCAGTGATTGGTTGATTACCTTTGGCGCCATTTTTCTGCCAAACGTCTCTCGCGCTTCCTATGGTCGCCGGGCTTTTGAGTTGAATATAAGTTCAGATGACTTTTGGAAACGATTAAAAGGTATTTGAGTTATTGAGAGACTTGTTATGCGTTGTGCATGCATGTTCGACTTAGTTGTATATCGTTTTTAGTACGTAATTAGCGTTTGCGTGCATACTGGTAGCATCACAAGCTTTTCTGAAACCAATATCTGACAGTCCTTGCTGGAAACGGAAAGTTCCTGTAATTGTTGTGGCGCGCTCATTGGACTTTATAGCGTCAAACTTTATTTCGTTCCGAACCAGAACACTAGGCATTATTTTGGTTTCAGTGTTATTGCCTGACTGTTGAAGCAGGCAAGTTGTAAGCACGTTTTCCACAGTTGTCGTGGTTCCTGAAACATTATACGTAGTAAATAATCGTAGGTACTCTTGAAGACAGTTTTTAATAGGCCTGCTTACTGTGGGGTAGAAGGGATACGGTAGTTTTCTTGTTATATTTGGTCGTTATTACAGTAACGTACATTTAACATTACCTGATTTTTGTTACTTTTTTCGTTTCCGCCGTATCGTCCGGTTGGCCACTCTCTCCCTATACAGGCTCTCTAGCCTGTATCATGGCGGTGTGCGTCGGAAACAGCGTGCTGTAGATGAGTTTAGCATTAGAAGAGTTCGTCCACACAAGGAGCACCCTCTGCTTCAGCATGACAATGCCAGACCAGACACGAGTGCTGCGACATCTGCAACAGTCCGAGGTCCTGAGGTCACAGTCATGGGTCATACTCCATACAGTCCCGGCTTGGCCCCATCCGGTTTTCATCTATTCCGATATATTAAAGAACACTTTTGAAGACTTCACTTTGATAGTGATGAGGCGATGCAAGCAGAAGAGAGGTTGTGGTTCCGTCAACGAAGTCAAACATTCTACGGTGACGACATCAACAAACTGGTCTCACATTGGGGGAAATGTGCTGGTCGCCACGGTGACTATTTTGAGAGATCGATATTTAGACGTGAAGAATAAAGACGTAGAATGTTAATAAAGTTTGTTGCATTTAAAATGCGTTAAGATTTCAACATAAAAGAACCTCGGAGGCGTTACTTTTCAGAACGCCCTCGTAAGATGGGTAGACTTAACACTGAAGGGGGAAGGAAATTGGCCCCGATGCTTTTTTTTTTTTTTAAAAAGAAAAGTCCCGGCTTTCGTCTAAAGAGATTTAGGGCCACAAAATCATACTTAAATCGCCACTCGTTCTTAGTTCGAGGTCCATTGTGCTAATCAATGAGCCATTTCTCTCGGTCCCATTATACACTACTGTACCAAGGAGGTATTGCGTCTATTAAATACCGTACAATACACAAGTCTTTGATTAACTGGATCTAGTTTTAAATGTCGACATTAGACAACTTTTCCGCACTGTGCTACGCCAGCGAGAAATGTCAAAGAATCGTTTACTGTTGTCAGGGCAGTTACTGAATGCAGAAGATAATACACTCTCAGACTAGTTACACAGTGGATATCGAAATGAAAGAGGTCCAGAAGCCTATCGAGACAGCGTTGATAAGGTACAACAGTACGCAGTACTCGACGTCTTCTGAACCAGAGCACAATAAGCCGTTTGTGTGAAACGTAATAATGTTAGATGGCACATTCTGTTGGTACACTATCCATACTCGAAGTTATAACGTGTCAGTGGAGATCTATTAGAGCTCATACTAGTGTTGCAACCCCTCCAGTAACTTATTATGATGTAATCCTAGCTGCAGAGATCTGGTGAGAAGCGACTGTGCTAAGTGGAACAAATTAGATGGCTGTTATTCGAGTGATCTGTTTTATGCTTTGAATTTCTAATGAGCAAGGCAAGATTAGTGTTACAGTCATCGGCAAAATATGTGGTATGTGCGGTGCGTGCACGGTAACAGGAGTAGCGGTAAGAGGGGCTATCGCTGCAGTTGTGTGAATTCCGCAGCACACACAGAATCCGATTAGGAGCTCTCCAAAACGGGGGTAAATGTCGAATTCGGGAGTTCCGCAACGGAATACGGAATGTGGTACTAATTAATGATGGCAGGTAATTCCGCTCTGCGTCTGTTTGAGTAGTTCGACGGCATTCCGACACGCTCAGAGAAATACGACTGGCACTTCACGAAGACGTGGTGGGTTATCACTAGTTAGGCATGGATACAATAGAATTCCCTCCAGCATTTACATATATTTCAAAAGTGTGCTGGACCAATTACTGGTATGCACCTTATTTGAAATAACTTGTACCCTTCTGGAAGATACTGAAAGAATTTTAAAAGACTATTACGGTAGACGCAGAGTTAAATATCTACATTTAATTAAAAGGAAAAAGGCCTCGCAAAAGTTTATTTAGCTGATTATGTTGTATAAATATTTGACGATTGTAAGTTCTTTTCTAAATCGTTAAATATCCACATATCTCGCGTCACACACGGTTCGTATATGTTCATATAATAACAATGGTAATTACTATATGAAATACTTCGTCTTTGTTTCTTAGCTTGTGAGACTGCCCTGTGGTCAGATTCCACAAGCCCGCGTCAATTTGGAATAGGATCATAGGAACTTCAGCACTTCTCGTATCGTGCCCACATAGGTCAGGTTCAGGATAGTCGTCTTCTCTCTCTCTCTCTCTCTTTCTCTCTCTTTCTCTCTCTCTCTCTCTCTCTCTCTCTCTCTCTCTCACACACACACACACACACACACACACGCACGCACACGCACACGCACAATAAGTTGCCGTCCGTTGGCTACACCAACACCTTCCCTACATGTCGGTACTTGTACATATCCGCATCGGAATCGCACCGGGTTGCATACACGCTGCAGCAACACATTCAAACTTAGACTGTTTGTTCGCCCCATAACGTATAGGAACAAAATTTGTAAATAATCTGACGGAGATGTGCCCATTGAATAGGTGTGTACTAAAATGTTTAACGACAAAATTTTTGATCCAACGAAATAAAAATGTTGAGTAGGAAATATCGATGTTTGTAAAGATTATAATTTGAAACTGCTAACAGCAACAAGTATGGTTGAAAGTTTGTTTGCATCCTGAGATGACTCTTACAGATTTTCTTGCGTCTCTGTTGAGACCTTCTTTTGTAGTTGTCATTTGTTTTGTCCACTAAGAGAGAAAAAACGTTTCTAGTTCACAAATCGGTGAATTTAGATTGCACGAATACATACAGACAGCCTTTAAAAAAGACGGAAGTATCCAGGAGACATGATCAGACATCAGTGGAACTTCGAATACGTAGACGTCATTGGCGGGTACGTGGAAGATTAGAGCTGGCATTCACTGTAACAGGTAGGACGACCATCAGGGTGCGTTAGTGTTGTCCGTGTTAAGTGTTGTTGCCAAGTTTGATAACGTATATAAGGAGAAAAACACAGTCTGATCTTGAGTGAAGGACACGTAGATGCCGCGCACTGGTGTGAGACAGCGTTACCAGCACCCAACAGAGTTCGAAATGGGCCTCATTGTCAGTCTGTTTGGCCAACTGGTCCAATCATGCAATTTCGAGACGTCTTGGCATTCATATGTGACAGTGGCTCGATTTTGGAATGCTTGGGGACTTGAGAGCAGGTATAATCCTCTTCAAGGTTATGGTCGACTACATCTGACCACCACAAGGCATGATCGCCAGGCAAATCGCCTGCTGTATGACAACAAGTAATTCACTCCTTGTAATATTCTGTGTCATCCCGAGCCACTGGTCGGGGACTTGTAGCAGCTGGACTAGGAAATTTTTACCGTCCCTTGGGTAGGCATGGACTGTTGTGTTTGGAAGGGTTTCGTGACGGGGAAATATGGACTGTTGATGGTGTCCAGCGAAGAATCGCGGTTCTGCACTACCCCGGATGACCTTCGACGAATATGGTAGCGACCGGGCTCATTCTTCAAATGATTTAGAGAGGCACAGCCGAGTTAACTCTGGCGTCATGGTTTTGGGAGTTTAGGTCACGACTCGTAGCGACTGCGGTAATTTTAACGGCATAACAGCACGACACAGACCTTCTGCGGGCATCCATAGACATCATGCAACAGTATCGTGGTGCCATATTTCAACAGGACAATTCTCGTTCACAAACGGAATTTGTCTCTATGGACCGTTTGCGAGACGATGAGGTACTCCTGCGACCAGCAAGAGCCCCAGATCTATCCCTTACAGAGCATGTGTGGGATCAACTCTGACGTCAGTTCCACCCCAGTGTCAGTGTCCAGGATATCAACAACCACTTATAATAGTTGTGCTCCAGCTTGCCTCAGGAGAGGATACAAGGGCTTTGTGACATCCTTCCCAACAGAATCAGTGCGTATCCCAGATCAGTGGGTGTGCAACGTCATTGTGATAAGTGAGATCATACTGTCAAGTTCTCAGCAAATTTGACTTGATTTTGTAACCTGTCTCAATTTTTGTAGTTTCATTTCGTTTCCTCCCCTGCTGGTTGCTCCACTCTTTGTTCAGGCAGTAAAATATATGCAACTTCAGCGTGTTTCAAAGAAATGTTTTTATTACTTATGTGAATCTGAATGACGGGTGTGTTGCTATAAAACGTAATATAGAGTGTACTCAACCAGATTTCAGAGAATTTGCTAGCACTCGCATAGTGCACGTGTCAAACTACGGAAATTTTATAATGTAGAACAGAAATAGACGAGAAATATGCCACTCCGAAATTTATGCCGCATAAGTTGTCACCACATTTCATATTTTATTAACCGTAAGACCGTATAACGTGTGCTTCCGTGAAGAACTGAGAAGTTCTTCTCATCAGTTTACTGAATTTTGAACGCAAAGCATTTTGTTTAATTTTTGCAGAAAACCGATAACAACTGGAAAGCGAGGGCCCGACAGGAAAGCAAGAAAGCCAGTAGGGAGCCATCTGAAGATGGATTTCTGGAAACCGCTGATGTGATTTAAACGAACGATGGCTGGTTGCTATTTCAAATTATAGACTTTCTAATTAAATACAGCAACGGCTCTCATAAATTCCCGACGAGTTAGTGAACATCTACATCTGCATCATACTCCGCAAGCCACCTAATGTCTTGTAGCGGAGGGTACTTTTGGTACCACTATCTGATCCCTTCAACCCTGTTCCACTCGCGAATAGTGCGTGGGAAGAAGGATTGTCGGTAAGCCTCTGTATTGGCTCTAATTTTTTGAATTTTCTCCTCGTAGTCAATACGCGAGATGTATGTGGGTTGAAGTAATATGCTGTCCGACTCCTGAAAAGTTAACTCCCGGAATTTCGATAGCAAATCTCTCCGTGATGCACAACGTCTCTCCTGTAACAACTGCCAGTGGAGTTTGTTTAGCATCTCCGTAACGCTCTCTCGCCGGCTAAACGATCCCGCGACGAAACGTGGCGCTCTTCGTTGTATCTTCTCTATCTCTTCTATCACAGCCTGATAGCGATCCCAGATAGATGAACAATACTCAAGAATCGGGTGAACAAGAGCCTTATAAGCAATTTCTTTCCTGGATGAGTTACATTTCCTCAAGATTCTTCCGATGAATCTGAGCCTGGTGTCTGCTTTTCCCACTATCTGTTTTATGTGGTCATTCCACTTAAGGTCGCTCTGGAAAGTTACGCCTAGATATTTTACGGCAGACGCTGTCTCCAGCTGTTTGTCATCAATAGTGTAGCTGTACAGTAGTAGATTTCTTTTCCTATGTATGAGCTATGTGTTGCATTTATTTACGTTCGTGGTCAACTGCCAGAGCCTGTACCAATCATCAATTCTCTGCAGGTCGTTCTGCAAATTCTTACTATCTTCTGGCGTTGCTACTTTGATATAGACAACTGCATCATCTGCGAATAGACTTAAAAAGCACTCGTTGCTTCCTACTAGATAGTTTATTTGCATTATAAACAGCAACGGTCCTACCACACTTCTCTGTGGTACTCAGGATATTACCTTCACATCTGTCGATTGTGTCCCGTTAAGAGCGGCTTGTTCAGTTCTGTCTGCACGAAAGTCTTGAATCGTGTCGAAAATCTGCTCTGATACTCCGGAAGCTCGTATTTCTTTCATTAAACGTCAGTGCGGGACGGTGTCAAATGCCTTACTGAAATCAAGGAACACGGCATCAACATGAGCGCCGTTGTCTACACCGCTGTCAATCTCATGGAAGAACAGAGCGAGCTGAGTTTCGCAGGGTCTCCGTTTGCGGAACGCGTGTTGATTTTTATAGACGAGAAGTTCATTTACCAAAAAAAAAAACAAAAAAAAACGTCATAATTATTGAGCATAAAAGATGTTCCATAATTCATTTTATACATCGATAGTATGGAGAGAATGTGATACAAATCCTATCTGCTAGGAGATCTATAACTAAGGAACTGAGATACTCCTCAGGCTCATATTTCACTGACTAGACGACGGAAGGGTCGTGTTGCTCGAATTGTTTGTGCTACGCCGTGGAGGTTGCAGGGAAGAACACCCTGCTCGCCCCCCCCCCCCCCCCTCCCCCTTCTTCCACCTCCTCGGTCAGGTGGAGCAGATTGACCGCGCGCCGGCCGCGTGCCTGGGGCTATGCTTGCTGGCGCCAGCTATGCGGCCAGAGTTAGTTAATTACGGGGTGGGCGCTCCTGTCCGGTGCTGGCGCCAGCTCACACGCAAGTTTCGGCGCTCGCCACTCGCCAATGCCTGCGCGCCCTATGAAGCCTCGTCTACGGCCACAGCAGACGCTCTCCGCTTCAAAATATGCACTGCCTGTATGGGCACTTTTAAACAAGAAGAATTTTTACTACCAGCCGTTCTGATTCATTTAACTGGTAGGCAAAACATCTCTCATTTGACGTCTGTAACAAAACGCGTAGCAAGCAGGAAGAAATTAGAAGTAAAGACTGTTTGATGTCATCAATATTGCGAACGCGATTTCAGTAGCGGTGAAATAAAATTGCAGTGTGTATGTTATTATTGAAATGGACCAAGACAGCTCCTAAAGAGAAATTGGGACTATGTATCAAATTGCAATACGATCATTATACAATGCTCTGATTTACAAAAGAAAATTTGACGTTAGATCGGCACCAGGCAGTGCAGGAACAAATAAATAGCACAGTAACTAACACCAGACGGAAGACTGAAAATAATCTGTTGTATGACACGATCACATTAATTTCGAACGAAATGACTGATTTCGGCCGGCATCAGCCACCCTAGAATCATAAAATACACGCTGCTGTTTGATGTCATCAATATTGCGAACGCGATTTCAGTAGCGGTGAAATAAAATTGCAGTGTGTATGTTATTATTGAAGACTGTGTCGGACAATACATTATTTGCAAAGCAATCAGTCACAGTAGTCTCCAGCTCGACTAAAATGTCATTCTTTCCTAAAATAGAGAGAGCCACACAAGTAACAAAAGATTTATAAAACCTTTGTATCCTTAAGCAGTTGAATGACAAAGAAAGAAATTCCATAACGAAAGCAATGGAATACAGTAAATGATATTAGGTGTGTAAACTGATTTAAGTAATGAATAAATCAAAGCTTTAGGAAGTGGTGCTACTTTTTAAAATTAATGAGCTAAAGAAAAGCATGTAATTGAACATACATCATGAATAAGATAAAAAATGACTAAAATTGGAAGTAAAGCAGTACACTAGGGCTCTTCGAAATTTTTAATAGAAAGTCCGCAGAGTAAGGTAAATCCCTGTAACTGGAACAATGCAATTTCTGCTTAATAAGAAGAGACAGGCAAACTATTTTGAAAAAAAAAATCTAAAGAAGCTATAGATCTCTCACATTTCTCTTCATAAGATATAAGGTATTTACTAAAATAAATATCAGTCGTAGAATCAAATTGTATTTTAAAAAGAAAAAGAAAAAGTCGTCAGTGAACCAATTTGTTGGGTCACCATTGCTCCATCCTGATCTTTATAAGAACAAATATAACCTCTGCGAGGTGTGACATCGAGTAGCTCAGCGTCTCTGGATTCGAAAATGAGTTTTACGGTCGCTTAATTCCAAGCACATACCAGAGCGGTAGTCATTAAACTGGCGTCTTCAGATGTGGTCTGTCACGAGCGCTCAGTCACAGGAATTCGCAAGGAGGAAACGTCGTCCAAGATTGAAGCATTCATGAAAAGTGAAGTTTTGTTTGAATCTCGTGGCATGACTTTTTTACTATAATTCAGTAATACCTTTCGACGAATGATTTAATTAACTAATAGTAGTATCTTAATCCATTATGCTTAATGAAGTCATCCTTATCAAATAACACAATGATGAAAATACCTATAATTGTCGAGGACAGGAGTAGTCATCAACGAACTGAGCAAGTGGAGGGGAACTTCAGAACTTGCAAATTTTCTCCAATTACCTTCGTATCGGCCGAGAGGCGTTAGTACGTCCAGTTTGAATGAGAAATGCACACGTAGCGAAAGTGGATATCCATCTGAAGGAGACAACGCGGATAACCTTTGGAACACTCATATCCATCTATATGTGTGGCCCCTCTCCGTAGCAGACATAGAACACCCTGAAATCAGGCATCACACTTAACCGCAAGAGCATTTCGAAAAATGTGAGACAACCCAGGATTCCGTACACACCGAGACCTAGCACCTATAAACAGACTTAAATCTAGATCTCCTTTATGGAAAATCGGCGAAGAATTGCGAAATATGCCGGCCGGAATGGCCGAGCGGCTCTAGGCGCTACAGTCTGGAACCGCGCGACCGCTACGGTCGCAGATTCGAATCCTGCCTCGGCCATCGATGTGTGTGATATCCTTAGGTTAGTTAGGTTTAAGTAGTTCTAAGTTCTAGGGGACTGATGACCTCAGAAGTTAAGTCCCATAGTGCTCAGAGCCATTTGAACCATTTTTGAACTCCGAAATATAAACTCAAAGACGGCTTGGAAAGAATTATGTTGAAATGGAAAAACGATGAAAGATTTTTCCCGAGAGCGATACACGACTGGAACAGGAAAAGTGCAAGTGAGACTGATACACAAAGTACCCTCCGCCGCACACCATTAGGTTGCTTGCGGGGCAGAGATGTGGATGTAGATTAATCACAAATTGTGAAAGCACAGTTTTAAAGAATTTTGACTTTTGACAACTCGTGATGAAGTCGTTTTGAACGTTATCAATAAATGTATTGGAAACTGGTTATTAAGTGTGCCGATTCGCAAATGAGACTATTACAACAAATAGTTAAAAACGAAAATAACATAAATAACATTTAAGTCATTGAACCAGTTGATGACTTTTTGTATTTTGGGCAACTGAAGACAACAAAAATAGCTAAAATGGCCTGAAGAAGAAACCGGTGTGGCCAGTACACACCGAGGCCTAGCACCAATAACGTTACCTGGGAGCAGACTTTCTGACTTTCCTGTCACAGCGGAGAGTGAGTAAAAAGTAGGGGTCGAGCTGGCCGAAACTTTTGCTCTTTCAGCATCGCGTATGTCACAGGGACGGGTGGGGACAGGTGTTCGCTTTGTGCAATTAGTTGGCGCCACGGCCCAATGCAGCCCCGACAGCGGGAGGGACTCTTCCGTGGCTCTGTTCGCCTGGTACTCTATGTGTGCCTGCTGCTGCCACTGTATGTACAGCATGTGGAGTTCACTGCACACCACACGCGACCCAGTGCACCGTGCTTTTTCCTGCTGTGACTTCCTGATATATAGGAACACAACGTTTGTGTTCGGGGTGTAGTTTGCTTCTACTTGACTGTAAAATTTGAGTTGCAGCATAATTTTTCTTGCTTGGGAGATGGCGAAGAAAATGTTCTAGACAGCAAGTTTCCTTCATATCTCAACCTCTGACGATGAAATTTGGTAATAAAATGCCTAGCAATTGAGTAATCTAAAGGCTTCGCAGTAAAATTACGCACTGTGTCTCTGTACACCCGTACTGCTGGCGTATTAAGGAAACCACCAAAGAAATCGATAATATGAATATACGGGTATTAATGGCACGTATGTCAAGGTAATATCGATATGGTCGTGGGAGTTACTTCGTAACAAATACCGGATTAACCGCAACAGGAACGAACTTTTTTTCTGATGAGAAAGTTCCTCTTGGGTATCCCAACGTCAAGGTCAAAATATTAAGTTAGGGATCGGAAACAGAGAAGCTTTGAGATAAGAAACGAATGGTCGTAAATTAGTATTTAGTTTCTTATTGATGTATGGCACTTACATCTCACACTAACAATGTATGCTGACAGCAACAATCAGTAGTAACCACCGCTATTCCCACTGCATACTTCCGAATAAATCGTAAAGTTTGAAATCACAGTTGTACAATGAGACAGGGACCAAGTATGACACCAGTCACATCCACTTCACTTTCCACTGTGGCTTCCAGCGCCAACAGCGGAAGCCTCTAAATCTAGAGAACGCAATGCCAAAGGAACATGACGTTTCCTACATCTCCAACCACGAGATGCATCTGTTGTTGAAGTACTCACGGCCTTTTATGTGAAGGTAAGATGCTGTTACGTCGTTTTGAAACCACATCCACATGCGGACAAGAAGAGGTACAAACAACTATCGCAATACATCCAAAATTAACAACGAGCCGACAGGAAACAATGTCACTGTTTGTCGACATTGCACAATACCAGTGCACACGTTTACAGGGATTCCTGTTGGTGGTCTAAAATAAGCGTCGTGTACCGATTTTAGTCACACTACACATGGTTTTTGCGCCAGTTTGGATGAGAAGCATGCTTGAACGATTCAAGCTGTAGAAATTTCATCGCTGCAGTACAGCGCTGGCCAATTCATTCCCAGAACTGAAACGTAGATTCAAAATCATTTGGCTGCACTACTTGCACTCCTTCTTTACGACGGAGCTGTAATTTTTGCACCGCCACAACTCACCACACTACCTTATTCTAAGTGTTCTTTCTTCTGCTCATCTGCTACATTACCGGTGAATCTTCACCCCACACGATCCAACATCGTTTTCTTAAATATTACTGTTGCAACAATTCTTTCTCTAGCACCTTCGCTGCTGTGTGTTGCTTGAACGACCCAATTCCTTGTACATGAACAAACATTTGTCGCTCTCACTCGAAGCTTCGTATTAGCAAAGACACTCGTTTCGGACCATTAGTTCCAAATTTCAAGATAGTTTAAATACTTCTACAGTCTAATTTTGACCTTGAAGGTTTCGGACACTATGTGGAATCTCCAAATAAATGACCAGGAACAGCAAATGACAATTGGCGCTTGCTGAAAGATTTTGCTGATACGGCTAGGTGAAAAAAGGTTTCACGGTCGTTACTTACTTGGAATGACTTCATCGTAAAGCGTGTTGCACTCTGTAGAAGCTTTTAGATGATGGTGCAAAATTTAATTTCTTTTGTTTATGATAGTTGGTCAACGGTGTGTCACTGAAATGAAAGCTCTCTGCACCTGAAAGTAACTTTGCTGATCAGTGTGGATCTCAGCTTCATTTTAAGAAAATATAGAAGTTCAGGTATGATCTCCACGTTCCTTATGCCGGAGGACACCAAGACCCCCCAAGAAAGTCCGGCACAGAATCTTTCATTCCTCCAGTTCGCAGCAACCCTACAAAGCTGTTAAATATTTAGATATTTCGTGCCGTCAGCACTGACTTTTAGATCACTCAGGAACGTTACTCTCCGTTGTGCCCCTCTCCCACGAATTGCAACCTTCTGTCACAGTATCTGCACTATGTTATGCTGCGTAATGTACATAGGAATTAATCGAAGTTACCAGGAAAACATCTAACACTCTCGCCATCTATGTAGACCCATCAAAGGTACTTAGAGTTACGACAACCTACCGATAGCCAATTATGTTCAGTTTAAGGAAATACTGCACACTAGCTAAGTACTGATAACAAAGGGAGTATCGCTGTAGGGCACCGTTTAGCCGAGTCTGCCGAAATTCCATCGGCGCACCGCGCTCGTCATAGATACAGTACATAAACTACTAGTTTTTGTATACCCATAATCTTCCGCAGGTTCTTGTAGTTCTAGACCCACTTCCCGAATCAAAAGCATGATTGGATAGTTTACTAAGAAGCCTACTGTTGCACAATTAAATACGGTACAATGTTTCCATTTGTAGAATAGTTGTACATTATGTTCTATACTTCAGGTAAGCGTTACTGATCCGTAATTGTATGACGACGCCTCAACATTTTATAACTAAATGTACCTTAGTTTTGGACGTGTCCGATGAGTTGAAAGGAAAGAAGAAATGTTAACGTCCCATTGTAATGAAGTCACTCTATACGAACTTTTCGCTGGGTGTGAATAAGTATTGTGGAATCAGCTGGTACAGACGTTGTAGAAGGGACCGTTTAGAAAAAAGTGTATTACTGTCTTGGAGATTAGGTGACTGACTTATGTCCTCTTTTTTCTTTCTTTATATTATCTACGGTACAATCAAATGCGCATCTCACAATGTCGTAACCGTTTTTGACCACTCGGTGGTTCTTCAGACTCTCAGTAGATAGAAAAGGAAAAAGAGTGAATAACATACACTCTAAAACAAAAAAAAAAGGCGCACCACAAAGGAATTATGAAAACTGGACGAAATTGGTAAATGTGATGTACATCTACAAACGAACGAATTATAATCATTTCTCAGAAAATTGGATAATTTCTTGAAGGGAAAGAGCTTCGCAGATTGAGAAAGTCAATAATGCGTTGGTCCACCTCCAGCCACTATGCTAGCAGTCTTCCGGCTACGCGTTAATAGATAGAGTTGTTGGATGTTCTTCTGGGTGACATCACGACAAATTATCTCCTACTGACGCGTTAGATCGTCAAAATATCGAACTAATTGGAGGGCTTTGCCCCTAGTACTGCAAACTATCTCAGTTGGAGAGAGATCCGGAAACCATGATGGCTAAGGTTTAGTTTGGAAAGCATGAAAACAGGGAGTAGAAACTGTCACCGCGTGTGGAGGGTTCGGCATTATCTTGCTGGAATGTAAGGCCATGATGCTGTGTCATGGAGGGCAACAAAACGAGGCACAGGATACCATCGACGTATCGCTACAACGTAAGGGTGCAGCGGATGACATCCATTGGGCTTCTGCTATGAAAAGAAGTGGCACCCTGGACTATCACTTCTGGTTGTTATGCCGTGTGGCGGGCGACAGTCATGTTGAGATGCCATTTCACTTCATCATCTCACTTCATAGCAGGACCTCTTTGCTGGTCATCCGTGGCACCTTTACGGAACAGCGATATGTCGACGATATTCAACGTCCCGTTTTGTTACCTTCATGGCAAGCCGTCCTCGGTGTACATTTCAACAAGATAACAGCCGCCGCACACGGCGACTGTTTCTACCGTTTGTCTTCATATTTTCCAAACCATACCTTGGCCAGCAAGATCGCTGGATCTCTCCTAAACTGAGAAAGTTTAGAGGGTTGTGGACAGTGCTCTCCAACCAGCTTAGGATTTTGAGGATCTAACGAGCCAGTTGGGCAGAATTTGCCGTGACATCCAACAACCCTATCAATCAATGCCAAGCCGAAAAGCTGCTTGCGTAAGCGCCAGATGTGAACCAATGCGTTGTTGACTTGCTCAGTATGTGAAGCTCTTTCTTCTTCTGAATTTGTAATCATTTCTTAGTCTGTACGTGTACATCACATCTACTAATTTCCACCCCACTCGGATAATTCATTCGTGGTGCTTCCTTTTCATTTTTCATTTTCTTTAGAGTGTAAATGAAATGTGTCGTGGTTATATAAGGATCCTCTGTTTCCTTTCTTACCTAATGAAAGTCTAAAGATGACTGCCGGCTGCTCGTACCCGGTTACATAATTGTGAAATACAAGTGTGACTGTGTTGTAAATATTATAAAAAATAAAAGAAGAAACTACCAATCCGCCATTCGTCTTACGTAATTTAGGGCAGTAATGGGGAATGTGTTGCATTGTTTTTGGTTAGTAATTTTAATTCTTCTCTGATCTATGTTTCAAAAAGGTTAAAACGCTGCAAAATGCACACACAGCGTATAGCCACAGTTCAACGTTGCCTATCTTACGGCTTCTAGGGGCCACAGAAATTCATTTTCATTATTTCATACAATTATTGACCGAATTCAAGACTTTAAAATGGTTCAAAATGGTTCAAATGGCTCTGAGCACTATGGGACTTAACAGCTGAGGTCATCAGTCCCCTAGAACTTAGAACTACTTAAACCTAACTAACCTAAGGACATCACACACATCCACGCCCGAGGCAGGATTCGAACCTGCGACTGTAGCGGTCGCGCGGTTTCAGACTGAAGCGCCTAGAACCGCTCGGCCACTCTGGCCGGCACTTTAAAATGCTTTTATAATCTACTTATTAAGACTTGTAATCTTGCAATAAAGGTTTAACACTAAAGTCAAGTATTTAAGTTAGATGTCTTTGTGCGTGAAATCTTATGGGACTTAGCTCCTAAGGTCATCAGTCCCTAAGCTTGCACACTACTTAACACAATTTATCCTAAGGACAAACACACACACCCATGCCCGAGGGAGAACTCGAACCTTCGCCGGGATCAGCCGCACAGTCCATGACTGCAGCTCCTCAGACCGCTCGGCTAATCCCGCGCGGTATTTAAGTTAGAAACCGTGCGAATGTCTTAAGACAGCATAACTCACGGCGCGCAAATTATCCAGATTATATTCGCCCAGTATTTGAGAATTAGAGCGCTTAGCGACAATCAATCGATTTTACCCATATTTACAAAAGATTTTAAAACTTTTCCCCCTGAGCCTCATATAAAGTAGTGAAAGGAGGCAAGTTTATGGCTTACTACTTACTTGCTGTTCTTGCAATCAAACTTATCAGGAATGACGTTTTAATTTATTACTTCTTTACTACTATGTTCGCAAAATCCACATATACTACTGACTTCACCTACAAAATTGTATCTGTACGACATATAGCTGTGGAGATATGATGTCTTCAACATTGAGGAGCCTGAAACGGATGTTGTATGCATGGGAGCCCGATTCTTCATAGAATCGAAGGTGGGAGGTTATTGGTACGACTCTACTGTACCAAAGTCAACTTGTAATCGACTAGAGGTGCGAAATTCCGTTCTTGCCTTTCTAATCGAGGAGCTTTGAGACGGAAGAAAAATGTTTACGAATCCTGGAGGTACCCTTTCTCTTTCGAGTCAAAGCAGTTCACTGGGACGGTATCTGAATACAGTGCTGTTCGTGCAGGCGTGCGGTAATTCTTGTTTAAGACGTGTTTGCTCACGTGTGAAATGAAAGCGGCGGTGGGGTGGCGCGCCGCCGAATTTCTAAGCGATGGTCGGCCGCTGGCGTATTCAGACCACGAGCAGAGCAGCCACCCGCCGTCTTGCCCCATAAGAATAGCAAAGCAACAGAAGGCGCTCGCTAGCCGAGTGCGGCGACGTGGTCTGCCTCCGGCTACAAGCTCCAAAGCCGATGAGGATCTGCCGGAAAACTGAGCTGAAACGAGGGGTGGTGCGAATTTGTTTCGCGCTCCCTCGAAGTTCCTCTGCGACTTAAACTGGTCGGGAACTCTAAACCGTTACTGATAAAATAGTAAAGAATGCAATTGTATCGAATAACTGTAGCCTGTGCCAGCACCCACTTGTTTACTGTTTTGCCTCGTATATCTCTGAGTATCTGCCACCACACATAAAAACTGTACGTCATTAATGTCTGTACATAGAAAATATTTAAGAATGATTCATACGAGTGATGTTTACAACAGATACTAAAGCTAAAATAGTTATTTCTGGGATTCTTGTTTGTCTGTGTGTCTGTCCATATGTTTTTACGACCATCACGCAAAAACTACTGCACGAAATTGGATGCGGGTTTCACAGTTGTATTGTTGGAGGTCTAACTTAAAATCTGGTGCAAGTTTCATCTAGATATGCCACCTGGAAGCCGAATTATCTCTGCATGAGGAGTGTTTTCTTTATCTGGACCAGTACGGGTAAATCGGAATCCATTGGAGATACAAAGAAACTGTCTTCGGAATTTTTTGTGCAAACAATTTTGTCGTAATCAAATTTTTGGTCAAGCGTGAATTGTCTACGAAAATGAGTAAAATTAGCAATATTTTTTGATGTAGATTGACTCCGTCTCGTGTAAGGATCATTTCTTTATATTGGAAGAAGAACGTTTGGACAGCAGACGCTTCAAGAAACTAAACTACATAAACCAGGGTAAGAATAATAAAATCTGTAAAAATCAGTTTTTTTAAACATTTTACATCATAATAATAATGTTAGCATTTTAATCCCGTTATCCATAGACATTATTGAATTCATTCTTGAATCTGTATTACAATTATCGTTTATAAGTTAGTGGAGTTGACGATACTGTTATCGTTGATAAGTGTTGTCCAGTTGACCGTAAAACTCAATTACGTACATGTTTTCAGAGCTTTTCATTGTGTCTCATCGATATAAGTGAAGTGGTACTATTGTTATGATTTCGTATTATTGTCTTCGTTCGTTTAAATTATTCCATTCTTGGATTCTTTCTGCTAATGGTGTAACTGTTATCGTTTACGGAGATGTTTTCAAAATAACATGTCACGAGAATACTTGGCTTTTGAGCGGGCAATACTGACACCCAAAAATGGTACTGCGTCTGCTACAAACCAGAGCTTTCTGGGAAAAATAATGATGGGAACGAGATTGTGGTGGTGGTAAGTTCCTATGGGATCAAACTGCTGAGGTCATCGGTCCATAGGCCTACACACTACTTAATCTAACTTACACATCCATGTCGGAGGGAGGACTTGAATTGCCGACGGTAGCAGCCGCGCGAAGCGCGCGAGGCGCCCGAGACCGCGCGGCTATCCCGCGCGGCAACGAGGTGGTATATCGGTCCATAAACACAGTTCTGGACCAAGTTGATGCTACCAACTATCGGATAGAGTTTCGTAACTCCCTTTCTGCATCCGGACTCCCCGTTAACAACGTCGCTCTGAAAGTGGGTATTTTGCTGCTTCGGAACTTAGCCCCTCTGAAGCTGTGTAATGGAACTCGCCTTAAAATGGAGTCGCTTCGTAACAATATTACAGTGGCTGAAATTCTCACGGGCTGTGGAGCGGGTGACATAGTTTTCATATCACGCATACTCCTCGTTCCCAAGAATTTCCCTTTCCAATTCAAACACGTGCAGTTTCCCGTGAGCACATGCTTCGCCATGACCATCAACGGGTCGCAAGCAGAGGTGCTTCGAGACACCGGCGTCGACCTCAGGACCAACTGTTTTTCGCATAAACAAGCCTACATAGCTTGTTTACGGGTCAATAGCTCAAATAACTTGTTTATAATGGCTGCAATGGCTAAAAATCAAATGTTGTATACGAAGAAATTCTTTAATTTTCATTATTACTTTGAATACAGCAATAAGCTGTTCCTCTATCCAGGTCTATTGGTATCTCAGGCTTCAAATATCTGTATCACGGCCGTCCGGAGTGGCCGTGTGGTTCTAGGCGCTACAGTCTGGAACCAAGCGACCGCTACGGTCGCAGGTTCGAATCCTGCCTCGGGCATGGATGTGTGTGATGTCCTTAGGTTAGTTAGGTTTAATTAGTTCTAAGTTCTAGGCGACTAATGACCTCAGAAGTTAAGTCGCATAGTGCTCAGAGCCATCTGTATCACGATACATACACAACAAATTGTTTACAGTTGTGCCTTTTTGGCAGCCAGTTTTCTCACCGTTAACAAGCTTCAGAATTTTACAAATTTAATGCGGGCTCGAGATCCACGAGGACGAAGTCGCTAGCAATAGCTAGCAACGTAATATAAAGTTTATTTTTTGATAGCTTCTTTATTCCAGTACGCTCTTGTTTTTCGTATACATTTATAGCAACGGGAAGGTCAAGATCGGCAGAAATGAAGAATCTGCAGGGAACCTACGTTGCACGCTGAATTGAAGAGGCCACATCACAAAGTGATCGAATTGGCTAATGATAGGGTGATGATGACGATGGTGATGATGATCATGATAATATAGCCGTAAAAGGTCACACACATGTGGTGGACTAAAACATGAAATCACCAAAATACGACACATTGCCGGCCGCTGTGGCTGAGCGGTTCTAGGTGCTTCAGTCCGGAACCGCGCTGCTGCTGCGGTAGCAGGTTCGAATCCTGCCTCGGGCATGGATGCGTGTGATGTCCTTAGGTTAGTTAGGTTTAAGTTGTTCTCAGTTCTAGGGGACTGATCACGACAAATGTTAAGTCCCATAGTGCTCAGAGCTATTTGAACCATTTAAAAACTAGCGAAATTTTTAAGATTTTAAAAATACTTTCTGTTCTATGTCATCTCTTGACACAAACCTCATGTTTGAGAGATATTTTTTTTCATTTTCAGGTAGACTGCGCAATCCGTGACATCTGTTGACTGCAAGAAAGATACCGGTTTACCTTGAAGGCAACTTACAGGTATGTAACTCTTTGCTCTTTTGTAGCTGCCAAATCCAAATCATTTACTGCTCTGATTGTAGTTGAAAGTTTCAACGTCAAATCTGCAAAGTACCTCGAAACAAACCTTTGCTTTCAGTGGTCACTTGAAAGGGAAGAGAAATTTGCGAAGAAACACGAAAGAAATTCTACAGACAATAAAAAGTACTACTGTTTATAGTACTTTGTCGTGGTGTCTTCGAATGCTAGCGGTGCTCATACCGTTAAATACACCCGCAGCTGATGTCCGTATTACGTAACGGTTCTCTAGCGGTATGTTTACTATAAATGCGCAAACGTAAGGAAAAAAAATACAAAACGGCCTTGCGTAGACTGTTTTATTGTCAAGGAGGAGTAACTCAGCACTTTTATTCCTTGATTTTTCTGTTTGCTTCTTTTACTTTTGCTTTCTGTGTAGAGTTAACGGTTGTCAAACACAACCTTTCTCGATGAGATCGAAGTTCGTCGGTGCGTCTGCGATTTTCTGTTGCTTTGCCCTTTCTATAGGTGCAGTGCTACTCTGTACTGTATACTACAATTTATAGGCTATTATTTGTCGGAAGTAAATTACACCTCACAATAAAAATTCTGACTACCGTGCACTTGGAATTGAAATGTTCCCACAGTAGCCTACGAGCCGCGCGGGATAAGCCGAGCGGGGTAAGGCGCTGCAGTCATGAACTGTGCGGCTGATCCCAGCGGAGGTTCGAGTCCTCCCTCGGGCATGGGTGTGTGTGTTTGTCCTTAGGATTATTTAGGTTTAGTAGTGTGTAAGCTTAGGGACTGATGATCTTAGCAGTTAAGTCCCATAAGATTTCACACACATTTGAGTAGCCTACGATATTGATACGACCTGGCGGATTAAACCAGCTTTCAGCATCACGCCACTGCCCATGGTTAAATCTGTAAAAGTGTGTGTCGTTCCTTCTGTACCTCACGCCTCTACCCAGACTTCTTTCTCCAGTTTTTCGAGGCTACTGCTGCTTTCTACAGTAACAAGGTATCATATGAGAGTGAGCATTGTATCTGTGTATGTCAGAGAGAAATGATGAGGGACAGTAAGAGCGAATGAAACCGAGCGAGCAAACAAAAAGTTGCCGTCCCGTTCGGCGTAAATGGAACGCAGTTTTCGATGTCTTGCACTGTCGGCGACTTAGTGACTGGGTACATACGGGGAGTTGCCATGGCCGATGACGGCTGAGTTCACCAAGTGGACGACTTGGCAAAAGCGAAGTCTAGAGAGTAGTGAAAGTCTCCGTAAGTGTGCACAGACAGTCCAGAGAGTGATCCAAGTCGTAAGACTCTGAGACAGGTAAGATCGATTACTCTGCTCTCACTGGTGTGTACCGAAGGCTTCATGTAATGACGAGAACTACCGGATAAGCGGTGTTTGTGGACACTGTCGAGTCAGCGGAAGCGCCCAAGCAGCGGCAGAGCACTTCTCGGAAACAAGCGGTGGCGGTGATATGAACCCCGGGCTTCTCTGACCTTTCCTCCATATCGGTACTCTGGCTGGATGGGGAATCCAGAACACTGTCGGATACTGAAGAGAGAAAGAGTGAGTGAGTGAGTGTGTGTGTGTGTGTGTGTGTGTGTGTGTGTGTGAGTGAGTGAGTGAGTGAGTGAGTGAATGAGAGAGGGAGAGAGGGAGAGAGAGAGAGAGAGAGAGAGAGAGAGAGAGAGAGAGAGAGAGAGAGAGAATGTTTCGTCTTGTCATTAGGTGAGTAATGTCAAATTACCCAATGTCATAACCATAGATTCTGTGTGTGAGTTGAAAGGGTCTTACGTTTGGTTTTATACATACTAGTGTCTCTTTTGGATGCTGGTCCGGTGTTTCCTTACTATAGTTCAATAAATCGTAAACTCTTTCAAAATAAACAAAGCTTAGTAGGACAAAAAATAGTTAGTTTCTCAACCGTAAATACGAAATTATTGCACCAAGAACTGACAGGAGTATGAGTAATTACTCACGAAATGCTAGATTTTTAACAGTTCTTAAAAACATGGAAGGAGGGGAATTTTAAACAAGAGAATTGCCTTGTCCGTATTCGGATAGTTTCAAAGTTTTGGACTTATCGACACGATTTACGTTCAAATATTATCTTTTGTCACAGACCGGAAACGAGCTAAGCATGCAGTATCTGACCAAAGGTACCCTGGTACCCCTATCTAATGTGAAATTGACCACCAGATGCCACGAAAGGTTGACATGACAGTATAAAAGAAGGCAAGGAATGTTGTCAGGAGAAAACAAATAAAAGCAGATTGGTTCTGTCAGGACAGTTCAGTGACTTCGAACGTGGAATAGTCGTTCGATGTCAATAACAAATCCATCACAGACATTCAAACCCTTCTCAGGTTGCCCAAGTCGACTGTTGTTGATGTGACGAAAAGTTGAAATGCAAAGGAACAACCACAGGTAAACCAAGACCTGGCAGGGACCATTTAAGAACTGCAGAGGATGGTTGTAAAAAAATCGCACGAAACCAACGGAAGGAATCACTCGAGAGTTCCGAACTGCTACCAGTAGTCTAAGTGGGACGATTACTGTGCGTAGAGAATTTAAAGGAATGGGGTTCAGTGGTCCAGCAAGTCCTCATAAGCCACACGTATCTACTCTTTTCAATGCGAAGTGATGCTTGAGGTGGTCTAAAAATCAAGGCCACAGAATAACGAGCGACTAGATATGAGTGACTTTGATGAATCACGCTACATCCGATGGTAGTCCAATGGAAGGGTTTGGGGAATGCCTGCTATCATGTGTAGTGCTAAAAGTGAAGTATGGAGGAGCTGCTGTTTTTCGTGGTTAGGATGTTGTCCGCTTACTGCCGATTAAAAAATGCTTAGTGCGGGTTTGTGAACAGTTTTACAGCCCTGTGTACTGCGTATAGCGGAGGGACAGTTCTGAGATGGTCATAGTATCATCATGACTGTACAGCCTATCGTAAGGCAACATCTGTGTGGCAATGATATGGGGAACAATAAAGTTTCTGAAACGGACTGGCCTACCCAGAGTATCGGCCTCAACCTTAGGTAACTTCTTTGTCATTAATTAGAGCTTAGACCTCGCTACAGACTCCGCAGTCCAGGATCACTACCTTCGGCTGTTGAGCAAGAATGGGCTGTCATTCCTCTACAGACAGTAAGACACTGTGCTGAAATTGTCCCCAGCAGAATTCAAAAGGGTGGGCACAATCCATATTAATGTCCAGTAACAAGTAACGCACTTTTGATCAGATGGCGTATGTACTGCTGTCACACCGACCTCCTTCTACTGATTCCTCTAATTATGAACGACAAACTGTGTAGAGAACTGGAGCGTCTCCCTGTGGTCTCGTTTGCAACTCGGCTTCACACAGGGCAGAAAACAGGCACGGGATACTGTCCCGACAAAAGCGACGGAAGCTGTCCCCAACGGCGACAAAGCGCGTATGCAAGCCAGGGGCGTAAAACTTTAAGCCCCACCCGTGCGGCTTGTAAATCTCCGCCTCGCGCCCCTGTCCGTAGTGTGAGGGGGATGGCTGCACTGGTACCTCAGAGACGTGCCACCTGCCAGGGGAATCCCCGACCGCACTCGCCCCGCCCTGAATACTGATGCAGCCGTTGCTCCTGCCCCCGCGGGAAGCGGCTGGCAACTCTGATAAAGCTGCCACGCCCCCACAGCCCCGGCTGGCCGGAACGCTACGCGCCCGTGGGACCTCCTCCGACTACAGCGTTGTAAACAACAGCACTGCTACAGTTAGCAGACCTCCGATTAACGTTGGGCGGGTGGACCTAAATCGAGCAGCTGACTTACCTTACACGCAGCACGGTAGTTGCCAGCACCTAAAGATGAGTAACCTCGGACGTTAACGTGTCATGATGTGATACACTGTCCATCTTGAATACAATTTTGGGTTTTAGGCGTCTCTCCACACAACCTTAGGCAAATTACAGACTGAGTCTGCATTTACATCTGAGATCTAACGCACGAAAATAATGAAATTAACTGAGGATATCGATTCATTAGTAGGTTCCTGGGACATTCTGGTTAATCTACAAAGGAAATTCATTGTGGAAAAAAATCTCTCTGGCTCTGACTAAGCCATGTATCCGCAATATCCATTGTTCAGGGGTAAGTTATTCTTGGATAGGTCATTCGGTAGGGAACTCGCACGTGAAAGGCTGAGTTCCCAGGTTCGAGTCCCGGTCTAGCAAACAATTTTAATCTTCCACGAAGTTTCATATCAGCACACACTCTGCTGCAACGTGAAAAATCATTCAGGTCTCTACAAAGGATTCCTTACGATCCCTACAGTATTTGGTATGCAAGTTGTTGAGGAGTTGACGCATGAAGTACGGAATGATTAAGAATCAGTTTCCCTCCTAGCAGTGCAGTGCAGCGTGCGATGATTGACGCACGTTCTATTGTTGAGTGATTCCTGCGTTACTTATATTTAGTTACTAGCTTCTGTATTCCGCATATTGGTAACATACTTAGTTGAAATAAACGCTTCCAGGCATGTCTGATCGTTGTGATGCCATTCATTTAAAAGGTGCGTTGTGGTATACCAATGGCAAACATCCAGCAGGTCCTCCCAGTGACGTAGTTTTGTAGAGACAAGACGACTCGTCTGCTCGGTCTTCAGTTGACAGGTATATGAAAACTGTTCCCAGTGAAATTTGTGCCCAAATAAAAAATGTGAAATATGCTTCCAGTAGTCCTGGAAACTACCTGCTCACTAAGTGACGAACTACCTGCACACTGAGAGTCCTCGGCCGTCCCCAATGAATGGACGCTCGTTTAATCACCCATAATATAACTCTGATTTTCGTTGAGTTGAACGTTTCGTCACATGTTATAAGGGCCGAAGTATACAGGACCATGATATGGCGCTGTTCACAATAGAAATCAATGTCTTGCCGATGTATGCTTAATTACGAACATTTTAAAGTGCATGGCTGAAACGAGTGTACCACTTCTGATACCAGTTTGAACAACCGTAAAAAGTAGAGACTGGTCAGGCAGGATAGAACAGGACGGCATCAAAAGGGAGTTTTGAAATGAAAGAGAGAAATACGCCGAACTTCAGGATATATTGTAAAATTAGAGATTACAGATTAGCTCGCCTAGTACATTAATAGAGGACGACTGCCAGTATAGGTGGTCGAATAAAATAAAGGAAGTAGGAACCGTGCGGTTCTAGGCGCTTCAGTTTGGAACCGCGTGACCGCTACGGTCGCAGGTTCGAATCCTGCCTCGGGCATGGATGTGTGTGGTGTCCTTAGGTTAGTTAGGTTAAGTAGTTCCAAGTTCTAGGGGACTTATGACCTCAGATGTTGAGTCCCATAGTGCTGAGAGCCATTTGAACCATTTGAAGTAGGAACTGTGAGAGGAAGCTGCTCGTTATTTGAGTTAGATGGTGGCCAGTCCTGAAGAACAGAGACAAAGGCGGGTGATCTAAGCAATATGATCTGTATAAAAGTATGACTCAGGAGAGGCAGAGGTAGACGGCTTAAAGCTGTCTGTGTGTAGGCAGTGCTCCGTCCTCCAAGATGCGGCCAGCAACCACTCAAATGACTCATTTCCCACGTTTCCAACTGGCTGCCTGGGTGGAGCGTTTACTCAGCAGAACACTGGAAACGTTGGCGTCTGCTGCTCCCACGGCTCTGTCAAGCACGTAGGCCACAGTGAAGTTATTCTGGGAGAAAGCTCGAAACAAGCGACGTATAAACTTTGGAAAGAAATTTCGTATAAGAATCATAACCTATGTGCAGGCTGGTTACTCGTCGTAGAAGTGTTGAGCGCCATATGCCGCTCGCTTAGAGTAACGTATAAAACATAAATCAGGTGTAATAGAACGCATGAGTGAAAGAGATTTCGGTTTCTAAAACATATAAATTATAGCTACTCCCAGTTGAAAAAAAATGGCTTTACAGTTGTTATTGCTTCTCCAGACCTGTCATCAGCAGTTATCACAGAAGAAAATAGCGCATAAGACCCCTCGCCTCTTCTGCTTGCCATGCAAGTTGTGGAGTTCGGACAGAAGGACCTTATCTCTACCCTTTCTTGTCCTAAGTTTCACATGTCGCAGTTAACATGAGACCTCAGTTTACATACAAGACTTTCAATAATATATTCTTGTCTTGGCTGCTAAATTCTAACTATAACACGTTTCACCTTACAGGGTCGTCAGAACTTATGAGGTGTCTGAAGTTGAGCAAGATGCCTAAATTTAAGCAGGTACTACACTGCCGGCAAAAAAATTCAACACCCTCAAGCACTGTGCTCAGTGGCAAGTGGGTATGATATGTGCATATTGAGACCTACCTGTAACCTCTCTTGTGTTTGGAGGCAGCAGCTGTGCTAATTGTAGTGGTGAACATCGTTTGCAACATTAAATGTAGCGTTCAACCGTGTCCCACCGACGAGTACTTGCTCATGGTGAAGAGCTTCTGTCGTTTGAACGGGGCCGCTTTGTGGGCCTGCGGAAAACTTGATACACGCATTTACGGACTGCTGCAGATGTGGGACACAGTGCAGAGGTGGTGTGTCGCGGCTTTCGACAGCAGTCTGTCACACATTCCCGCACGTATAGCACAGGTTCTGGACGCTTGCGTAACGGAGACATACTCCAAGATCGATACATCGTGCGTGCAGCTATGAGCGAACGTCATCCAGGGACGAAATCCGGGTAAATGTTGCACCCTCCGTTTCACCAGGGACCGCTGGGAACCGTCTGCTTGCCGCACGACTAAAACTCTATGTGACTCTGGCCATGTAACCACTGAAACTACGACATGTCCCAAGCATAGCCACTCTGGTGTCCTGAATGGGTTGATTGGAAAGTGCTGTGGCGCTCTTTTGTCTTCAGTCGTGGGGAGTAGGTTCCGTCTGCATGCGAGTGATGGACGTAAACGTGTATGGCGTAGATTGGTGAGCTGCTTTCTCCTACGGCAACAGGTGCCACCCAGGCTTCATTGTGTGATGGACACGCTGTTGTATTAGGTGTTTCTGCAAGGTAACGTAATGAGTGCCCGCTAAATTGCACAGGCTGTTTTCCCCATTTCTTCAACAGGAAGATGATCCGCTTTTTCAGCAGGGCAGTGCACAAACACATATGGTTGCTTCGCCGCAAAGTGACCTCCGTGGTGTACAACTACTGCCCTGTCCAGTAAGATCACTGCGTCTCTCGCCAGTGAACACTTATGGGAGGTGATGATGCATTAAGGGGGGTAGGACGTCAGACAGGCCGACTAGGAGCAGGAGAGGCATCACAGGACATTTTAATTTCCAGTGTCTATAATTTTACAAATAAATTCATAAATCTTTGTCAACAACGCCAGAAAGGATTCAGGATTCACACTCATTGCAGTGGAAGTTCGAAAACGTAACAAAATAAATTTTTTTACGTGCGAAATTTCATCATTTTTTTCACTTGCTAAAGGCCGCATTTGTTGCTATAGGTACACTTTTCATCATAAGTTAGAGAGATTCTTCGATGAATTTTGCACAGCGTACATACCATACTCACAGGTGTGTGAAACTCTAGAATTTATTTAATTTATGAAAAAACGAATGAACTGTTATATTTTAGTTTAGAAAAAACACAAATTTTATAGTTAATTACCTCCATTTTTACCACAGTTTTTAATAGATTTGGAAAATTCTAGAGTTTCATACATCTTTAAATATGGTTTGTATGCTGTGCGAAATTCATCGAAGAATCTCTCTTACTTATGAAGAAAAGTGTACCTATAGCAACAAATACTGCCATTAGTAAGTGAAAAAAAATGATGAAATTTCACATGTAAAACAAAATCATTTCGTTATGTTTTCAAACTTCCACTCCTATGAGTGTGAATCCTGAATCCTTCCTGGTCACGCTGAATTTATTTGTAAAAGTATAGTCAGTGGAAATTAAAATGTCCTGTGGTGCCTCGCCTGCTCCAAGTCGGCTCGTTTGACGTCCTACTCCCCTTAACTTACTCGTTCTCCATGGTCTACGAGAACCATTGCCGAAAGCCAACAAAAGGCGCAAGATACTTAGAATAGTGTATCGGAGGATACAATTCGTCACCTTCACGATCGTTTGCATGTGAGAATTACTGACTGCATTGCCACCAGTTGGGAGGAAGGGGACGGGGAGGGAGTACACTGTGTATTGACGGGACTGTTTGGACACCCTTTACTGTGATATGTGTGATCCATTTGGTCTGAAGTTCTTATCACATACTCCCACAGTGATGGGCTACCTGGCACTTCATTTGTCAATAAAATAGCCTTGCCTTTGAATGACCGAGCGGGGTGGCGCAGTGGTTAGCACACTGGACTCACATTCGGGTGGACGACGGTTCAATCCCGTGTCTGGCCATCCTGATTTAGGTTTTCCGTGATATCCCTAAATCGCTCCAGGCAAATGCCGGGATGGTTCCTTTGAAAGGGCACGGTGGACTTCCTTTCCTAATCCGATGAGACCGATGACCTCGCTGTCTGGTCTCCTCCCCCAAAACAACCCAACCAACCTTGCCTTTGAGGGTGCTGAATTGTTTTTTCTGGGTAGTGTATGTAGTGTATACATAAGTTCGTATGATGCTGTGAAGCGAAACACGTTATAAAGAACTCAAAACAAAGAATTTAGCGACCAAAATAGAAGTATATTATTTAGCCAAACATGGTCGCAGATCAAATGCAGAACTCGGGTGAAAGGGGGAGAGGTAGGAGGCTGACGGGATAGCACTTTTTCTCCTTTCCAAGTGTATTTTTCCACATTACTGTACACAACTGTTAACAGGGAGGGGAGAGAGAGATGGCGGTGACATAATATACGGACGAATGGGCGTGCAACCTCGAGATAAATAAATGAGGACTGCCATCGAGGGGTCAGGGTGATTGGCGTGGAGCAGATGGGCGGGGCTATTTCGGGCGCGGCTGTCAGAGCTGGCTTGGCCCGGCGTCCATTTAGCGGCACAGTGAGGAGGGCGGAGGAGAGGTTGCCGGGGTAACGCGCGCTGAAAGGCCGCCGTCCATCAGCCGCCAGCGGCCGGCGGAGGGTGCGCAGCGCCGCGTCACCGGGTTTTTCTCGGCCGCTGGCGGGCGACGCCAATAAACGTCGGCACTCATCAGAGACCGCGCCGGGCAAGGGCTAAACCATTCCAGGCCGGCCTGGCCTCGCAGACGAAGTGCTGCTCTCACAGAAGAGTTAGGGCACGGCCCGAGATTCCTTCCTCTGCTCGCACTCGCTCGCTCACACACACACACACACACACACACACACACACACACACTCACACACACACACGGGAGCACGGACATGCTGCATCTTTGCTAGGCCGTACAGAAGTGTGAGTCAGAGATCTCGAACCAAGTGCAGCGTGATTTACCAGCTCTTGTTGTTGTTGTTCTTCCTGGCCTTATCCTGTATCCCAACGGCATCGGAATGTCATTTCGGGTTTGGCATTACGCTGAGGTGACAAAAGACATAGGATAGCGATAAGCACATATAAATATGGCTGTAATATCGCGTAAACACGGTATAAAGGTGCAGTGCATTGGTGAAGCTGTCATTTATATTCAGGTCATTCATGTGAAATGATTTCCGACGTGATTATGGCCACAAGACGGGAATTGACAGATTTTGAACGCGGAATGGTAGTTGGAGGTAGAGGAAATCGTTAGGGGTCCCGGCGGAGGTTCGAGTCCTTCCTTGGGCATGGGTGCGTGTGTTTGTCCTTAGGATAATTTAGGTTAAGTAGTGTGTAAGCTTAGGAACTGATGACCTTAGCAGTTAAGTCCCATAAGATTTCACACACATTTGAACTTTTTTTTTTTAACAAATCGTTAGGGAATTCAGTATTCCGACATCCCCAGCGTCAAGAGTGTACCGAGAATACCACATTTCAGGAATTACGTCTCACTACGAACAACGCAGTGGCCGAGGGCCTTCACTTAACGACCGAGATCAGTGGCGTTTGCGTAGAGTTTCAGTGCTAACAGAGAGTCAACACTACGTGAAATGACCGCAGAAATGAATGTGGGACGTACGACGAACGTATGTGTTAGGACAGTGAGGAGAAATTTAGCTTTAACGGGCTACGGCAGCAGACAACCGACGCGAGTGGTTTTGCTAACAGCGCGACATCGCCGTCAACGCTTCTGGCCACCCAGATTGCCCGACACGAATCCCGTCGAACATTTATGGGACATATTCGAGAGATCAGTTCGTGCACAAAATCGTGCACCGGCAACACTTTTGGTTAATGAAGCGTTATAGAGGCAGCATGGCTCATTATTTCTGCGGGAGACTTCCAGATACTTGTTGATTCGATTCCAAATCGAGTTGCTGCACTATTCCAAATCGAGTTGCTGCACTACCCTGGGCGTAAGGAGATCGGACACGATATTAGGGGGTATCCCATGACTTTTGATCCCTTAGGGTAAAGCAAACACGGCAAATATTTAAGAAGCGACACCGATAATTTTCCGAGCGTATAATCTCTGCTAGGTTGGGACATGAGTAGAAACAGTGGCGCTCACACCTGCGTTGCCAGTTATCGGGGGACGTTGCGACTGGGCCATGAGGCGTGGGACAGGGGCAGACAGACAGCACACTGGCGGCGCTACAAAGTATTCCCCGTTTTTCTCAGTACAGAACATATCGCGCTGCAGCTTTCTTACGCGCACCCCACTGTAGTAACATTGGGTCGCCGCATGTGCTTCATGACTAATCCACCTCCCCACCTGGACGGAATTTCTGTGTGACAACTGACTACGTATCTACATGTCGTCTCATGTGCAAGTGTGAGAAGACCTTCTAACAAGAGGACTGTCAGACCTGTTAATCACGGATTTTGATCGTGCTTAGGTATGTTGCAGAGAGACCTGTTCCAAGTGCCTGGCTAGCGGCTTTTCATGCGACGGCCCCTAGTTCTCGAGAAAAGCGATGTTGAAGTGTTACGTGTACCTTCTACACCTCAAACGTTACGTAAGTTTCGGCCAGCGAGCAAAGTGCAGCAACTGAAGTTCATGGCCACAGCACTGGCGGTCCAGGCTTTGATCTTTTTTGACTGGCTCTGAGCACTATGGGACTTAACAGCTGTGGTCATCAGTCCCCTAGAACTTAGAACTACTTAAACCTAACTAACCTAAGGACATCACACACATCCATGCCCGAAGCAGGATTCGAACCTGCGACCGTAGCAGTCGCGCGGTTCCGGACTGCGCGCCTAGAACCGCGAGACCACCGCGGCCGGCTGAACTTGTTTCAGCTTAATCGTACAGAATATCATTGAACAGTGTATGTCACACAAAATTATCCAAAAATATTTTCTACATAGTAATCTTATTAATAATCAGTCATTAAAGAAAAATTTCTTCAATTGTATACTCCGTGTGTAGTCAGTAGTTAAAATTCCAAATATTTGGACAATATTCGCTCCCAGCATTTCCTAGGTGTGACCTCGCCTGTTGTCCCCTCTCCCTCATGGACTATACGGAATTCCCAGGCCCTGTGAACCGGAAGCATCAGCTATTCGCAATGTGTTGTCAGTAAAGGCCGTGCCAAAAGAGTGCAGTGAAGTGGAATAAGAAAGCATATCTACAGAAGAACAGCCAATAGCGCACTGGACTCGCATTCGGGAGGACGACGGTTCAATCCCGTCTCCAACCATCCTGATTTAGGATTTCCGTGATTTCCCTAAACCGTTTCAGGCAAATGCCGGGATGGTTCATTTGAAAGGGCACGGCCGATTTCCTTCACAATCCTTCCCTAACCCGAGCTTGCGCTCCGTCTCTAATGACCTCGTTGTCGACGGGACGTTAAACACTACCCACCACCACCACCAGAACAGCCAAAAGAAGTTCCATTAGAAGTAGAGGAGTGTGATGAGCAGTCGGAGGGCGAACTCAGTAACGCCATTCTTACAATAGCTCCTCCGAGCACTATTTCCGCCAATTCTATTGTAACTTGGTTCATATGGCTCTGAGCACTATGGGACTTAACATCTATGGTCATCAGTCCCCTAGAACTTAGAACTACTTAAACCTAAATAACCTAAGGTCATCACACAACACCAGCCTATTGCAACTGAAGATGCGATATACAGCGCAGTACAAGACCTGTTCGCCGAAAAACGAATCATCATTATGGGTGCCCTCGTTGTTAATCCGCCCGAGCGAATTTGCTGCAGGGCTCGCGCGCCTCCCATTGTCTCGGAAGCAAACGCTTTAATGGTCTCGGCCATTCGGAGGGGACAGCCATCTTTCAGGAACACAGTGTTTGATTATACTCAAGCGTCTAGCGGTGGAGCTACTCCAGTCTGTTAGCTATTTCTATATTTCTACCAGAAACAAACCCTTAAAGACGTCTGAATCTGAAATATATTGCCACCAAATTTATCGTTGATGGTTACATTATATTTCTGTCATTTGTATCTCACTGTACATTACATGTTCAATTGCCTTTGGCTGTACGCTCATTTCAGCCACAGATGGGTCTAAAGCACAAGTAGTATTCTACAGTTTTGTATCTCAGGTTTAGAGTTACATCATGACATAAAAATATTGTCGCAGCTATAGAAGAAACAGCAAATAAAGTAATTAGCAAGAATATTGATTGTTCTCACTAACAGTGCCTGGCATTCCAATACATGGCATTCGTTTTAACATTAACCACGTTACTCGTAAGCACTGTGGATTTGTTAACTCGGCACCTGCTATGTTTCATTCCTAGACGTAGAAAGTTTTACATGTGACTGACGTTCTTGTACCAACTGTGTCATCTCTGACGCACGCCATGGGAGTCCGCAGAAATGCACCCAGACAGAACGAGACTCTAAAATTGTCATTAGTTACATAAATGAGCTTGTTACAAGATGTCTCACGCCACAACTAAATTGTATAGGTGACACGAAAATTGATGGTTCCTCACTCACTTCTAGAACTGCATGAGAATTCTGTAACGAATAACAACTGTGCTCTTCACACTACAGTATGGGGAGAGGGCGAGGAGGGTGGCATGTGACCAAAGAGAAAATTTTCTGTGGGTTTTCGTACCTTTTACTTACTTTATCTATTCCGCATTACGAGAACACACTTCTCTTCCGCTTTGTACAAAGACCCAAATATTTTAAAGTAAAGCACGCTATGTCGTATTATAACTGTGTAGACGTTGTTCGTTATTGATTCTGTTTGTGGTCTTCCGACCGAATACTGCTTGGACGCTGTTCTCTCTGACAGTTCATTCTATGCAAGCTTCTTCATCTTCGCATAACTCCTGCGACCTGCGCCCATTTGCACCTGCCTACTGTAGTCACGCTCTCGTATTCCCTTGAAATCTTACCCCCATGCCCTACACACACACACACACACACACACACACACACACACACACACACACAAACAAACAAACAAAGCCGTTCATGACCAAACTGACGATACTTCGGTCCCTTTGGTGGATGTGTCCCGTTAGCCGAGCCCTTCGTTTAGTCAATTTGCTCTCTTCATAATTCTTCTGTAGTACCACATTTGAAACTGCATGTTTAATTTCCACATATGTATTTGCTTTCTCACTCCCCTCCCTCTCTAGCACCTCTAGCTGTTCCCCGCCCTCCTCCCCCTTCCCGGAGAAGCTTCTATATTCACCCCAACCTCCGTCAATTCTGACACCACCACATCCTCTGCTGACACAACGATATATACTGGAAGCCTCTACCCGACAAGAGTGCACCTTCGTGCAGCTGAAAGAGCATACCAGCACCAGAGAATATGAAGGTCATAAATTCCGTCATCAGGCAGTACTATCTGCTTGGAAGCTGGCGGCGTTCGCGTAGAAGAGCCGGCAAGCACTTCCCTGGCGCGTTCCATCTTCCTCCCCCGCTGATATTCGCCCCGTATCCTTCATCTCTTCCCTGCTCTTCATACTTGGGCCGATGCTCCCTGTTGTCAGAGTGATGAATACGTTTTAATATCCAGCGTCTTCTCCAATCGATAGCCCTTCTCTGCCCGTTCCGGGTAAATAAATCCAGAGCGGCGGACGATGGGGCGAGCTAGGGAGCTCGCGATAAGGGTCGGATAATAAATATTTTAAAGTTACCGTCAACAAAATACTGCGCGCTAACTTCGCCGTAGCAGGCGCTCTTGAGGCAGTCGAACTCGAGGATAGCGATCTGGAAATGCGATATGAGTGCTTTCTGGTATAGCGAGCGTGAACTGCAGATAACCCCGACTTTAAGCCCCTCTCGTTCTCTTCCAGAAAATAATCCAGATCATGGCTATCTCTGTTACACGCTTCTGTTATTTCTCTTGATACCACACGCGCCCAGTTCGATTCAGAGGTTATCATTACCAGTTCTGTAAAAGACTGCAACTATCGGGAGAGGCTGGCCATAAACCGGCGCCCATACTATTTTGGTTTAATTTATTAGGCTATTTATTCTGCTTTTACCCTGAACAAAACGTCGAATTTCCGACCCTAATTTCATTTACGCAATTTAAGACTTTTGAGCATCATTTAATGGCAATACAAGGAAACACATCATACATTCGTAGTACATTAAATGTATTGTAAAATAACATTTCATGATAAAACAGAAAGTAAAAGACAAGGCGAAAGACAGGAAGAAAATATAACCAGAAGATTAATACAAATACGAGAAACAGTGCATAAAAACTGCAGACTGTCATTTAGGTCTATGACTTACTTACGGATACTGTTGTAATTATTACGTGACAATAACATTCAGATAGTTCAATATTTTTACATTTTATTGTAATGGCAATACATTGGAGAAAATCGTTAGATTTATAATGTAATAAATACATTAAAAAATAATGTTTCACGTCAAGAAGAGAAAAATGACAAGCTGAAAGACAAGAAGGACATGGGAGTAGGAAGTCCAAACAAATAGGGACTTTAGGTGAAAACGTGTAAAGGCTGCAAACTATAGTATATAGTGATTTGTTGGAAAGGGACAAGCATATGTGTTGACTTCCGAGACGGGGAAATACGTAACTCCTCTTACCCTTTCTCTCTGTTTTAATTCCAAAGACGGAATCTAATCTACACAGGATTTGCCGTAAACCCTTGACGTCTGAATGGGAACTGAAATTAATTTTTAATGTAATGGTGCGGTGTCTCGTAACTGTACTTCCTGTTGGAGTATTACATTTGTGGAACTTAGATAAGTGAGGGGAGGTAGTGGTCATTGTAAGAGTATCGTATCCGCGCATTTAGACAGAGATTAATAGAGTCATGAGGCACTTGTGCATCAGTTATGTGTCTCATAGAAGAAACTAGAATGAGATCAGGCGATAACGTCTTTCCGTGAGTGAGAAAAAAAAGGGGGAGCCTGGAGTAAACCGAAGTTTTCAAGATGGGAAGGAAAGTTTGCGTTGCGTCTCTTGTCGATAATGGGATCGTTACAGGAGGCATACACGGATGGGAGGGGGCAATGGCAGCCAACTTTCTGAAGCAGCCATCAAAGTATAGGCTTTAATAGCTTTTTGGGAACTGTGGAAAACTTAAACCAGGATGACAGGTCGGGAAATTCAATCCCGCTTCACTTAGATAAGTCTTAATTGTCTTAATAAACATGCCGCGTTGTTACGCTGAACTTCCAAGTCCGTTCGTGAAGCGTGGTTGACAAGTTAAATTGAGAGGATATTTCCCGCTGAAGACAAATATGGGCATTCTATTTCCCATCACACATACAATTACAGCTTGTCATGAATATTTCGTACATCTTTATTGGTGGAGCCGTATGGGAACAGAAAGGAAAAGGTTTACAACAGGAGGCAGCAGAAGCCGCTTCCGTCTTCATTTGGAAACCTGAAGTTGCACTCAGGCGAGGTAGATGCTACGTTCTAGTGGAAGTACACACAAGCGTTGACGACGGTGAAAAAATTTATGAAAATATCAGTAAACTCCAGATTACTTAAAGAATCCAGCTCCCATGTATAAAACATATTCAAACTTCCGATCACTTGACAAATAAGTTAATGTGTTAACTAACTGACGTTGAGAATAAAAGAAAGAAAAAGTTCAGAAAAAAATTGAAATTATGATTCAAGGTTTTTGGAAGTCGCTAAGAGGTCTCATTATCAGACACTGAGCGGGTTTATTCTGGGGAATGTGAGTTCTGTTTGAAGCAAAAGCTAGTTTTTCATGCATCTCAATGTTTATCGGATCATATTACCTGATCCACGTGTGGTACAATGATATATTTTTGTATGTACGGTCAGTGCTATATTATGGATACTGTCTGCAAAATGTGTTGCTAACACTGTTAGTAGTAAAGACGAAATAAATTAAAACGTCATGCCTGTTGCGGCAGTTCTACTGCGTAAACTGCGAAAATGTAGTAAGTTGTAAACTTTTCTTCCTTCTTCAATTTTTGTGAGTGGTGTCAACAAGAAAAATTTCGTAAAGGTTTGAAATTACGTGTAAAGTTTTTTGCAAGTCAATAAGCACTCTCGTTCTAAAATTGTATTATGGAGGCTATTTTCCTCATGACATACACACAGTTTTTAACTGGAAAAGCTAGCTTTTGTGCATCTCAGTGTTTAGGACATCATATCTCCTAAAATTTGTGTCGCAGATTGGTATAATTGGGCAGATACCTTCTCTGGCATATGTGGATACTGTCTGTAAAATACTTTACTAATACAATAAGTAATAAGGAAATAATAAATTAAACCTACATTCCTGATGCGTCACTTTTAGTGCATGATCATCGAAAATGTAGTGAGCAACGAACATTTTTCCTTTCAACATACTGTCGGGAATGCCAGCGAGAAGTTTCGCAAAGGTTTCTAATTATGTTTCAGATTTATTTGAAGTCACTAAGTCCTCGCATTCTCAAATACTTGGCGAATATACTCTGGGCGTTTGCATGCAGTAGGTCAAGCTGCCTCGACACATGTACACAGTTTAGAACTGTAATATTTGTCATATTGCGTTGAATCTTTCATGTAAGAGTACACCTCTTAACGAGTGGATTTTGTCGCTATTTAAATGAAATACATGAAACCAAATTTTTGTTCCCCCTGAAAGCCCTTAGATAGGCAGCCTTCTGTTGTGTTTGAATCACGGGATAGTCGCTAGGTACTGTAGATTGTGAACTGTCTTAACTTTGTAGCGGATAGTAAGTACTTAAACCTATGTATTTAGGGAAATGTACAATACACCCGTTTCTTTCATTCCAAAAGAAATGTCGGGAAATGTACAATACACCCATTTCTTTCATTCCAAAAGAAATGTCGGTGTTATTTAGGGAGATTTTTTCATGTACCGGAAAGGTCTTAGCTTGAATAAAGAGGTTGAATTTTCATTAAAACTGAACCTTCCTTTTTTTCCCTGTAATCCGCAACTACTTCATGTTCAAGTAGAATATGGGTTTAACGAACATGATCGGCATCATGACGAACTTATCGAGGTGACACAGCGGTGACTTCAGTCTCAGCACGAAATGTTCACTCGCGAGGCTATTCGTGTGCGCTTTCTGCGGATCTGCCAGTGCTGCGCCTTGGTCATCCTAACGGTCTAGCGGGTCAACGGCCCTAGCGGCGTCGGTACAGCGTCTTTCGTAACCGCCACAAGGCGTGACCGGGCGTTCCCTGGAGCATTTTGTTTGCAAGCAACAGCCCGAAGAACAACAAAGCGCTGCCGGCTGCTGCACCGGTCTCAGGGAGGCATCGGCAGCGTTGCATTACAGGATGAATGAGGGTATTAATGTGTGGCAATATACTTTGCTACCCGCGTACTATGTTTTCTTACAGGGTGGTCCGGCTTCAAAGTCGGGAAAAAAATCACTCCATTTGGGAACTTAATTTCACACTTACTGAGTCCACGGACAAAGGAACGGCTCAACAGGAACCACAAAACGTCCTTTTGGGTGCTTCAAATTCGGTTTTATCTTCTGCATGTAAGAGAAATTTCGAGAAGTTCCTGCGTATGGCAGACGTTAGTGAAGCTTCAAAATGACGTCTACGCAAGACACTCATTTCAAGCAACATGCCGTAATTGATTTCTTGTTGTACCGTGGTGAACATTCATAAATGTTTCTGTGCCGTGTATAGTAATGATGCAGTTGATAGGAACATTGTAACGGGGCCGGTAAAGACATTTAAAGCGTCAGGAAATGCAGAAACTGAGCTCCATCATCGACGACATTCGGGACTTCCAATCACAGCCACTGCTGCCGACTTGGTAAATCGCACAGATACCATTATTCGCGCATCCTGGAACATCAAGACTCGACAACTGGCTCTATAGCTATACGTGAGCATTGGAAGTCCGTGTGCAATGACTCAGACTCTTTAATATTCAAATGTGAGCTATAGATGGGTTTCACAAATGCTCACAGCACACCATGAGACTCGACGAAAAACTGTTTCATCTGAATTGTTGAACGCCAAAGATGAAGGTGTAATGCATGAAGTGAAAGCATAGTCTCCGAGCACAGTACAGGAGCTTTAGTCAACAGGGAATATGAGGTTTCCCAGGAGTAACGCTTATTGTTAAGGGACATGTCAGGAACGATCATTCGAAGCAAAGAAGTCCAATAAACATGTGCTCTAAAATACATATCTTAAGAGCTAGGAGCACCTGTACAGAAGAACAGATG
Source organism: Schistocerca americana (assembly GCF_021461395.2). NCBI lineage: Eukaryota > Metazoa > Arthropoda > Insecta > Orthoptera > Acrididae > Schistocerca > Schistocerca americana. Next base: position 264,961,369 of record NC_060125.1, on the reverse strand, counting down.
TGTCTCGGAGTTAAAAAACTGAGTAAATGCTCACAACTATGAAGGTACGCATATTAGAGCGTGTGTTTACCATGCATCTAATGATCATTCCTGTCTGATCTCCACGTAGTGACCACTTTTCCTGGGACACCAGGTATATGCTCATACAAAAGCTTTAAGGCCATATAAAGCTATAAAACTTAAAGGAAAATAGTACATATTGAGCGATATTCTCATAAAATTCCAACTGTTAAGAATGAATATGTTCAGAGAAGAAAAAAAGGGGGGGGGGGAATTACACTGATGAACCAAAAGAATCATGACCACCTGCTTAATAGCTTGTTTGTTCGTCTTTGGAAAGAAATACTCGTACATCGCTGATTCTGCATATCAGGGATCCGACAGGTTGTTGGTAAATTTGTGGAGGTATGTGGCATTAGATGCCTGCGCACAGGTCATGTAATTCCCTGATTTGCGTGCGCGTTGATGGCGCCCGGTAGCACCCCAGATGGGTTCCGTCAGATTTACATCAGGTGAAATGTGCGTGTGAATGTCCAGGAGCCAAATTGCTTAGGTCATCGGTCCCTGGACTAACACACTACTTAAACTAACTTATGCTAAAAACAACACACACACCCATGCCCAAGGACTCGAACCTCGGGCGGGAGGGGCCGCGCGGTCCGTGACATGACGCCTCAAACCACGCAGCCACTGCGCGAGGCACATCAAGTGAATCTTGTCGCCGAGACATCAACGTGGCTTCAGTATAATGCTTCTCAGACCGCTGCAGCACTGTTATGGCTGCGAGACACAGACAATTATCCTGCTGAAAGATGACATCGTCGTCGGGGAAGACATGAAGCATTGAAGGGATACAGCTGGTTCGCAGCTGTCAGCGTGTCTTCGTTTACTACCACAAGTCCCATGCAAGCGCAGGAGAATGAGTCGCTTAGCATAATAATGTTCCCACCAGCCTGCTTCTGTGGCCACGCCACTATTCACCTCGACTGTGGCGTTTGTGCTAAACCTAGTGTAGCAAAAATGTGAATAACCCGAAGAGCTGACAGGTTTCCATTGATCGACGGTAGAATCCTGATGATCCTTTACCCACTGCAGTCGTCATTGACGATGTCGTTGGATCAACATGTGAACACGTAGGGGTAGTCTGCTGCGGATCTCTATGTTCAACAATGTACGATGAACGGCGTGCTTCGAAACAGCTGTACGTGCACCGGCATTGTGCTCTTAAGGCAGAAATGCCACAGATCACTATCTATCCTACTTAACTGAGCAGACAAGCTTCCGAACTCTGATCTGTGAACAGGCCTGGACGTCAGGCCCTTTAGCGCCTAGTAATAGTTCCACTGTGCTTCTACCTCTTTCCGTAGATGCTAAGACAGTAGCCCGTGAACATTCGACCAACTACGCCATTTTCGTGATATTCGTTGACAGACTCTGCGTAATAATAATCTGCTTATTATCAAAGTCGCTTATCTCAATGGATTTTCCCATATGCAGCCCTTATCTTTGCTGGGGTGATCCCCTATCCTTCTCTGCTCCGCTTAAATACTTTAGTTATCGCGTCACGTGCTCGCAACACCACCAGGCGGCAACTAACGTCGTGGTGGACAGTGGTCATAATGTTTTGGCTTAGCAGTGTATGTATTCAACCACCCAAGTGTAAATACTCTGACTGTATAAATAAAAAAAAAAAAAAGATTTTGATTGCTTGTTGTAAGTGGTATTTCTTAGGAAGCATATTGGCCAACTAGGACGATTGCGTTTGAAGATCAGAGCTTTTTAACTTCGTGCTAGCACAGCATAAATAATTCGCTAGAACTGGAACAACGCTGTATGTGTTATACCTCACAAGAAAACTGACACAGGAAACATGGAAAAGAGCCGTAGACCTGACAATCTCTTTCCCGTTGTGTATAAAACATTGACGAAAATGATCCCAAACCGCTTTGAAATGAAACTGCTTTTAATCCTGCACAGAAGCAATATGGCATCAGAAGTGGCTGTAGCAAAATTGAGCATTTACAAATCGTGAAGGAGCTGTTGTAGAATGGAGCAATGAGCGTGGATTACAGCTTTTCTAAGATTCATAGGTTTTGAGGAAGCTTTTGATGCAGTTTCAACAAATTATGTACTAATACCCATTGCAAAGCATGGCATTAATTCAGTCGTTGTTAGTATACTGTCAAATCTATAGGTTACTTTTATTGTATAGCTTCAGTTAAAATTTATTACAATAGTAAGACCTTAAAGAGACCAGGCAGAGTGATTACATAGCATCGACCTTATTTTAGGCACCCGTAGGCGTTTCCAGATCGCTAAACCTGGCAGGTGAAGGAGTATGAGCTAATGTAGCGTTGTAGGTACGTTGACATGGATGTAGATTCGATGGATGGGACCGAGCATGGTAGCACAGTGGTTTTTACTCTGGACTGAAATTTGGAAGGAGGGCTTTTCAGATCCCAGTCCAGTGATCCTGATTTATGTTTTACTAAGTTTTCTCAAATCACTTGTGACACATTCCGGGATTGTCCATGCGTATAGGTCGCGGCCAGTTCCTTCTGTATCCCTGTCGTATACGAGCTGGCGCACCATTTGTAATGATCGTCGTTGAGGCGTTCACGTATATCTACATGTACAAGACTACTCTCCAATTCACACGTAAGCCCCTTTTAGAGTGTTCAGTCGGATCACCTTCGCACTATTTCTGTACCGTCCTGCTCCCAAGCGACGCACGGATAAAACGAACATTTCAATCTTTCCGTGCGAGCTCTCACTTTTCTCATTTTATTACGACGATAATTTCGCCCTGTTCAGGTTGGCGTCAACAAAATGTTTTCTCATTCTGAGGAAAATCTGGTGATGGAAATTTCGTGATAAGATCACGAAATATGCCATTAATTTAGTGATTGCCACCCCAACTCGCTTATCATATTTCTCGGTAATAAAAAACAAGCTGTCATTCTTTTAATTTTTTCAGGGTCTTCCGTAAATCCCATTTGGTACGGGTCCCGTGCCATGCAGCATTACTCTCGAAAAAAGAACGGAAAAGCTTAGTGTAGGCAGTCTCTTTAACAGCTCTGTTGCATCTCTTAAGCTTTCTGCCAAAAAACGCAGTCTTTGGTTCACCTTCCGTACCCCATTATAAGTGTGGTTGCTCCAATTTAAACTCTTCACAGTTGCAGTAGCTAGATAGTCAGTTGATTTAAAAGACTTTAGATTTGTCTGATTTGTCCTGTAACCGAAATTTAACGGATTCTTTTTGGGACTCACGTTGAGGCCCCCACGCTATTCATTATTTCGAGTCAACTGCCACTTTTCGCACCTTACAGATATTTGCCTAAATCCATTTTCAATTGCTTTTCATCTTCTGATGACTTTACTAGACGGTAAATGACAGCATCATGTGCAAACGCCGCGGGGGATAGCCGCGTTGTCTGAGGCGTCTTGTCAAGGTCCGGGCGGCTCCCCCCGTCGGAGGTTCGAGTCCTCTCTCGGGCATGAGTGTGTGGTGTCATTAGCGTAAGTTAGTTTAAGATAGATTAAATAGTGCGTAAGCCTAGGGACCGATGACCTCGGTAGTTTGGTCCCATTAGACCTTACCACAAATTTACAAATTTCCATGTGCAAACATTCTGAGAAAGCTAATCATATTGTCTCCTAAATCGTTTATATAACAGCAGAGGGCCTAAAAAACTTCCTTAGGGACGTCAGATATAACTTTATTTGTCTAGATGGCCAGTTTTTAAAATGTTATAGCTGGTTTCGACTGTGCTAGCTATCATCCCCAGATCATAAAATATCGTTAGACACATGTTTTACGCTGAAGTAGTGAGCCATTTAAATAGTAGCTTTAATGACTCAGTACATAAAGGTGATTGCAAGCACAATCGAAGTCGTCATTATCATTTTATAAACTCCCGATCTAGACAAATAAATGTTGTACTGAAAATTAAGATCGGTTTTCCACGTTCTTGAGTATGTCAAACATTATAAAAAGATATCATTTTTGTTTTACTCGATGACTTTCCGTCATTTACAACGAACTTTTACCTTGGTGACAGGAAATCACGAATCCAGTCGCACATCTGAAACGATATTCCATAGGCAAGCAGTTTGATTAGAAGCCACTTGTGAGGAACGGTGTTAAAGTCTTCTGGAAATATAGAAAAATGGAATCAATTTTAGTTCCCCTGTAGATAGCACTGATTACTGAGACAATAACCTTCCTAAGCTCCTTGTCCCCCGCGGATCTTGTGTTTCTGCGGCCCCCCGTTGGATTCTGTCGGCTAATAACGGATCCACCATATTGGGACAGGCTGGCTAGCTTAGGACCGCCGAGCACGAGGAGCATGGCAGCGCCTCAAAGTATTCCCTGAGCGCCGGCGCAGAACTTTGTCAGTTTCAATCACGGCTCGGATATTGGAATTCCTAACTACTCCGAAACATCTCTGTTATTTTACGCTTATGAGTTTGCGAGCACTTTCCTCGCGATGAGCGTAATTGTGCCTTTTGTAGAAAGCGCGCAAAATCGGCCAGACGGAGCACAATTACGTTCCGACAAATAAGAAACGCGCCAGCCAGCTGCTTCTGGAGCTATTTTGCGATTAGTCTTCTTTCCATGGAAAGTGAAACTACTCGAAAGCGATTTAGAAACACGGCTTCCCGAAGAAGACGCTGACTTCATTAGACAGAGAGGACCAGAAACAGTTCACATCGTGCTTGTAAATTATTCCCTAGATCTCTAACTCCAAACGCAATCAACTGTTCAGACTGTCTTCAAATGTGCAGTTTTTATGACGAAAAACACTCTCATTTCGCTTTTTTACTCTTGAAACATCTACAAACAAGCTATTTTCGTTTATTGATCACATTTCTCTTTTCGGAAGTAGAACGTATTCTGCGTTCTAAAACTAGGCGTCATAATTTTTTGCAGCCTTTCTTAGCGGATTTAAAAAGTACGTACGAATACGGTCACCTGATTTTACAGGTAGTTTCCCCTTAGAAGTGCCGATTTACATTGGGGTGGGGGTCTAGTCGCCTCTGTCTTTTAATCCAACAGTCAACACTGCTGTACACTAGATTAGCGTAAATCCACAATCTGTTTGCTGCTTCATATGAAATGAACTAATTATTAATATTCTGTAATCTATCATTCCATATAGCCGTTAATTGCTATTTTGATACACCACATCCGTAATAAAGCATGATCACGTTTTCAGCTATTAACGCTTCATTTAATGTTTTTTAGCTAGTGTTATCCCCGCTTAAACACTCTTTGTTGTTCCGTAGATTACAAACTGCATGTAGTAAATATAAAAAAAAGTTCTGAGGTGTTATATGCATAAAAATTTTAGAAATATTCTTCCGTCACGTTGAAGAATGTTTTCCTTTCATATACCTCGGACGTTCATGTAGTTAAATATCGGACAGGCACATCTAAGGGGGATAATGAGTAGCTCCCAGAAGACGAAACTTTCTATTCAAGAGTTATTATACACCGTGTATAAAAAACACCTCTACGAACTTCTGGGCGGATTCCTTGTGTGAGAATAAGCAGAAAAAAACTGACGGAAACTTATCTGACGATCGTTTTTAATTTGTTAATGATATAACACTCTACAAAGTTTTCAAGTAAAGTCATGCGCTCATAGCACATGTACAATATGTTCTCAGCTCTCTTATGGGCGCGCATACTTCTCGAAAACTGTTGACAGACAACGACATGTTGGGGGGAGGGGGGAGGCTCTCCAGAGGGTCATGCCTCCCCCTCTGCAACAGCAGCGCCCTTGCAATGACGTCAGTATTTTTTTGGCGTGCAAGAGTTCAGCTAGTTCGAGATTTCAGCTACAGCAGTCAACATTATCGTCTAGGAACGACGAGTAGCTAAAATTCCAGATGAACTTGGTGTGTTGTTAACGTCGAATCACTGTACCTCAAGAGGACAGTTTGTAGCTTAGTGCAGCAAGTGATGCTTTGCTAGTCCACGACAGTTGTAAAATGTCCACTACCCTGTGGCAAAGAAGCGTGTGCAAGTTACGTAAATATTCTATTCATTTGTGTAATATAGTGACCTAATATATCACTTGTTTTAGTTTGATGAGCGTTTTCCCAGAGCAATAGTCAAAGAACCCACAGTTGTGGCCGGAGAGAATTAGTTTCGCCTGGTCTCAAGATGTGGCAACGACCTTGCCGCAGTGGATACACCAGTTCCCGTGAGCTCACCGAAGTTAAGCGCTGTTGGGCGTGGCCGGCACTTGGATGGCTGACCATCTAGCCACCATGCGCTGTTGCCATTTTTCGGCGTGTACTCAGCCTCGTGATGCCAATTGAGGAGCTACTCGACCGAAAAGTAGCGGCTTCGGTCAAGAATACCATCATTACGATCGGGAGAGCGGTGTGCTGACCCCACGACCCTCCTATCCGCATCCTCTGCTGAGGATGACACGGCGGTCGGATGGTCCCGGTGAGACGGAGTGATTTTCGGTCTCAAGATAAATGATTACACTCAGCTGTTCGCATTTACTGTTGTTACCGGGCCTGGAAGGGTATATGAAGGGCATGTTGAGTGATCACTGTTAAGGAGACGTAGGTACCAAGTACTTGGGTGAGACATCGTTATCAGCACCTGACGATTTGGGTCTCACGTTAGGCAGGTGTTCGAAGCGTCCGATATCCAGATTAGTGGTGCATCCGGATGACGTAATGGCTCGATGTTGGTCTGCCTGCGAATCTGAGAGCAGGCAAACTAGTCGTCAAGATTACGGACCAAACCGGCTGACTATCCGAAGGGATGATCGTCGTAATGTGTACGAAGTATATCGTAACAGCTTTCCGTGTGCACCTGCTATGCGAAAACAAGTATTGGCGTCCCTGCAAAATTGGTCGGATATTAGCAGCATCAGAAAATTACCGTCCAATGCGTAGACTGCCGTTAACTCCACAACTCAGACAGCTGCGTTTGGAGTGACGGCGTGACAGAGATCCGTGGACTGCTGAAGAACGGCGTGGCATTGTCTTCAGCGGTGAATTGCTTTTCTGCACAACCCTGAATAAGTACGGCAACAACCTGGGGTGAGAGGATCCTATCTTCGGAGAGGAACACCGGTGTTACTCCTAGAGTAATGATGTGGGAAGTCATCGGATGTGACTTCACGTGACGGGTGATACTGACTGATGGAAATCGGACGACACAACGGACGTCACGGACATCGTGTGTTCTCGTGTGCTACTTCCCATGCGACAGTATCGTAGTGCCATCTTTCAGCAGGACAATGCTCGCCCACATATGGCTCGTGTCTGTCTGAACCGTGTGCGTGACGATGAGGTTCTCCCGTGGCTAGCAGGATCCCTGTATCTTCCCTGATAAAACGTACGTGAGATCAGATCTGTCCCAGTGCCTGGATATCGAGGTCTAGTTACAACAGTTGTGTACTATCTTACTTCAGGAGAGGATGCAACGTTTTTATGACACACTTCGCATAGCGATGGCGGTTGCTGAAACAACCGGTCTTCGGTTACACTGGTTCTTTTCGTCTCCAGTTTAACCTGACTGTTAAAGCCGCTCAGAATAACCGGTTTCTGAAATAACCGGTTTTTATTGCTATTACTTCCAGTAAGAAACGTAGGCTTCGAACAAAGACTGAAAAATTCTGATGCATGTGAAGGAGTAGGAAATCACTGTCGTTATGGGGATGAGACTGTGGCAGAAATCTGTCCCATTGTCTCCAGCGAATGTGAAGGAGATGAGGCCAGATACAGCGAGAGCTAAAGATAAGAAATTGACGATCGGCATAGTCATTTTTGGATGGTATCAACTTTTCACCTGAAGCGATCACAAAAGGATTCAGTTAATACATCTAGTTTATAGCACGTCAGCAAAATTGTAGGAATATCAATCAAATTTATCTTCTCTTTCAAGGGGCATTGCGATTTTTTTCTCCTTATATGATATCTCAAGGTGGTTGTACCCTCTTCCCTTGTAATCTTTTAAAGCAAATGGAGCACTGTACTTCATTGCTACCGCACTCTGTAAAAGCTTTGCAAACTAGGGATGTCCGGCGACGGCAATGAGAAATTGCCGTAGAGACCAGGTGGGGGCATCTCCTGCACACTGCACGTAGATGCGTACCGTCTATATACCAGGTCAGACGGCGAGAGTTACATTACTGTCTGTTAAATGCTGTACCGATTCTCACGTCATGAGTTTATTGCTAGTTTCTAATAGTAGGCGTTGTTATTAAAATAGTACTGATTCATTTCCCCAGTTTCTACTGTAGGGCCCAAATCAGTATTTGAACCGAATGAAAATCGTACGAATAAAAATTACTCGTTAAAAAGAAAACCGTCATACCAATTTTGCATAGCAGCAGGGCTCAAATTATTACCTTAGAAATAAACCCAGAAATTTGAACACTGCTGCTATCACAAACTGATATGCCGTTTTTTACGCGGTTATTGGTAAAAAAATAGAAAAAGAGGACCTGTTACAACCGAGACCAAACATACTGAAAAATACCGTTTATTCAGAACTAAAATACTGGTATCAGTTTTAACCAATCGGTTTTTACGATACCTGCTTCCCAATCGAATCAGTACATTCAGCGCATCGTTTCAGGCCAGGGAGGATCTGACATCGTACTGATAACTAGTCTCATACTGTCAAGTTCTTTGTAAATTTGATTCGATTTTGTAAACATTGAAATAACATCACATACCGCCTCAAGTCGTCACGTTATATTTTATTTCGTCCTCCCCTTCTGAGAGCTTCAGTTCTTTTGGCCGGCTGTGTACGTAAGCCTTATAGAGCCCCAAACCCTGTAGCGTATGATAATTTCAACTAGATACAGTTTTTTTGTTGCATTTCTGCGGGCAATGGCCCGAATATCATGTGCCGCTTTCTCTATCTGTCAGCAGCTAAAAGTGCACTGCACAGGGACAGCGTTCGGGGGGATTGATGCTCGCGGCTGACGTACTGACGAACCTGATGGCTCGCCTGAATTATTCATAAGGGCACATTGCTGGCTCTGAGCACGCGGCAGCGTCAGGTCTGCATTGGCGCATTATGCCCTGCAATTGCTGGCATTCAGGATCTCTAATAAGCGATTGTAACTCACGCTGGCGAATCCTCCGGCCCGCACCTGTGCTGCAGGGCAGCAGTCCTGCACGCTCAATGTGGGACGGGACTCTCTGTATAGTAGCGTCCAGTAGACTGAAACGTGGTAAAGGCAGACGTTTTGTGCTCATAAGATCCAGGTGTATAATTTCTTACAACCTCGTCGGTACGCTATTCACGAGTAACGGAACAATTCGGAGCAAGGCGTGAAGTAAGAAGCAGTAGTACTTGGTGCCTCAGTAGCGACTCTTTCTCTTATTTATCTTGTAGTAAAGGGCGTTCACTGAAGGAAATTTGCTTACGCAGTCAAACATGTAGCATTTCACAGCACTACAGAAAGAAATTAAGGCTTGTCAGAGTAAAGCAAAGATAGTAAAGGGAACAATGATTACGCTTTAAGGTGCTATCCATAACAGATCATGGACTGAATATACGAGGGCTGTCCAGAAAGTAAGTTACGATTGATCGCGAAATGAAAATCACAGTGAAAATCAGAAATGTTTCATTTGTAACAGTTAGCTACACCTTTCAGCTACTTCTCTACATAGTCGCCGTTCTGACTCAGACATTCGTCGTAGCGTTGTACTAACTTTCCAATACCCTCATCATAGAAGGCAGCCGCCAGTGCTTTCCGCCAATTCTCTACGCTGGCCTAAAGCTCGTTGTCTGTGCCAAAATGTTGTCTTCATAGCCAGCGGTTCGTTTGAGCAGAGATGAAACTCAGTGGGAGACAATTACGGGCTGTATTGTGGGTAGCCAAACATTTTCAATTGAAACGATGCAGGAACATCTTCATTGCCCCTGCAGAATGAGGCTGAGAATTGTTTTAAAGAAGAAACCGCACGACGGTTATGTAATGTTGGTTGCGTAGCTTCAGGAGAAAATTCTCATCAGGCCCTCGTACTTTGCGGGAGACACTATTTTCTATAACATCTTTACGCGCTCACTAAGAGCTTAGGAATGAAAAGAGCGACATAATTCTACCTAGAGTCATACTAGAGACACTGCCCAACACATCTTTGCAAAGCTTTATCGGGTTTTCATAGTCGTTTCCATTTCGCGACCGATCGTAACTTACTTTCTGGACAGCCCTCGTGTGAGGGCTATTCGAAATGGAAACGACAGTGAAAATCCGATAAAGCTCTGCGCAGATGTGTTGGACAGTGTCTCTAGTACGCCCGTCGTTCGTGTCATGTCACTCTTTTCAAGTTTTACCTCGTACTGAGCACATATAGGTGTCTAGAATAATCGTCTCTCTCTCAAAGAATGGGTCCCGCTGAGAGGTTTCGCCTGATTGCATGCAACCCCACACAACATGCATTTCCTTCTTCATGACAATTCTAGGCAGAACACTACAGGGGCAATGAGGCCACCCCTGAAGAGTTCTCTATAGGCGGTGTTTGATCACCCGCTATGCAGCCCGGACTTGGCGCCCTCTGATGCTCTTCTCTGTTCATATGAACCTCTGGCTATGAAGACACCATTTTGGCACAGACAACTAGGTGCAGAACAACATAGAGAAATGGCAAAAAGCACAGGTGGTGGCCTTCTATGACGAAGATACTGGACAGTAAATTCAACGCTGCGACGAATGTCTAGGTCGGAGCGGCTGCTATGCAGAGACGTAACTGGAAGGTGTTGCATACTGTTGCAAATAAAACATTTTCGATTTTCGCTGTGCTTTCTATTTCACGACCGATCGGATCTTGCTTTCCGAATAGTCCTGGTAAAATCGAATAGACTTGGTTGGGGAAAAAACGATCATGTATAATATCAGAGCCATCCCGGTATTTGTCTTAAACGATAGCCTGCCGGAGTGGCCGAACGGTTCTAGGCGTTTCAGTCTGGAACCGCGAGACCGCTACGGTCGCAGGTTCGAATCCTGCCTCGGCCATGGATGTGTGTGATGTCCTTAGGTTAGTTAGGTTTAAGTATTTCTAAGTTCTAGGGGACTGATGACCTCAGATGTTAAGTCCCATAGTGCTCAGAGCCATTTGAACCTTAAACGGTATACAACATGTTAAATGTGGGTGGCCACAAGGGTATCTTAACCATATTCCTCTACTCGAATGCGTGCATAGTGTTTACCACTGTGCCATCGTTAATACAAAGATGTACTATTATAAGCACAGGAAAATGCCATGAACTTACGTAAATTAGGAAATGAACGGCTTTGATCACAATTATGAATAACGTATTGAGGTTTCAGTTTCCTTCAGAGAAAATAGAGGAAACAGGCAACACAAAAAACGGCGAGAAAATGATTTATTCGGTCTGAATAATATTAAGTAGTTAAAAGTAGACGTTCGATACATTTGTAAACATTTATCCTCTTATACGTGTTCCCACTGAGACGCTATATGTAAAGTAACTTAGTTTTATTGTTATTTCTTTCAGATATGACACCTTTGTCGGGCATGCCATGTGTGGGATGAAGATTTCAGTTTTGAAAATGTTCTCTAAGTCAATAATACTATAGGACTTCGGGCTGACTGCTTTGCATGAGTTAGGATATCCTTCACAAAATGTGAAATTGGTATAAGTACGTCGTTGCTGACCTTAAAAAGAAGAGGCACTAGAACATTATTTCCAATTCGGTGTCGTTGCAAGAACGCTGAATTCTTTATGTGATTTTCTTTTATCGGTCCCTTCTCTTCGATGACGATGGCGTAGACTTTTTAACATCAGGCCAGCTTTTAACTAATTTAAGTTGAAAGTTAATCTCTCTTACCACTGGCTTCCGTTCTGCCTACTTTTCCGATGTGGCCACACTCGGTTGAAGCTTCCATTTGCGTATCAGTCTTACAATCCAAAAGTCCAGGCATCATTCCTCAGATATTTCCAGGATTGCCCTTCTGGAACATGGGATTCGCACCGAATAGTTCTTTGTACATGCGAAAATACCAATCTACGCCATGGTACGTATAGAATTTTAAAGTACCCTTCTACGTATAGCATATTAAACTACTAGACTCCTTGCAAGTGACTGGTTGACAGACATTGACAAACTACTTCCAGAGGGGCCATATCAGAACAGAAGCTGTGGTGTTCAACCAAAGCTAGTGTAGATGACAGTTCTTTCATTCAGCAAGAAAGACACCAAGCTTTACAATAGCGATGCAGCATATTGCGATAACTTTTTCAGCCCTTTCCCGAGGGTATACTTTAAAGTACGAGAAAATAAATAATGATTGTTTTTGTGGCGAGATAACGTCTTGTCAAACGTTGTAAGCTTTGATTTAAATGCAAAAGACAGCGTGAAACAAGTTGTACGCGATAACGACGAACCACCCGCAGAAGGAATCAAACAGAGTTTTACCGCCCGCTTTTCGTGACAAGCGAGTTTTCTCTCCTGGAATGTTCCGCGCATTGCGTCAGTAGAAGAGAAATTTGCCTGAAGCTCAGCTAATTATGCACGGACGAAGCTGTGCAGTGGCGCCCACAAGAAACAAAAGAAGAGCGCCTGCTCCCGCACCGCTTTTACCTGCCTGTGGGTGGTCAGACGTCAGTCTGCCACAATTGCGAAGCGGGGTTCGCAGCACCGGCCTACCCACAGTGCTTCCGGACAGAGGGGATTCTAAGAGAGCAAAAGAGCGATAGGAGCAAAGCGTAGCTTTTAAATACTTGCTTTACATTCCGTACCGATAATCGCTTTTCAGTCAGACACTATCTGGACGAAATTCTTTTCCGTGTAAGTGCCCTGTGTTCGTGAGTGTGATAAGCGTGTGTGGAGTGTCGAGTGTAGTGTTTGTGTTTCTGTTAATGATATGCGACAAGGTGAACATGAAACAGAGTTCAGCCGCTTAATTTACTACCACTGACAGACATCATGGAAGCCGACAGTAGAGTCACATGGCCTAAAAGCGTAGAACTCTGAGGATGGGGTTAAAATTCATCCGGGAGAATTAGTGAAGAGGAAGCATGTGATTCCACATTCCTCTGATATCTCCAGGTTTCACAATGAATACGTATGTTATCGACCTGAGATGGGCAGTTGGCAGTTTTCACTACTGACCGGCCCGAAACAAAGTAAACGTGTAAACAATGTGATGAGAATGTGTTGAAACAGGCGAGGTATGCGGAAAACATTTACGAGAATGGAGTAAAGGGTGTCAAGGTACGTTCTGTGGTGTCAAATTAGCGAACTGGAAATGAAGATATCAGGAGAAGAAAAGCCGAACCTTCTGATTATCGGTGTGTTGTACAGGATGCTTGCGTGACCTCGGCTGTTCAATATAAAATCAAAAACACTTTCAGCCGTCTGTATTTCCAATTTTATTTTATTTTTGGTTTCAGTTTCGGCATCACGTTACTCCATCTTCAGGCCCACTGAACGATTTGTAGGAGGAATCCCATCTCTTGTACAATGGAAATAGGGGTTAGTATACAGTCACTGGTATCTGTAGACTTCTTAACAACGCGCTAACACAACACTTCACTTGACGAACGAAGAGATGGCGTTGTTAAAAAGAAGTCTACGGATATCAGTATCAGTTGGTGACTCCTATTTCGATTCTACAAGAATCTGGAATCTTCCTACACGTCGGTCAAGGGACCTGAAGATGGTGTAACGCCGAAATTGGTAGCAAAAATAGAGTAAAATTGGAAGTATAGACCGCTGAAGGCATTTTTCATTTGATATTTTATTCAAACAAAGACTGATCCGCATCTCTGCTTCAGTATTTTCTTATAAAAATGCTTGCATTAACTCGTTACATGATAATCAGATCTGTTTGCTACTCCAAAGCAATGATGGAGGTGCATATTTTGACCAGCTCCCGCACATAAACAAGTTTGTGTTATAATAAGCTGTAGTGAGCGTTAACAGAGGTATGACGTTATACATTATTCTGTAAGTTTATGTTATTTAGTCCTGTTCATTTGAGTACACATTTCAAACTTCAGGCAGTTGAGGCATTAAAGTATTTTTCTGAAATAGAGTACTACGAATCAAAGGAGACATTACCTTCACTAACATGACACACATATCGTACTACACGTATTTCCACTGATGTGTAGTATTTTTAAAACTGCCTGGTGAAAGATAATTCAAATAAGGACTCGAAATAATTACTCTGCACCAAGCCAGTATAAACCAGTTACTATTACTATCAGAATGCTTAACAAACAAATCTCTTCAAGTTTACCGCCTGAATTCGGAGTCACCCAGTGGGTTACTTTGAAAGTGGAAGGATGTAAGGAAATACATTTCAAATGCTCATCACACGTATTTGATGTAGAAGAAATGCTGGCTGAAAACTAGAGAATCATTTAAACGTAAAGCTCTACATCTCTACTATTTCAGGACGCGTTTTTGCTAGCCCACACTTCTGTCGGCAAAGGTTTCCAGCTATTCTTCGATCTTATAATAATCATCCTCCTCTTCTCTGTCACGTTTTCGAAAAGATTTCCTTCTCACTTACAATGTATCGCTGATCCTTTCAGGGTAACAGGTTGATGTACATCATTAATGTTTGTTGTATTCGACTCATTATCCCTTCATGCAACTGGTTTCTGAAAGTAAAAACGACGCTGTCATGCCATTTTCTCGTAACTATCAAGTTTGATTAATTTCCATCCCATCAACCTAAAGTATTTGCGGCCTATACGTTTGTCACTGAACTGACGTACGAACTGCACGCATTGGAATCCGACACATGACCTTCACTTTCTTTACATTCTTCATATTCAAATTCGTAGATTTGCAATGTGATTCTCCAACTGCATTTTAATTTGTGATTAATGTCTAGTGATCTTCGCGACAGCGTTCCGGAAACCAGTATTCCTCGGAGCTACCGTGGCCGCTGCTACTGCCAGCCGCTATTACATCAGACCCCCTCCTAGGGTGCTAACACGTAGTCGGTTCTAGCACGACGCCATGCGTCATCGTTTTTGCGCCTGTGCCTCTGGAAGTCGGCTCGTAGCCAATGTAACCGGAACGGGCGTTGTGACTGCAGGCAAAGTACCATCAGTGCTTCCGAGTGTTCGTCACCTGTGTTTCTATACCGGCAGTCCCTGACCTTCGCATTTTCCCTGGTCTACACTTCATTAAGTAAGAGACTAGCGGATCTGAAATATACATGTGCTTTCGTCAGATCTAGGTGGCAGAAGTTCCTTCACTGAACACTTTGAGATAAGGACATTGTGGTTGAGTATCAACATTTAGGTTTTTGCAGAAAATTCTCGTATGCTGTGTTGTCTATTGTACAACGAAGCACCTACTTTCGTCTTATAGTACGAGGCAGAGAAGTAATGTCTGCGAAATGTTTATTTGAAAACTCTTGAAACAAATGTTATTAATATGCTACAGCTGTATTCTTCATGTCTACACATTTGTAGCCCTATGCCGCTAGAGGGCTCCGAAATGTTGCCGTAACATGGCGGAGTCTAACGTAACTAGGTCGGTGCCTGAGAAACAGCTTACTGTAATCAAGTTTCGAATTCGAAGAGTTCGTCCACGCACGAACGCTACGACACCTGCAACAATGCGACGCCTACTGTTCACTGTCTTCGATCATCCTTAATACAGTCCCGACTCGCTCTCATCCGATTTTCACCTGTTTCCGAAACTTGGCCGGTCGTTGTGGCCGAACGGTTCTAGGCGCTTCAGTCAGGAACCGCGTTGCTGCTACGGTCGCAGGTTCGAATCCTGCCTTGGGCATAGATGTGTGTGATGTCCTGAGGTTAGTTAGATTTAAGTAGTTCTACGTCTAGGGGACTGATGACCTCAGATGTTAAGTCCCATAGTGCTTAAAGCCATCTCAACCGAAACTTAAAGAACGCCTTCGCGGACTTGACTTCAGTAACGACGAAGCAGTCCCAACAGAGGTGAGGTTGTGGCTTCGTCAACAAAGTCAGACACTCTAGAGTGACGGTATCAACAAACTAGTCTCTCGTTGGGTGAAATGTGTTCGTCACCAGTTCATAGACTCGAAGAATAAAGATGTAGGATGTTAGCTTTCAGATTTTTCGCATTAAAAATTTGGAGGCATTACTTTTCAGCACACCCTCATACAACGACTTCATTTATTCCCGTAGGAAAAAAATCGACACGAGTGATATCCGGCTAACACGCTGAAATTCCAACCTAACAATAAGGCTGTCAGTGCTTGGACACTAAAATCTAAGTGAAGCGCTGCGCTGTTCACAGCCAATCATGTGTCCGAAAACAAGAACTCAAGACTCCATCAAACGTAGGAGCAGATCTGGAATTATCACCAGATAAGCTGCATCATTCAAAATATTAGGCACCAACTAAAGACCTATCAGTCTATCGTAAACATTTCGATGCAACACGTTGATAGGGAATCGTTGGTGGTGACGCATGACGAGCGTTGCGGACTGACTTAAGTCATTCAAGACATGGATATAGCGGTAGTATAGAATCCCAGTAAGATTGAGAGAGGCAACATGAACGGGATCCTCATCAGGCCGTGAAGTCCCAGTGGACGTCTACCGGCCGACACGTCATTCTGTGCCTTGTGAAATCATGCGAATGCGGTGATCAACGTTCCGCTCTCCCCACCATTTTGCAGATTTTCCAGACGGTGGAGCCGTTACTATTCGGTTGAACAGCTCCTCAGTCGAAATCACGAGGCTTTATACACCCCTTACCAGCCCTTCCACCAGGTAGGGGCCCTTGGCATTACCGTAAATCGAATTTGACTCCTTGGCATGGCAGCCATCTTAGTTGAACGCTCAGATACGGAGAAACATGTAAAATCTCGTGAACTATTTTAGCTGCAACAACGTTTTAACTGCCATTCGGCGCTGAATAATCCATTTGCCAAATTGAAACATGGTCTGAGAACCATTGACAGCATTGCTTTAGCACTTTATCACGGAAATGAAACGTCTATTCCACTAGTAATGCGCACACAGAACTCTTCCGAGCGTACATTCCACGGAAAGTGGATTGGCCATTAATGATAATCATAAGTGTTCACCCATACCGTTCAGCACCACTTTTTCAAAATCTGCGGTGCGAATTCTCAGTTACGAACTTTAATCAGATTTATGTGGCATGAATGACACAGTTACTACTAGTTATCCATTTACTCCTACAGATTTCTTCCATTTAGGATCACGATTGTTGTGAAACTGTATTGTGTACATCGTTCGGCTTTCTCATGACTGCATACTACTCCTTTTATTACCGTGGAAGTTTTTTCTTGGTTCTTAACACACTTCCTGCCCGTTGTACTTGTGAATGATTTGCAGATGTTCCTTTCCTCGCCGATTCTGCTGAGAACCTCCTGATTACTTATCATTCAGACTACGTGTCAACATACTTCTGTAGCACCACTTTATCTTATTTTGCGGTTTTCCTGCAGTCGCTGATACACTTCCATACAGTACTTCGGTTAGTTAGGTTTAAGTAGTTCTGAGTTCTAGGGGACTGATGACCATAGATGTTAAGTCCCTTAGTGTTCAGAGAGCCATTTTGAACAGTACTTCGCAGCAAATGTATATTCTCGGAAATTTCTCTCACAAATGAAGTACGATGTTTGATACTAGCAGATTTCTTTTGGCCAGGAATGCCCACTTTTTCTGTGGTCTTTTTTTATTTTAAATCCCTTCCTTGTTTCGGTCTCCTATACTCTGTGAGTCGGACCCAGTTGTGATGGTGGGATTAACGTCTCCTCATTTCTGCTATCCCTCATTACTTTGTTCTTTCTTAGGTTTATTTTCAATCTAAAGAGCGAGCTTATTATACTATTGACTCCATTCAAAAAGTCTTACTGTTCTTCCTCATTTTTACTGAATAAAACAATGTCATCGGTGAATCTTATGATTGCTATCCTTACAAAACAGATAACGCTCGTACTGGGGTCATTTTAATCGCCTCTAGTGGTCTTTGAAAGAGGGGTGCCGGCCGTGCAGTGAGGTCACAGGCTACAGGTCACAGGATACCTCAAAACGGCACCACGAGTTGAAGAGATTCGCTACCAGACATGTCCCAAGAGGTTGCACACGCCAGCGCTACTGAATATCATCTTCAGTCAGGTCGCAACCGCAGTTGCCCAGTGTGTGATTGGTGATTATGACAGCAGCAGCAATACCGTTCAGATCCGGAAACACTAGTGTTATAGGTCAGAACCGTGCACGAAAGTTTAACGTTAAATGTCCATTGAAATAATAGTGTCCTTCAGTACTATTCAAGTAAAAAAGTATTGTTGCTCTCGACGACGATAGTAAACACAAATTGGTGACTCAAGTCAACATGGAGTGAATTTAAATTAAGTATTCACATAAAGGGGCACCGGCCTTGTCGCAGTGTATACACTGGTTCTCGTGAGATCACCGAAGTTAAGCGCTGTTGGGTGTGGCCAGCACTTGGATGGGTGACTGTCCAGCCGCCATGCGCTGTTGTCATTTTCCGGGATGCACTCACCCTCAAAATGCCAATTGAGGAGCTACTCGACCGAATAGTAGCGGCTCCGGTCAAGAATACCAACATAACGACCGGGAGAGCGGTGTGCTGACCCCACGCAGCTCCTATTCGCATCCTCTGCTGAGGGTGACGCGGCGGTCGGGTGGTCCCGGTAGGCCACTCGTGGCCTGAAGACAGAGTGCTTTTTATTCCACATTAAGGAGTCATCGTGAAATGAACTATGACCTTACGTAAGTTGTTGTACCCGCTCGACCTCCTCCTGAAATAAAACTGGTCCTGCTGCAACACATGGAAGAAAGTGTCGTACGCACGATGACGCTCAGCGTACACGTTGCATTAGAAACGTCAGGTATCGTCCCGGCTGAGCTTTCACTTCAGGCTACTTACTGTCTTTGGTGGAGGCCGTTCCAAGCCAGTGGACGTCCTATTTATGGGACGCCATTTGTTTTCCACCAGTGCTGCAATTTGTGTGGAAACTGATCACTTCCCAGTTGGGATCGACATGACTCATTTTCAGTGATCCCTTACGCAATGGGAAAGCGTCGTGCCGGCGATGACTCACAGCGTAGATGTTCCACTGAGGTTTGTCAGGTATCGTCCCTGCATAGCTCTTACTGGAGGCAAGTGGTTTACCATACTATAGGGGCTGTGAGGAACGGCGTTTCTTCTCCAGCCGTGCGGCGAATCGATCCGCGTAGAAAGCAGGCAGAGCGCTGCGTTTTTCGCGCCTTCCGGTCATATTGGCGGGCTGGTGGCGCCACCCCGTCTGGCAGACGATTTCTCCGGCCCTGCCGGCCTGCGGTCGCGTTTTTGAGCTCGGCGACAGCTGGCCAGCCCGAGGCGAGCCGTCTCGGCGCTGAAGAAACCGCCTGACTGATGCCGGACTTTCTACGCCGGGTCGATGCCTCCCGCTAGGTAACCGCTCGGGACGCACCGCCGTCCCCGGTGGCGAGCCACAGCGGATCTTGCTCGCAGATACGAGAGCAGGAAACTCGTAGGAAGAAGAGGGGCCATTGACAGTGGTGAATGCCTTCCATAGGCGCCCACAGACACCAAGGCGTGAGGTGTGGGTGGGAGGGGAAGGGAGCTTGGTGGTGGGAGTGGAAGGGACGGGACGGGTAGAGGGAAGAGGGAGGCGGGGGGCAACACGTGACATCTTCCGGCTGTTCGCTCATAATGCTGCGACGTACGGGAAGGCGTCATCATCGAATGTCTGTAGCAAAAATGAAAGTTAATGCACATAAGTAGGAAAAAGAGTACCGCTAAGTTCAAACACAGCATTAGTAGTGTGTTGATGGACACAGGTAGATTAAATATGTAGGAGTAACACTGCAAAGTGATATGAATTGATTCGAGTTTGTAATGATTCTGGTGGGGAGGGCGAATGGTGGACTTCGGTTTATTGGAGGAGTTTTAGGAATGTATGGGTCGTCTGTAAAGGAGGACGCTAGCACAACCATTTCTTGAGTACGGTTCGAGAATTTGGGATCCCCATCAGGTCGGATTAAGGGGGGTAGGACGTCAAACGGGCCGACTTGGAGCAGGAGAGGCACCACAGGACATTTTATTTTCTACTGTCTATACTTTTACAAATAAATTTATGAAACTTTGTCAGCATGACAAGGAAGGATTCATGATTCACACTCATAGCACTGGTAGTGCAAAAACATAACAAAATAATTTTTTTAGATATGAAAATTCATCATTTTTTTCACTTACTGTTGGCTGCATTTGTTGCTATAGGTACATTTTTCTACACAAGTAAGAGAGATTCTTTGATGAATTTTGCACAGCATATAAACCATACTTACAGATGTATGAAACTATAGAATTTTCCAAATATATTGAAAACTGCGGTAAAAATTGAGACAATTAACTACAAAATTTGTTTTTTTTCTGAACATAAAGTTTAAAACGTAACAGCTCATTCATTTTTTCATAAATTAAATAGGTTCCAGAGTTTCAGACACCTGTAGATATGGTTTGTATGCTGTGCAAAATTCATAGAACAGTCTCTCTTACTCATGAAGAAAAGTGTACTTATAGCAACAAATGCAGCCAATAGTGAAAAAAATGATGAAATTTCACATGTAAAAAAATTACGTTTTTGAACTTCCGCTGCTACGAGTGTGAATCCTGAATCCTTCCTGGTCATGCTGACAAAGTTTTATGAATTTACTTGTAAAAGTATAGACAGTGGAAATTAAAATGTCCTGTCGTGCCTCTCCTGCTCCAAGTCGGCCCGTTTGACGTCCTACCCCCCTTAAAGGAAGACATTGGAGCAATTCAGGGGTGGGCTACTAGATTTGTTACCGATGGGTAACATGGAAGTGTTAAGGAGATGCTTCGTGAACTCAAATGGGAAAACCTGGACGGGAGACAGCTTTCTTTTTCGAGAAACGCTGTTGACAATATTTAGAGAACCGGAATTTGAAAGTCACATCAGAACCATCCTACGGCCGCCAATGTAGATTTCTCGTAAGGACCACGAAAACAAGATAAGAGAAATTAGGGCACTGACGGAGGTATATATACAGTCGCTTTTCCATTGTTCTATCTGCGTGTGGAACAGGAAGAGAAATGACAGGTAGTGGTACAACATACACTCCACCACGCGCTATACAATGTTCCCCCACTTCCCCCGTCAGCCTCCCCCCCCCTTTTCTCTCTTTTTCAGCATGTTAACCAACGGAGTCAAAGGAAGTGACGATACAACGAACCACTAGAATCAATTCACGACTGTAGTTGATTCGAGAACCCTTCTCGTCGTGTTATGAACTTATTTTATAATGTATTCCACTCTATGAAGCTCCTCAAATTACGAAAACCGCTTATTACGGTACACCATGTAACACTCCTGATTCCTTATTACCAAAAAATTTCCTTCAAATAGAAATCAGCCGAAAATTAGTTTGTGACCATGCCTAACCGGCTTAGTCACGGAGGTGTTGTAATGGCATTATAGCTGCTTGCTAATGGCTCTGAGCACTATGGGACTCAATATCTTAGGTCATAAGTCCCCTAGAACTTAGAACTACTTAAACCTAACTAACCTAAGGACATCACACACAGCCATGCCCGAGACAGGATTCGAACCTACGACCGTAGCAGTCCCCCGGTTCCGGACTGCAGCGCCAGAACCCTGCTTGCTAATGTCTGACTGAATTAAAAGTTTCACTGTACTGAAAGTCATTGTTGAGTTTGCAATATAGAGGCATAAAATTTTAAGACAGTCCACGGTTACTCTCGACACAGATCAAACAAATTCATATAGTGATCATCACGCACCGTTCTGATGACGGGCTCGTGTCCCAGCACTGTGATGCAACGAGCACTGCAATCCAGGACCCCTGACAATGTTTCAAATGTATAAAACGCAACTAGTGTGGGAATGTAAATACGCATTTTTAATAGCTGCAAAGACGCATTTGATATATCTAATAAATATATCATACATGTGTATTAAAATTAGCACGTCAGTCACATTTATCCTAGCGTTCTATTTCGTTTCATCTGTTGCTTTTAACCAGCTATTTCATTTTATATTAGGTTGATAAATCATTTAATACGTACAAAAAAATATTTCAAAAGAACTATGCTAGATACAGCTACACAATTTATTGCGAATGGTAGCTTAACTCGTAAGGTTTTTTATGGGTAGTCTTCCAGCTGTAATCCCATAAAATTACTACGAAATTTCTGTCCACTTCTTTGCCAACATTACTTCCGTCACCACCTCTACAGCTTCTCGTATTCATGTCTTGAGGTGAACCGAAGAGCACCAAAAGTGTAAAGTGGGGTTGTGTCTTGCGAACGTGATGACCGTGATTCCGAACTGTCTCTACAGTGCTATCTGCCTGGAAAGGTTTCATCCAAGAATTAATACTCATCTGAGAGGCGGTGCCCCATCTTGTTGACAAGCACAAGTGGAAAAAGAAATCAGATGTGGCCGTAGCGAATGTGGAAGTCCCTTAGAAATATTTTTTTTTATCATTGGAATTCTTTAATGTCACCCTGTAATACGAGTACATCCTGTCAGACACCAGAAAAAGTCTGCTTGATTGACTGCTCCGTCAGATCTTGTTCGAATACGTTGTACATTACGAACGAGAAAACATATGATAACTGTGCAGTGTCCTAGAATATTTATTATTTTAGCAAATCCGCCTTAGGCTGTTACGCCATAGAGAGATACTAAGTTATATATCAGTGGCTCTCAAATGTTTGTGGGATCCGAGATTGTAGTTGCATTATTTTAAAATACTTGATACCACAAAAATTTGACAGCCACAGGTATTTATCTTTGTAACTGACGATGGCGTAACAGCCGAAAATGTGTTTGTAAAAGTAACAGGCATTGTACAATATTATACCAGTGTCGTCTGTTTTTCGTTCATAATTAGTAGTGATATGATTAACATCAAACAGTCATAATCTCACATAATACTATATATTAGAAGAAGCATTCTACAAGAAGGGCAATACATGACAGTGGCACAGAAGGTGCTAAATATAAATAAGGATGAGTAACTGATGACTTAATTTTTGACAATAATCATCTAACAAAGAAAGAGGAAGACAAGCTTCCCAGCAGATGGTGAAAAACCAGAAGGAACTAGAGATAAACAGTCCAGAAGGTCAAGTCCGTAGTAATTGAGCTGTAACTCACTAAATGATACATGAATTCCACGACAGCTGCTGAATGAATATAAATATCCAGACGAGGAATGTTAATAAACAACTCTGAAACCAGCTTTCCTTTTCGGCGCCATTACAACGTAAAAGCCGAATATTTATTAGTTGCCAAGCACGTTCTCCTGTTGAATTCAGCTTGATGCATCGCTCTCCTTAAATGGAAACTAGGCCGTACGAACTGGTCAGAATCCAGGTCAGTAAACCATACTTCCATTTCTGTCGAGTCATGTTCACGGAAGTTTTATTCGCTTATTACAAAGAGAAATTCTCACTGATTTCGTTCATCACTTATGCTATCATTATACTGTATTTCTTTGTAGAAAGCGAATTTAGAGAAGAGAAAAGATTAAAGATAGCTTCAGGGAGTTACGCTCTTCTCAAAGAGGACCCATAAAATGAAAAATTATATTAGTAATTATTTTTTTAGAAATGCACCTCAATTCTTAGATTCTGCCTTCTGAAACAGTTAAAATAAACTTTAACTGCTTTTAAGATAGAACAATGATGTTTGAAGCCGTCTTAGCATCAGAAATACTGCAATTTTTCACTTAGGCTATTTTCCGTCGGATTTGTCATCGATTAATAGACAGTTGTTACACAATCACCCTCTTTATTTCGAGCAAGATAACACTTTTTTCTGTAATACAAATATGTCACCTAGCGCGGGAACGTAGAGATGCGTCCACCTACTTCAACAACCAGAAAGTCAGAGCTTCCAGCAATGATGTCCATGGTAATCTGGCTACCATGATATACAATAATGTCTGTAGTGGGATACAAAGGCTGTTGGAAGCATAGAAAAATTTATGTCAGTCACACTCGTAATTTCGGACGTTATCAAATGTTCAAATGTGTGTGAAATGTTATGGGACTTATCTGCCATGGTCATCAGTCCCTAAGCTTACACACTACGTAACCTAAATTATCCTAAGGACAAACACACACACCCATGCCCGAGGGAGGACTCGAACCTCTGCCGGGACTAGCCGCACAGTCCAGGACTGCAGCGCCCAAGACCGATCGGCTAATCCCGCGCCACTCGGACGTTATCGACCACCTTCAGATCTTACCGGTTTACGTTACAGTGCATCGCTGTATATGGCAGCGCCATCGGCCGAAACCAGTAGTCGCTTATATAAAATATCAGTTGTAACTGAAACACTGGGTTGTTCAAGAAGTTGCGCACGTATCGAAGATGCTGTCAAAGGAGTCAAATTACGACGACTTTGGAACTTCTTTGTCTTGGAAGTAATCCTGAGCCACTGATTGGATCATACTTCTTGTCAACACGTTTGAGTGGAGTGAAATGACTCCATCGAACAAATTCTATAAGAACGACAAAGGGCGATCAAAATGTTCTGTTTGAGGGCGTCGCTACAGCGTATACGCGACGTAGCGCGACTGCGATGCGGGTATGTACGTACCGATATGTAAGCAAGAAATTAGTTTGGCAATTGTGTCTTTCAGACGCATGTGTGGTAAATGCGGAAAAATGAAATAGACGACGCCGGTAGAGATCCATTGGAGAATGAAGAATGCGTTTGGGGCATGTTGTCTGTCCAAAAACCTAGTTGTGGAATGGAGCACCAAGTTCCATTCTAGTCGCATTTCGGCACAAGACGCGGGTCAGGTCAGCCTCAACTGGGAATCTCAAGTGGGAGACACTCTAGCACCTGTCTTACAGTCCTGATCACTCCCCAAGCGATTATCACGCGTTGTGGTCTCTGAAAACGACGCTGAGGATCGACAACTCCTGTCAGAAGAAGATGTGCAGCAGGCAATTACTTACTTCTTCACGCAGCAGGAAATGTTTTACCAAACGGGAATCTTGAACTTGGCGCGTCGGTTGAATGATGCTCATGCCGATTTTGCCTGACTGGCATGCTGATTCTGGACTGTGTGGCCTTGAACGGAAAGTCTTTGAGCACTCCTGATATTCTAGGTTGTACCACTTAACATCTTTCGTCAAATACGTATTCAGCTACACTGATCAGCTGTACATTCTGCTGTGCAAGTACGAAACGTACTCACTGATTCGTATTCGAGACTGTGGAATGGACGAGGAGCTTCAGTTGGATGATCGCCTCACTCCCTGATCTGACACCTGCTGATTTTTTTAATTTCATTTTCATTTTTTAATATTTTTGTGGGGTTGTATCAAATGTTTCGTGTGCGTGGCACCAGGCACGGACGAAGCGACACTTCTCGCCAGGATACTTCCAACGTCTGATGAGGTTCGTGCGATGTCTTTGCACTGTGCTGAATGTGGTGTTCACCATTTTCACATCTCCTGTAACGTACCGTACTGCTGAATAAATAATACATTATCGTTGCTGAACTTCAGGCTCGCCTTCATTGATTGTTCTTGTCGTTTCTACCATTAAAAAGCTACCAAGGCTCAGGATTAGTTCCTATTCCAAAACTGCTGCATTTCGAGTGCTCTATCATATCTCCAAGTTCGTGCATAATACTTCGAATCACCCTCTACATATTCAGTACATGCAATTTTAGTACCCAACACTTCCTCTAAATAATTTCAAGCAAATTTCGAAGTGCATATATCATTGTAAAACGTCTGTTTTTTCATACATGCACGCATGTCTGAATAAACAGTCACATTAAAATTTTGCTGAGCGATATGATCGAGAGAATCTAGAAGGGGTGATAGAAAATTTTCCTTTCGAAGGCCACACTAATTGTTTGCCCACACATCTGTGAATGTTTACGCGCATCGAAGTCGCACTGCGTTGCAGATATGCTGCAGCAACGCTTTCAAGCGGAAAATTTTGGTCGTCCCTTATATTTCAAGTTATTTGGAAACAAACAGATAAACTGTCTCCGCTTTTGTTGATAAAAATTAGAGAGTCATTTAAATGGAAAGAAGCAATAACTTGTTAGACGGAATACTTTAAAGGCAGCAGGCAAATTCGAGGGCGAGAAAACGCAAATAATCAAAGACATTGCCGGCCGGTGTGGCCGAGTGGTTCTAGGCGCTTCAGTCTGGAACCGCGCGACCGCTAAGATCTCAGGTTCGAATCCTGCTTCGGGCATGGATATGTGTGATGTCCTTAGGTTAGTTAGGTTTAAGTACTTCTAAGTTCTAGGGGACCGATGACCTTCGAAGTTGAGTCCCATATTGCTCAAAGCCATTTTGAACTCCGGCCGGCGGATGTAGATAATGTAGCGTGTAAAGGCTTGGATCTGTCCGGGAAGTGTGCACGGATAATCGAAGTTAGTAAGACGACCACTCTCGATAAGCGGAAAATTACGGTTCGTGTCCCGGACCGGCAGAAACTTCCATATGTCACTTACAGGTAGTATCTCAATACCTGACACAACTGATTTCAAAGAATTCGCCATCAGAGCATAAATTTCGTAAAATTTCGAGGTGGTTCCTTGACAGAGTACGTAGATTAATACCTTTTCCATCTATACCCGATCCCAGCTAGTGCTCCACATTTAAACCTTCGTCTCTAAGCGGACTGATCTTCCCTTTTCTTCTTCACCGATGTCTTCGGAATGTTACACCGTAATCTCCATTCGTTTATGCTACTGCGAGACATAGTTGTACCTCTCTTAAGGTAGACAGTTGCGCACTTGTGAGCAACGATTGAAATGTAAACGTTTGGCAGAGTGATTTCGCTATAACAGGTGCTTGTTACTACTGGTCGACTATTTCCCACAGTTCCATGCACGGGACACTAACAACCTCTCTCGTCCGTTGCACTGGGGAGTACGTGAGCAGATGCTAACATTCACCGCCCGCCTCCCGCCCTCATCTCCTACACATTCCCTCCGACCCCTTTCCACTGCCCCTAGCGTCCGGAGCCGTCGGTGCGTGACGTGCAGTCGTGATTGATCGGGCGCGGAAGGCCCTGTCGGCAGCCGGCCGGGAGTCGAACACATGCGCCCCCATTAGCATAACAAAACCGTCGGCGGGCGCGTGGCACGCAGATACAACCCCGCCCCCCACCCCCGCCCCCGCCGCCACCGACGCCGCCCCCGCTGACGACTGACAGCACGCGCCCGCCTCGCTCCCGGCGCCGTCGATCACGCCGTCGACACCGCACGGTCCGCTGCATGGCTATCGCTCCTGCCATTCACGGTTCACTGCCACGTGCGAGATAGCGCCGCCATTGTGCGTCTGACTCCGCGATGCCAACATGGCGAGGCGCTCAATATTGCTCTGAAAAGAGGTGCAAGAATCGAAGGCGAGTGTGGGACAGAGACCAGTATCGATTCAGGGCCTCACGGGTAACTAACGTTTCTCGTGGTCATTACGCGTGACTCGATAGGGGTCAGTTAATGAATGTGGGATGCCGTCTTCAATTATATAACTTAGTGTTTCAGCACAGTTATTTTATAAGCCTATGCAGACCGCTTGAGCAGTCTAGCAGTGAGTTCCAGAGGATGCTGAGGCAGGGGATCAGATTTGATTTCCAGTGAGCACCTCAGACTCACCTGTAACAGGGTCCAACTAGTATCCTGATAACAAATAGTGAGCTCCTAAGGAAGTGAACAGCAATTTTAACACCGAAAGCGACGAAATAATATCAAATCGAGAATGTTGGCAGTACGATGCAGTCCACACCACCCTTATTTCAATTATTACCCAATGTATTAGTCTTATCAGCAGTCTGTTTTGCTGAGCAGACAGCTGATTGAATTATGTGTAAGAAACACCATATTTTATAACATGGATCACCTTTTCTTTATTTAAAATACTAGGATAAAATCTTGTATCTAGGAACACTTCCCAGGCTTTCGGTAAAAGGCTTTTATTGAAACTATAAAAATTACTCCATAAAAGTGAGGTTTTTCCAAATTTCAAAAACATGTTCCTTGGTACACAATGGTCATGTACCCAGGAACAAGTATTCTTCTGAAATTTAAATGAGCAGCAATCGAGAAAAATCTGGTATGTACTGTATTTAAGAATTGATCTGTTACGTTATTTTTCTACCACATACCAATAGCCAGTAACTAAGATCAAATTAAGTAGAACTATTATCAGACACCAGTTGCAAGTTAGGAGGGGCGATCAATATGTTATGCAACACATTATTTTCCTCTGAAAGCAAATTGGTTTTATACAGAATTGCAGTACACCATACAATCCCCTCTCATTTGGCTATCAAACCGCATTTTTAAACAAAATTTGCGTTAAACGCGACGACCTTACGCCACCTTACTGGCAAGGTGTGTATGCCCACACGGTACCACTCTACTGATCGACGTCAGAGCCGATGTCATGCGGCATCAATAACCTCGTCATCAGCCACATACTGCTTCCCACAGAGTGTATCCTTTTTGTAACAAACAGATGGAAGTCGGAAGGTGCGCGACCCAGGCAGTAGAATGGATGAGGAACCCATTTGGTATTCACTGTTGAGTACCTCAACTAGTGGACGACTGTGTGAGCGCTACCGACAGAGACCTCCAGTTATACAGCGGTACAATTGATTGTGATCCGTCGATCACATCGAATGAGAGTGTCACTACGTTTCAACATTGCGTGAGTCACAGCTGTGTGTGGATAGCCGGCACGCGGGAAATCTGACAGCTTTGTGCGACCTTGTTGTGATAGTGACACATGCCTCGACCGACGACTCACTGTGCTTTCGTTCACTGCAAGGTATCGGTCGATATTCTGCAAGCGTCAATGAATATCTGCAATATTCTGGTTCTCCGCCAAAAGAAACTGACCGATATCTCTCTGCTTGGAAAGCACCTCCGTTAGTGACGCCATTTTGAAGGCTATGTACTGCCCCACCACCTATCGGAACTTCTTGAAACTACCGGTACTGAAGTAGGAATATTCCACGATGCTCCATCACCAGTTACGTAATTTTTTTTTTCCTAAACCGAAATTGCCTTGCGTATGCGATGTCCCTCGTAAATGCATTTTGAAATAAAAGCTACTGAAAATCAACACAGATTTTCATTTTCAAGACCTGTGAAGTTTCTAAAAGATTAAATAAGCTCAGTTAGTTAGCAAATATCACGTGTCCCTTCCGTTTCAAGGTGCAGGTCGGTGCACGTCTCATCCTCCAATCATTGTGTAACTAGTTCTAAAAATGAGTAGAACTTGACGCACCCCAAAATTCTGCAAGTGAAGAATTAACAATATCTTCCAAGTAGCTTTAATACATTATACATCACTTAAATTAGTTGAACTCAAAGTATACCGAGCGAGGTGGCGCAGTGGTTAATACACAGGACTCGTATTAAGGAGGACGACGGTTCAAATCCGCGTCCGGCCATTCCCATTTAGGTTTTCCGTGATTTCCCTAAATCACTTCAGGCAATTTTCGGGTTGGTTCCTTTGAAACGGCACAGCCGACTTCCTTCCCCATCCTTGCCTAATCCGATGGGATTGCTGTTTGGTCCCTTCCCCCAAATCAACCAACCGACTCATTTACAAATGCTACACGAAACGCTACCTCATGCCTCACATCAATGACAGTAGAAAATACGGACACCGCTCGTCTCGATATGTAGTCTTTCTTTCCTTCATACGATTCTAAAATGTGCGGAATTTCAGTGCCCTACTATTAGTACGTTAAACAAGGTCAATTTAAAATGGCGAAGGTAGAAGGTAGCTTCTTGCGTATGAGGGATTACTGGTATTGCCTAATGCCTAAATTAGTGACTTTCTGCACTCAATAATTCTCATGAGCTTAGAGCTTAACATAGCAGTAGAAATAAATTATCACGACTGGGCCCATGTCCCGTTGATCATGTCGTCTTTCATGCCTGAAGATGGCCAGTTTTTGAAAGAAACAGGTATTTTTAGCAAAATGACGTATAGTTACCGAGCTAAACCACGATTTTTCGAGCGTGTTTAAAATATGTATATCATTGCGTTCCTTTTTCCATTGAAGCCAGCACTGCTTTGAACTATGACGTGGCAGTACCTCGTGGCTTGACGAGGTTGGTAGCGTAGCAACCACTCCTGGGCCCACACTTTGCTATTCCAGCAGCAGAGCGCAGCATGCGCCACCGTGGCCCAGTGTTGGCTTCGGCAGTTCCCGGGCTGCCTTCCCGCGGACCATACCTAGGTCGCGGGTTGTTCGCGTGCCCGAGGGTGCTGTGGTTCGCCTCGGCCGCAGGCAGTGTCGCGTTGTCGAGCGCCATCTGCGCTATAAACCGGCACCCCGCCTTCAAGTTACGAGTGGGAGGGCTCCTTAAGGCTATCTTTATTTCATCGCGCCCCTCGTTGCACACTACATAAAAGGCGGCGTAGCTCGAATAAATTCTTACGACACTCAGACATGCAAATTGGGTATTCTCTCCCTAAAGAGGGTGATGGGTTCGCTCCACTCAAGTACCCTGTTTAGCCGAAGATCGTGGAAGGTATGGCTTAGCGTCGTGTTGCTCACGAACAATGCTACAATGGAAAGTGTTTGTGACGGCAATTACCCCCACGTGGCAGGTTATCGCATCTAGAGAGTCTTCGCCTTCGTTACCCACTAGCCGCTAAATATCGTATTGCTTGAATAATGACGACACTCTATACCCTCTATATCTGTTGTGTGTGTATGTGTGTGTGTGTGTGTGTGTGTGTGTGTGTGTGGGAGTGTGGGTGCTCGCATTTTACAAGTATGTAGAGACCTTTAAAGGTGTGAAAGAATTTTATCGCGTAGAAAATAATAGGCCTATTGCAGTCACTGAATAAAAAGAACTAATGCGTGTAGACAAATTTCCTTTCTTCACACGCAGTCGCACACAAACATCAAATATTGGCGTGCCGATCAAAGATTATACTAGAATGAGATTTTCACTCTGCAGTGGAGTGTGCGCTGTTATGAAACTTCCTGGCAGATTAAAACTGTGTGCCGGACCGAGACTCGAACTCGAGACCTTTGCCTTTCGCGGGCCGAGTTCGAGTCTCGGTCCGGCACACAGTTTTAATCTGCCAGGAAGTCTCAAAGATTATACTGTCTTCGAACGGAAACTTTTTGGTCGCCACCTTACATGAGAGGCAGTCAAATGAAAACCGAACAGCAGCCACAATAGGACCACGGAATGGTTCCATTCAAGAGCAGTCGCCACATGGGTTAAGACCTATGTTTCCCGTTTCGCAGAACGCGGTCTCCCGCTGACGGCTCCTCAGTCGCTCCTACACCTGCACTTTCTCTTTCGGATGAAACCGACGACCATACGTGTCTTTCTTCGAAGATGTGAAAATCACCTGCTGAAAGGTGGGGGAGGATGTACGGAGGTTGTTGCAGTGTTCCAAAAATGGTTCAAATGGCTCTGAGCACTATGGGACTTAATATCTGAGGTCATCAGTCCCCTAGAACTTAGAACTACTTAAACCTAACTAACCTAAGGACATCACACACATTCATGCCCGAGGTAGGATTCGAACCTGCGACCGTAGCACCAGCGTGGTTCCGGACTGAAGCGCCTACAACTGCACGGCCACACCGGCCGGCTGTTGCAGTGTTTCTCAAACAAACTGCTTTATTGCAATCTTCGTCCAATTGGCAGTGTGGGTGGGTGCGGGCATTATCGTGCAAGAGAATGACTCCGTCCGACAGGTTTCCGACGGAAAACGGCAATGCCAACTGTGGAAATATTCCGCATCTCTCCAGACAAAGAAATCCCAAGTCGTTTACACAAGATCCTATAAGTCCATACTGGCCTCCTCCTTCGATTGCCAGGGGCCCTTTCCTCGAGCGCGGAACGACAATCAATGCGCAGACCTATGAAAACATTTTACAGAAACTGCGACGCATTATTAAGTCAATACGCCCAAAAATGCTGTTCTGACAGTATCATTCTATTGCATGATAACACTCGATCTCATACTGCCAATCGGACGAAGGGTACGCTTCAGCGAATTGCATAGGAAACACTGCAACGTACTCCACACACCCTAGATGTTTAACGGTGTGATTTACAAATATTTGGTGACCAGAAGAAAGACAAGCGTGAACGTCGCATTCAGACAGGAAGTGCAAGAGTGGTTGAGGTTGTGGATCCGTCAGCCGTCAGACACTTTCTACGTAACGGAAATTGGTGGTCTTAACACATGTGGCAATTACTATTGAATGGAACCATTCCTTGGTTTCCAGTCGGGAAGGCGGTCCGCGGCACGAATCAGCCCGGGGGATTAGTATCGAGCTGCGGTGTGTCTATTCAAATGGCTCTGAGCACTATGGGACTAACTTCTGAGGTTATCAGTCCCCTAGAACTTAGAACTACTTAAACCTAACTAACCTAAGGACATCACAGACATCCATGCCCGAGGCAGGATTCAAACCTGTGATCGTAGTGGTCGCGCAGTTCCAGACTGTAGCGCCTAGAACCGCTCGGCCACTCCGGCCGGCTGCGGTGTGTCGGCCAATCTGTGGACGGTTTTTAAGGCAGTTTTTCGGCTGCCTCGACGAATGCATGCTGGTTCCCCTTATTCCGCCTCAGTGACACTATGTCGGCGATTGCTGCGAAACCACTGTCTCCACGTACGCGTGGCGCGCGGGATTAGCCGAGCGGGCTAGGGCGCTGAAGTCATGGACTGTGTGGCTGGTCTCGGCGGAGGTTCGAGTCCTCCCTCGGGCATGGGTGTGTGTGTTTGTTCTTATGATAATTTAGGTTAAGTAGTGTGTAAGTTTAGGAACTGATAACTTTAGCAGTTAAGTCCCATAAGATTTCACACACTTTTTTTTTTTTTCCACGTACGCGTAACAAACATTGGGGTTACACTCGTCTGGTGTGCGACGTTACCCGGGGAGGGGGGGGGTCCACTGGGAGCCGAACCGCACAATAACCCTGGGTTTGGTGTGAGGCGGCGGTGGGGTGGGTGGACTGCTGTAGCCTGTTGCGGGGTTGTGAGCCACTGAGAGCTACGGCGACGACGCAGCTTCTCCATCGTTTCTAGGTCCTCAGGTCCATACAATACAATACAATGTGTGGCGGGTGTTCGGATTTAATTTGACTGCCCCACATATAAGTGCTCGACCAAGCTAGTGGCGTAATAACAGCAATCAATTAAGACAAAAAAAAGCTGAATTTGGGAAATAATACGTGCAGTTGTAAATTTTTGTACAGTGGTAGGAGGGAGTGTCACGAAAACATACTAGAAATGCTGAAGGGAGGAGGTTTAGAAACCGGTTATTTTGAGCGGTTTTAACAGTCAGGTTCAGCTGGCGTGGATAGAAGTCGATGTAACCGAATACCGGTTGTTTCAGCGATAACTGCTCTCGCTAGGCAAAATCCAGTTATTAGGCTCGCCCCTGCAGCCAGATGTACAGCATCAGTGCTCACGGAGCACTGGAAACCTGCTGCATCACTGATACACCGCTGTTTCCGCAACAGTGAATCACGCTTGCAGCTCTTGGTCCAGTGGAACTGCTGCGAGCTGCAGCGGACGGCCGTTGTTTGCCGCGGATGTTTGGACGCCTCTGCCGCTGTTTGCACTGCGGGTCTGCCTCTGTGTCCATCTCTCTGGGTCACCGTGCTGCTACTGTCTTTCGCCAACCCCCTCCCCCCGCCGCCGTTCACCTCCACCATCACCATCACCACCGCCACCGCCCGCGGCAAGAGCGACCCTGTTGCTTTGCATGTCGTACCGGCTCTTAATTCCGAACGTAGATGCGATTGGAAAGGTAAACAGTGTGCGCGCAAACATCTGCCGTACTGAATCTGCTTGCATTCTCAGCCACATTATCAGAATGTGCATTTGACCTGGTATACAGAATGGCCGAGCAGTTTTCCCTCTGAATATTAATGCTGACTATTAGGATAAAAGGGGGAGATCTTGTCTTTTATGATGTGATCACAGTGGAAAAGCAACTGTTAATTTTAGTTTAATCCCATGGCAACGTATTCTCTGGACAGTAAAGCACTGTAGTCTCAGAATAGGTTTCTAATTTATTCCACAAATAAAACGAGTTATTTTATAGAAGAAATTAGTTCGTTGCACAAGTAAAAGCAACTTAATACCGTCGTCGTACCGAAGCCATCATATCTGCTACGAGATTTAATTATTTAGGATACCATTCCACGAAGAAACTTTAATTTCATTTTATTGTTACTGGCCTCGGCCCAATGTTAGACTCTTACTTACACATTAAACATATGTTGAATTACTTTAATTCGGCCATTGATCTTCACATGCGACACTGAAAAAATTTAAAATATGCCGTTAAATGCTAGATCCACTTTTAGTTAACTGAGATTACAACAAAACGGAGAATGCGTTCATTGTAAAGTTACGCACAAAACAAAAAGTTCGGAGATAAGGTCGCGCAATTAGTCTGTGGAATTGTTTTATTTGAAGATGTGACAATTTTTAATATATGCTCATGCTTCTTTGGTTGTATTATAAGGGATGGTGCAATTGAACGGAAAGTAAACGGGGAACGACTAACACACTAATTAAAAGATAAGTCTGATAGGACCGTCACCGTTCAGTGTGGTATAAATGATCTAATTGAAAGCAATAACATTTATAATGTCATCTCTCGTGGACGCCTATGTGCTACTCACGAAAATTTTGTAAGGCCTGCATGTTATAGGCAACTAGCAATATCACCATTGTTTGGTTCAAATGGCTCTGAGCACAATGGTACTTAAATGCTGAGGTCATCAGTCCCCTTGAACTTAGAACTACTTAAATCTAACTAACCTAAGGACATCACACACATCCATCCCCGAGGCAGGATTCGAACCTGCGACCGTAGCGGTCGCGCGGTTCCAGACTGTAGCGCCTAGAACCGCTCGGCCACTCTGGCCGGCTCACCATTGTTTGCCTTGATGTTGTAATCTATATGTGTCCTAACGTATGTAACTAAATTTATGCGTATACATGTCATGTAAGTGGGATCCAAACTCGCTTTTATATTGTTTTCTGTCCTACCTAGATCCGATGATGAGAGGTTTAGTTTCGCCGAAACCGGTAATCATGGAATAAAAAGAATTCCTGCGATCTTGACGACCAGTTTATTGTTTTACAAGCATCTAGATCGCTCCCACATGAGCACAATGCTAAATGTAGCGTCAGTAGCTCTTTAAGGCTCTTCTTTTATGATGCGGTTGTCTATAAGAGACTAGCAACGCCAGAAGGCAGTATCGATTTGCAGAATGACCTGCAGAGGACTGATGAATGATGCAGACTCGAGCAGTTGACCCTGAGCGTAAATAGCTGTAACATATTGTGCATACATGGGCAAAGAAAACCACTACTGTACAACTGCACTACTGATGAGAAGGTGCTGGAAACAGTATCTGCCATACTACAGTACATGTAGAAGCAAGTATGCAGACCGACCTTCAAATAGGATGACCACATAAAACAGATAGTATCGAAAGCAGATTCCAGACCGAGATTCATAAGAAGTATTTTAAGGAAATGTAGCTTATTCACGAAGGGAGTGACTTCTAAGCCGTTCGTTCGACCTATTCTCAAGTATTGTCATAAATATGGGACCGTTGCCAGATAGGACTGATAGAAGTGATAGAGAAGATCCAACAACGAGCGGCGCGTATCGTCACGAAACCGGTTAGTCGACGGGAGAGTATTGCAAGTGCAGACGCTACAAGAGAGGCGTTGTGCATCACGGTAAGGTTTGCTATTGATATTTCGGATGAGAACTTTGGGGGAAGAGTCGGACATCATATTACTTCCTCCCACATTCACCTCGTGAAATAACACGACGATAAAATTCGAGAAATTACGGAGACTTACCGACTATCATTGTTCCCACGCTCCATTCTCAAGTGGAACAGGATATGGAGCATAAATTAATGGTACCAGATCTTCTCTCCGCCACACACCGTCAGGTGGCTTGCAGAGTATGACGTAGATGTACGTAATTCCAACTCTGTGTTGGTATCAGGATTAGCAACTCAATACGTTTGTAGTTTATTATTTAAGGTTTCCGTCAGAGTTGCAGACAATATTTTTATTAGCGACTAATTTCAAACATTTTAGTTCACTCTCAAACCATTACCTGAAAACAAAAGTTGTTTGGCTGTACTGCGGTTATCTTTCTAGATTCAAAATCGATATGCGTCTTAAGTTAATTACACAAACATTTCACAGACGCCTTCGATTTTTATATAAAAACAACTAAAAGACGTTTATCGAATTTAAAATGTACCGTGGCAATCGTAATACAGTCAAATGACTTTTGTTACATTGATTTGATGTAAAAGCAAATGTATTGCGTGCAGTCAGTCTGTACAAAGGCAGGTAATGATTTGAGAATGAACGAAAATGTTCGAAACAGGTCACTAATAAAAATACTGTATGGTGCTCTGACGGAAACCTTAAATAATAAACTACATATACTCTAATATCTAATCTGACATGTTGATATCATTGCCTGTAGCAAATGTGCCGAAATTTGCACGATTGAGATGCTGGACCAACATTCAGGATGACTACCGTTCGACCCTGATAAATGGGTTCCACGGCTTCTATAAACCACTTGTTTATAAGATTTTCTGATAGTAATGAATGAAAATACTGTTAAAAACCTGGTGAAAGAAGTGAACATCAGCAGTGAAGAATGTGGAACAAAGAGAAATGTGAAGAAGACAAAGCTAATGAGTTTTACATGGCAATCAAGGAAGATAAAAGTGGAAATTTGTAATGGGTAAGTGGAACAGATTTGTAACTTCAGACACGTTGGATGCAGAATTACCAGTAAAATGACGTGTAGTCAAGCAATAAAAACAAGGATAGCTATTGCAAAACATATGTTATACAGGAGGAGTGTTTTCTACAGTCCTTCAAATTAAGGAAAGTACTTAGCGAAGTCTTTTGCCTGGAGTGTTATCCATTATGGTGACAAAATATTGACAGTTTGATCGAGAGAGGAAAATGTGTACAGTCCAGTGAGGTATGGATATAGAGAAGAATGGTAAACGTGAAACAACAGATAAAATAAGGAATGAGATGCGCTGTAAAGGGTGAATGAGAAGAAAAAAATACTAGAAACAATGAAGAGTAGGAAAATAAATTAGCTATAACACTGGATGAGAAGAGACTGAATAACAAAGGATGCACAGGAAGGAATGGGGACAGAGAAGATGACCACAGGTAGAAGAAGGTGCAATTAATTGACAGCATCAAGACAAATGCGTCATCTGCAGATATGAAAAAGATGGCGAAAAACTGGGAAGTACTGGAGAATGGTGACGTTGAGGGACCTTCCAAATCGGTAGAACACATCACCAACATTATCACTACAGCGAATAACGACTCTCGAATTTGTGAAGCAAAGTTTTCGTGATGTCATAGATAACCTTATCAGCGTTCTGCTGTCATGCCATGTTCGAAGTCGGAAAGAAACGTCTATCCCCACGGGGTGGCCAATAAAGACACCATCCGAGTTCCCGCCTGGTTCAAAACGTCTTTCGACAAACTTGTGGGATGCTTTCCCAGGTCTCTGTGACGTAGTTCTCGTGAGATTTATCTCCTGACAAAAATTAGGATCGAATAATTTTTCCTCCGGCAGTCCGTTCCTATAGGTTGGCAAAGATGCTTTACTATTTGATGTTCGTCCAGTTTCCAGCCGGTGGACGACAGGTGGAAAGAGTCGTCCAGTCACCTGACATCGACCTATGCAGCCGTTGATACCGTCACAGGTCTTCTGTGAGGCCGGTTTAGCTCTCTAAGCTTCCGGAGGCTGCGAAACGCACGGCTCGATAATTAGCGCGCGTAAGCGGTCTCAGCAGACTTTAATTGGGAACGTCGGCGAGGGTGTGGGAATCTCTCCAGTTAACGCTTATGTTTTGCGGACGCACTGTTTGCCACACGCAGGCGTAGGCGCTGACGAGATGCTGCTGGCAAACTCAAAGGCTACCAGCATATTCGCCTACAAAGCAAGCCGCAAGCCGAGAAGCTGTGTATCACATCCACCCGCTACTCTATGCCAGCAATGTGTCAGAGATGAAGACGAACAGCCTCCATCTTCGGAAAACCGCTACTGAAACTTTTCAAAGTCGCGTACCAGAGCCTAGTTACAAATCGGCATTTCATAATCCATCCTTCTAACAACTCGGAGTGTTTTTTTTTGCGTTTAGTTGTGTTGCCATAAGTGAGCTAAAACTCCTTAACAGTCGTGTGTTTTTGAAGTCAGTATTCACTTCTATAGCCTGTACCTACTTTTGTGGCTGATTTTCATCTAGTTACTTTTGAGCTATAGCAAATAAATACACTGGTGTGCAAAACTTAGGGATGAAAGTAACTATTGCGCGATATGTCGGTGTCAAATAACATAATTTTTTGAAACTTGGATCATACATGCAAAGAGCTGTTACAGATTACTAAAATAGGTAACTGAAAAAATACACAGTGAGACGAAAAGCAATTACATTTACATTCCAAGACAACAATTACACTGAAGTTCAAAAACGACTCTGAGCACTATGGGACTTAACTTCTGAGGTCATCAGTCCCCTAGAGCCTAGAACTACTTAAACCTAACTAACCTAAGGACATCACAAACACCCATGCCCGAGGCAGGATACGAACCTCCGACCGTAGCGCCTAGAACCGCTCGGCCACTCCGGCCGGCTACACTGAAGTCACCGCGTTTCAAGGTAATATCCTGGACATAAAAGGCGGTATATGATGCTTAATAAGGTACGTGCGCACAATAGACGGCAATCTATGCTCTGTAAGGGGCGTAGAATATCGTCGACGTATCACTGTGCTGTAAGGGTGGTGCAGATGACAACCAAAGGATTCCTGCTATAAAAAAAAGTAAAAAATAAAAAAAAATAAAAATTCTCCTGGTTGTCGGACCCTATGGCGGGCGACATTCAGGATGGTATCCGACCGCTGTCCAGGGCTTTTACAGACGGGTCTTCGGCATGGAATCTCATTGACTGGAGTAGAATTGTCCTTTGTGATGAGTCCCTCTTCGAACTGGGAATTGATGACCAGTGAAGACTTCTCTGAGGACGCCCTGAACAGCGGTGCGATACCAAGCCGACGTCGCCCACCATAAGGACGGACAACCAGGAGTGATGATGGTCTGGGGTACTACTTGTCTACGTAGTAGGACCCATTTGGTTGTCATCCGCGGCACCGTTACAGCACAGAGTACGCCCACCATATTCTACGCCCCGTTTTGTTGTTCTTCATGCCAGGCTATCCTGGACTTATATTTCAGCAAGATAATACCCTCCAACGCACGGCGGGAGTTTCTAGTTCAAGTCTTCGTGCTTGCAAACCCTACCTAGGCCAGCACGGTCACCGGACCTCTCCCCAATTGAGAACGTTTGGAGACTCGTGCGCGGGGCCCTCCGATCAGCTCGAGATTTTAACGATTTAACGCGCCAACTGAACAGAATCTGGCATGATATATCTCAGGACGACATCCAACAACTCAGTCAATGCCATGCCTAGTAACTGCCTGCGTTAAGTAGGAGTCCACAAAGGGACGAAAGCGTTATTGGCATGTTAAGTCTTTGAAGCTCTTTGTCCTGAATAGATCATCCATTTGTTCTAAAATCGTAATCATCTGTTTGTCTGTACATGTAAATCACATCTCGCTTTTCCGTCCCATTTGGATACTTCCTTCGTGGTGCATCATTTTACGTTTTTTTCCCCTCCGAGAGTGTCTTTCATGTCCCTTAAAAGGGGTAACCCAACATCTTCCACTCGGAGTGCACAGGGTGCAAGTTTGGTTGCCCATCTTTCAGCGCACGAAATATTTTCCAGTTTAGTTTTATTTTGTATGAATGTGTGGTGTCTGTTCTTTTGGACACGTCCGAAAGAACAGACACCACTTAGAATCCGCAGCTGTGGAACATTAAATGTAGATTGAAAGGGATCACTGCTGTCAGCTACAACGGAACATTGCGCGGAATCAGCGGCGACGAGTGAAAATGTGTAATGGTCCTGGATTCGGACACCGGATCTCCTTAATACAAGGCAGGTGCGTTAACCAATATACCATCCGCGACACCGTGTTATCACAACTGCGCGGACTATCACGGCACGTCTCATGATGACCCACAATTCCACCGGGAGCCAGTAAGCCGGAGGTCCTGCTTCAAATGGTTCAAATGGCTCTGAGCACTATGGGACTTAACATCTGAGGTCATTAGTCCCCCATAACTTAGAACTAATTGAACCTAACTAACCTAAGGACATCACTCATATCCATACCCGAGGCAGGATTCGAACCTGCGACCGTAGCGCTCGAGCGGTTCCAGACTGTAATGGCCTTGAACCGCTCGGCCTCCCCGGCCGTCCCGGAGGTCGAATCCCGGCCCAGTACACATTTTCACTCTTCGCCTCTGATTCCGCGTAATGTCC
Organism: Schistocerca americana; assembly: GCF_021461395.2. Taxonomy (NCBI): domain Eukaryota; kingdom Metazoa; phylum Arthropoda; class Insecta; order Orthoptera; family Acrididae; genus Schistocerca; species Schistocerca americana. The sequence continues at coordinate 264,920,884 of NC_060125.1, read as the reverse complement.
CGCTGCATCTGACAGCAGTAATCTCCTTCAACGTAAATAGGGGTTTATTTTGGCAGCCCTATGGAATGGAGGTATTCGCGTACATTATTTGAGTCTTTGGCGATTTTAGTTTTAAGAGGATGAAGTATTGGTCATTGACAGATGTTTTGGAGTCTCTGACGCAATTTCAAACTTAAGCAAGACAACAACTCAAGCTGTTTATAAGCATCTCGGCTTGCTAAACTTGTTTAATTTTGAAGCTGCTGTCTGAGTTCTCCAGCATTATGGCACGAAACATCAGACACACAAATATGGTTTAGACCATGTAATATTGCCCTTAAAGCAAAATTGTACAATAAATTGATGAAACAACTATACGTTTAGAGATGATAATTAAGACTATGTCTACATTGCTGGTCGTGCTGCAACTTCTATCTCAGATTACCTGAATTTTAATTATCACTGTAGTTGTTGATGCAAGGGCAGAGGTCAGGACCACACCTTGCACACAATTCATGTGAGTTTTTGTTCTGGTAGCTGCATATACATCTCGGTCGTCCTGGCGAGATTGCCTTTACCGGAGGGCTGTGGGCGTCGAGGCGTCTTCAGAGGAGACAAAGGATTCGGCTTGTGACCTGGTTGCTCTGGCGGGGAAACTCTGGTATTGGAAGGCCGGCAACAGGTGCCGCTACCCACAGGGCCGCGTCGCAATATCTATTCAAATGAGAGTCGGTGCGAACGCGGGCCTAAGCGTTAAGTTAGCGCGACCTGTCGCGACTAGGCACCAGAGACACAGTGAGTGAGTGTGTGCGTGTGTGTGTGTGTGTGTGTGTGTGTGGGACGCGGTAAGGCGGCGTTGCGTCAGGCGGGCCGGGCTGAGAGCCAATCTGCGCGGCGTTTGTTATACAGCTCATTACCGCCGTGATTAACTTTGATGTTGGCCGAGGAGGGCCCCGGTCGATATACCCTGAGGCGGTTGTCGCAGGGCGGAATCCCATAACACTACAGACTCCGTCAGAGTCGACTACACACCCCGGATGACTTACATATATGTGAATCGGTTCAACGAGTTACGTTGTCAAAGAGTCGTGGGGTGGTCATGAAATACCGTACCACGCCGCTGGACTAGCCTAAGGAAAATGTCACTGCCCTCAGATGTAAAGTGTAGTATAGTGCTCCAATTCATTTTTCACTTTAAAGAGGGAACAAAAAAGTTCAAATGTGTGTGAAATCTTATGGGACTTAACTGCTAAGGTCATCAGTCCCTAGGCTCACACACTACTTAATCTAACTGAAACTAACTTACGCTAAGGACAACACACACACCCATGCCCGAGGGAGGACTCGAACCTCCGCCGGGACCAGCCGCACAGTCCATGACTGCAGCGCCGTAGACCACTCGGCTAATCCCGCGCTAAGAGGGAACAATGCTGCATCATTTCATGCTAGGAAGGTGGAAGTACACAACAATGTATCATCGTATGTGCATCGTGTCAGAATGTCACTGAGATAAAGAAACGTAAGGCGATTCTTTTGACTTTCGTCTGGCCATAGCTGCTGTTTCTTTGACTGCTCGTCAAAGTCGAACACACAAAATTTTACTTACCTAATTATATAAATGAATAAAATATGTACTTAACTTTGACACAGATCTTCGTCACAGGATTGCTTCATGATTTACAACTGCCATTGACTTGGAAAGCATCACTTGATGCGCACTTTAATCAGCTGTTCACTTGCAGTGAAAAACTGTTCGCAGTGTCTTCTTCGGTTTACAGTGTCGTTTGTAAACGTATCTACATGTGGATTCATTTAAACGCACAGCTTTCCTTAAAAATTAAATGGTAGTGTGCTATAATCATCAGTGACACGTGTACGTCTTATGAGTTTATCTACATCATGCCAGTTCAGTCTGGAAATACAAAATAGAGAAATGTTAAGATGGTCGTTCTAATACTTCGTGTGTCCTATACCTGGCGATTCAGTTCCTGCTAGCGATGAGTTTCACGCAACCCACGTCGTCTTCAAATACTATGTGCAAGGTTTTGATATTCTTCCGCTCGACACACGCAAAGTATTCGTCCTATAGAAAAAAATGAACATTTATTTTTGTAGAAAATGTATTATAGTTAAATTTTGTACTGGGATAAATTTTTGCTAAGGCTATAGATTACGAATTATGTAAGGAAAGAGATACAAAAGTGACCTTCAAATGCGTTTTTTTTAATAACTCGAAAAACCGTGGCCTCCATCGTAAACGCATCCCAGTACAAAATGTAACGAAATTAAATTTCCTACAAAAACGCCCCGCTCTCTTTTTCTGTAGGGCTAATGGTCTGCGCATAGCCAGTGAGAGAATATGAAAGTCTCATATGTGGTTTTTGAGGGCATTGCGTGTTTTTATGCAGCCGATCGCTGGAGGCAGCTCAGTCACCTTTTATATTCCCCCTCCCCTCCCCCTCTTACTTGATTACAACCTACCGAACTTTCATACAGCCATTTTAAACTGTCAGAAAAATCTTTCTTTCGAATGTTGTTAAACTTGCGCACCACTTTACCTTGAATGTTAGCTATGTCGTCAAAGCGTTGACCCTTCATGTGAATTTCTGCATTTCGGCATTTTGTGGTAAGTTCGCATTGATAACACAGTCTCGTCTCCCATGACGATTTCTTTTTCGGAAAAGGAAATTGTCCACGTTTTGCACCTCAGTCAAGTTGCAGCAGGGGTCCATGCGTCGCTTTTGTTCGGGAGTCAAGGTGTGCTGGACAAACTTCGAACAAACTTTCCTCTTCCTCAAATCATTTTGGAGATTCTCTATGAACATTGATTAAGAGCTGTTACTCCAGTGCGACGTGTGACACGAGAAAGCTAATACACTATGGCGGCACGTCCATTACTTAAAACCGCCTGCTCACAACTGACTTGTCGAACGCACATCTGTTGTTGACAGTTGTTACGAGTAGTTCAAAATGGTTCAAATGGCTCTGAGCACTATGGGACTCAACTGCTGAGGTCATTAGTCCCCTAGAACTTAGAACTAGTTAAACCTAACTAACCTAAGGACATCACAAACATCCATGCCCGAGGCAGGATTCGAACCTGCGACCGTAGCGGTCTTGCGGTTCCAGACTGCAGCGCCTTTAACCGCACGGCCACTTCGGCCAGCCGTTACGAGTAGTTCGCCGGCCGTTGTGGCCGAGCAGTTCTAGGCGCTTCAGTCTGGAACCGCGCGACCGCTACGGTCGCAGGTTCGAATCCTGCCTCGAGCATGGATATGTGCGATGTCCTTAGGTTAGTTAGGTTTACGTAGTTCTAAGTCTAGGAGACTGATGAGCTCAGATGTTAAGTCCCATAGTGCTCAGAGCCATTTGAACCATTTTTTTTACGAGTAGTTCAAGCTCCCGCCGCAGTTATTGCGCTGACCTTGGTTGTACGCCAGGATTGGAATGAGACTCGATACTTTTTGGACGGAAGGTGTAAAAGTTAAGACTGCCCGTAGGTCATTCTTTAAAAAAAAGGATTATTTCTGTGGATTTGCAAAAATAGTTTTGTGTGGGATAATGATATTATGCTATTGCTTGGTTCTCTTTTTCTAATATAGGAGAAACGAAATATGTTTATTCTGTGACTTTCTGTCGGCGTCACGGCCTGTGGTGACAGGACACTAACTGCACAATACCGACGCCAGGAGAGGATTCGATCGCATCCTCATGAAGAACCACGCCTGCTTTTACCTAAGGCTATATGGACGTATTTTGGGAAACCTAAATCAAGATGGGTAAAAGTAGCTTTGTAACCAGCTCCTCCGTAATACGATTTGTCTCGCGCGAATGTGAATACAGTTGCATCGATCGTTTTTCTGACGATTAAGAATCACTCTCTGCACTAGTAATTCGACTTCTTTCGAAAACTGCAGCCACTCTTTCGGCAGGGAGCTGTGTTCCTTCGATTGAAACGTATTATCAGATTATTACGTAAGGGATTAATGAAGTGCTTCGACATACTGGCCATTTTGGCGAAACTAATGGTACGATGCTTCGAATAGTGTGGATAAAATACTACATCCTTTAGAAGTACGTTACGAGGCACTAGCAGCTTTACTTTAACGTATGACGCCTCACAAATTTCATTTGTAGAACATTCATAATTATACCACTAATAATCTTATTCAGGCGTCCTCCATTTTATTACCGTTGTGATTAAAAGTCTTTGAACTGCAGTAATAAAATGAAGAGGCGTCTTCGTTTCAGTTATGCCTCAGAGAGGAAATGCTTTGTGTGAAATGATCAATCTGCATATTTCTCCTTGACGGTCCTTTAGTCCATTTACGAAATGAGAATGTCTAAAGCTTCTCCCGTTATTCACTTACTGTGACGACATCCTTCATCATTTCAGGTAACGTCAAGTTTGAAGCGACGAGTCAGCCACTGTGATCAGTTTAATCTATTCCCTTCTCGTGAAATCCAGCAACCTTCGCGAAGTGGAGAGGCTGTGAGAGTTAATGGAGAGGAAGGGCGGACAACGAGCTCACTCCATCTTCCCTGACCAAAATTAGTCCGAAGCGTATTTATACTTTATTTTCCATCGCAGAAGGGTCCCCCCCCCCTCCCCGCCCCCCAATTCATACTCTAAAGAACAAATTTTTAATTGATTTTCAATGAGAAGGCTCTCCGCAAGATGGGTTCCTCGATTGCTCATGCTTGACCAAAAACGGAATCGTGTGAAGTGTTGCAAGGACAGTTTGCAGCTGTTTAGGAAGAATCTACAGGATTTTAAGCGTCTTTTCGTCACTGTGGATGAAACATGGATACATTACTATACTCCTGATGCCAATCAACAAACTAAACAATGGGTTACCAAGGGAGAATCGGCACCAAAAAAGGCGAAGACCATTCCTTCGGCCGGAAAGGTTACGGCGAATGTGTTTTGGAATTCGCAAGGGATAATATTCATCGACTATCTGGAAAATGGTGAAACTATTACAGGTGCATATCATTCATCGTTATTGGATCGTTTAACAATCGAGCTGCAAGAAAAACGCGATTGGACTTCAAAAACGCCCTTTTCCATCACAATGCACCAGCACAAATCAGTAGCTGTGGTCGCAAAATTAATGGAAATAGAATACCAACTCGTTTCATATATCCCCCTATTCTCCAGAATGGCTCCGTTGGACTTCTATTTGTTCCCCAATTTGAAGAAATGGCAGGCAGGACAAAGATTTTATTCAAACGAGGAGGTGACTGCAGTAACCAATAGCTATTTTGCAAAGTTGAACTATTTCTGGAATTCGGAAGGGATCAAAAATTAGAACAGCGTTGGACGAAATGAATAAGTCTAAAAGGAGACTATGTCGAAAACTAAAATAGGTTTACCCCAAACACGTTAGTAGTTTTTATTTTTGCACGGACTTTTCAAACGCCCCTCGTTTAGTGATACAAGCAGCTTAAAATCATATTTAGTTCATGAGTGGTAAGTCGAGCCCGACTTCCGATCCAAACCTTCCTTCACAAATGGATAACCGAAGTTCAAGCGAGAAGGAGATCGGGTAATGAAGGTAGATGTATTCCTGCTTCTGAGCAAGTTCACCCAAGAAGGGTGCGCATACGGTGTGGTCAGACAAGGCATTGGAGCAACCTACAACGGTCGCTTAAAGTCCGGTGATTGGATCCGGCTGGCAGCTTTGCGGCGCCTCAAAGAGAGGGTGGCGAGCAAGCGGCAGGCCCATCGGCGGAGCTTTCGTCGTTGGCCGGCGGACCGGGTCAGAGGTCAGTGACCGCGAGGGGCCAGAGGCCGGACGGCCGCCGACCGCTGTCCCATCAGCAGCGCTTTCATCTTTCACCCTCGCTGAAAGCGCCGCTGCGGTGGGGCGCTGCGGCCAGCCTTATCGGACAGCTGCGTAGCGGAAGCGGTTACCGGGAGCCGGGAAAACGGGAGAAAGTGCTGAGTCGCGGTGACACTCTTGCACTACGTACGGTTATTCTTGATACTTATGTCATTCTGAAATTCGATGCAACCTTTACTAAGGACTTAAAGGAACACAAGACGCATACACTGGCAGTATTAGTTTTACGAGGGATAGGCGAAATAACGTGAACGCCTGAGCCTACTTGGGAATGGTATATTAATGAGTTGGACCCCCAATTGCACTTAAAACAGCTGCGATTCTTCTTAGAATATTGGCATATAATGATAGTATAGTCTCCAGTGGAATATTATGCCACTCTTCGATCAGAACCTCTTCTAACTCCTGTAGTGACGAGGGAGGTGGAAATCTGTTTCGTAGTCTCCGCTCCAACACCGCCCACACTTGTTCGATATTGTTCAAGTCCAGGGACTGTGCTGGCCAAGGAGACCCTGCAGTTCAGTTGCATGTTCTTCATACCATGGTTGTACTGTCCTGGCAGTGTGAATGGGTGCATTACCGTCTTGAAATACGACATCACATTTGGGGAACAACATTTGAAACATGGAGTTCACTTCATCACCTAAAATGTTCACACAGTCGTTGGCTGTAACACGGCTTTTGAGATAATGATGGGACCAGCAGAATAACATGGTGTGGCTGCCCAAACCATCACACTTCCACCTCCATGCTTAACCGCTGGAATGAAGCAATGAGGACTGTAGCCTTCTTGTGGTGTTCTCCTGACGTAAACCCAGCCTGCTCCTGACACCATGTTTTACTCTTCTTTGCGTTGGTTGTCGTCACAAACGGTTTTGGTATAGCAGATTGTCCATGAATATTCGCTTTATAGAGGTCTCGGCGGACAGTGTCGATAGATACGGGGTGTCGAAGATGGCTATTGAGCTCTGCTGTCACGTTAACCGCCGTTGTTTTGTGTTATTTTGACAAAATTCGTGTTAGCGTACGACGATCTGTCTCATTTAGCTTAGATTTGCGCCCACAGTTACGTTTACACAATGATGTCTTTCCATGTTTTGTGTAGGCCGTCATGACTGTTGAAACAGTTGTACTTGAAACATTCAATAAGTTGACTGTCTTGGTTACTGATACTTTAGCTAATGCGGCCCCCACAAACTGCCCCCTTTAGAACTCTGTTAGGTCCTTCATAGCGCGTCGACCTTGGCCTCTGAATGCAAATACGAAGTGTGCACTTCTCGTAAACAGCCTGCACTGATGCTTAATCCCTAATGAACACGCACAGTCCAGCGTGACACGTGCCTCACCTGAGTTGTTGATCGTCAAGCACAACCATCCCATTACTACCACTGTTTATATTATTTTGCCTATCCCCTGTATGTACTGCCGATCATTTTTACAGTTAATCATAATAATAATAGAGCGGGTCATTTTACATTCATATGCAGATATGGCTACATGGTGACCATTTACAACAGGTGTTTTGTATACAGCGCGAATTCCTACTGACATCTAGTATACACTGGTGTGAGTTCTTAAGGAAGAATGGCTGAATATGTTGTGTCCTTTTTAAATCGAGACAGCGACCATTTGCGGAATACCACTGCATATAATTTTTAAGAACGTCATTTCCCATTACTTCTATTGCTATGTCTTTCTGTATTGACTACAGTACCAATGTCATCTGGAAAAAGAACTAGAACTACTTCTGCTTGTATATCAGGCAGAAGGTCTCTTCCGTGTATGAGAAACAACTGTACACCTGCGACTGAGTTTTGTGGAACCTCATAATGATCTCTCCCCAGGCAGAAAGTTCCCCTTGTTCCTGGATTATTAAGTACAACTATTTGCATTTTTTAGATTATATACGTCATTATCCATTATCCATTAACGCCATCCACATCACTCTAGCAGGAAAACCACGGCAGCCCCCACATTTCCCCAATTATGCAGCATCAGTGATGACGGCGAGGCGTCTCAGTTTTATTATATCTGAGCGCATAACACCCTTTCCCTTGGAAATGCATGGTTACAGAGGACAGTTTAAGATCAGATGGGACGAGTACGGAATGAAAACATCACACAACGAGAAATATTAGCAGCCTTGACGGTGCAACGTTTACTACAAACCATCGTTATGATCAACAACGAACCCAAATAGATTACATACTATAGAGAGGAACAATGATGAGAAATGTCGATTGGAACATACTCTTTGCAATTCTAATGGTAACAGAAATAAAATTCGCGTTATGAAATATAATGATACACTGACTTTTGAGAAAAGCAATCTGAAGAACAATAAGAAGCTTAGAACAAAGGTTAGCGCTGATGGATAAGAAATATAAAAACTTTGCTTCCATCCTCACTGTAATACTTTCAGGGATGGCAAAGGACTCGGAAGGTCACTTGAACAGAATAGATAGTGCCTGTGAAAGAGATTATAACATGGAAATGAAGGAAATGTGACAAGGATAATGAAGTGAGGTTGACTTGAGTCAAATGATGCTGAGGGAATTAGATGGTCACTTCTACAAATCGAGAAGTGTATGAATAATTGTGTGCCTAAATATTAGAATGAGAATCTGTGTTCCCTAACTAGTCTAGATGTTGAGAATTCGTTCAGATTTGTACAAATTTTGTTCGCTACTGTGAAATAAACCATTTTCCGAACGTCCTCGTACTTGAGCCTCAATTCATAATGCATGTTTGATAATTTCAATTTGGTGATCGATAATGGAATAGTGAAGTAACGTTTATTTCTATACTCTAAAGAAATGCATGAAATATTAACTGATGAACAATCAGAAGCTGTTCTTAAAAACAATAAAGTGAAAATATATGGTTGGCAAAATGATGATTTCTCTTTTGTCAGGGAAGGTTTTCCTGCTAAGATTGATGAAACTGACTGGTAAACAATAAGAACCTCAAGATTTCATACCAGTAGTAAAGAGAGGAAAAAGTCCTCGTACAGTAAATTACAAATAGAGTGAAGATGCAGATGAAGTATCGTGAAAAATAATTATTTTCAACTTTATAATACAACGTACTAATAAAGTTTATTTACTGGCAGTAGCAAATTATTACTTGCCAGAAATTAATATATGATGACTACTTCCTTACATTTTTGAAGTTGCGCAGGAGGATTAACAAAAACCTATATTAGAAACCATATGATTAAAAAATAGTAACATTAAGAATCATATATTCTGTATGCGTTAGCAAATACACTTCTCTGTTTCGAATGAAATGTGTACGTAGCTGGATAAAATGTTCTTATTGAAGAAACAGCAAAGACCAGTAAATATTCACGATAACTGCGACCTGAGGTGCACATATGTGGACCTTCATTTATGCCTTAGCAAATCACCAAAAAATATTTCATTTGCATTTGTTTCACGCCTGTTTATTAGTTTGCTTGGAAATATGAAAAGAAAAATTTCCTGCAATTTTTTTTGTCTTCGGAGTGAAGAGGATAAGGAAAACCCAAATGATGGGGTAAAAACAGCAATGTGGATTAAACCAGATCGGCTCACCGTTGCATTATAGGTAACACAGAGGTGGCTTTATTAAACTGCGGCCTCAGATGACATTCAGGAATTATTCTGAACGGCTACTTGCTATCCAGGCTGACTGTTGGGACATCACAAAGTGTGAGCCATGCGTGGATGATTTCATGCAAGTAGATGAAATGACAACAGAGATTTTGAGCCATAGATGAATATAAACTCGTTTCTTGACCAGTTAAATTTAAAAGATAAATATTTAAAAACGAAGGCTCAAAACGATATCTAAGTCGTTACCCAATGGCTGACGGCGATGCCCTTGGCACTGTAGGGCACCCTCTCTGTCCCAACATAACTCGTGGCTGCTTATCTATCAGCAGCAGTTATAGTGACTGAGGCATCTGCAGCTGGACAGGCGCTATCGCCGCCGTACAGATGGGTAATGATGTATCGTTTTAGAGCATACATTTACATCATTGACTTCTCTACGTAATATAGCACTTTTGATTTTGTTATTACAGTGCAAACACTGACGATGGCCCGTAATTAAAAGACCGAAACCGGCTCCGATCGAGACTGTTTTTAAATATAAAGATCGCTGTTCTCCAATAATGTTACATAAAATCGTGACAAGGAAATGGTATTTACCGAGCCATATTAGGAAGAGCAAGGGGCCCAACCCCCCCCCCCCCCCCCCCTCCGATTAAATAGTGGTATATATCGCCCGACCTCAGGAGCGTGCGCATTGCACACTACACACCCGCGCGGAAGCCAGCGTGTTAGCTCGAGGAGCAACAGCGATTGCTACAGTCGGGACACGAAGCGTGTCGTACACGGTGTCCCAGCTGTTGCCGGCTCTCGTATATCTTGCGGAGGACGCCGCACGGAGGGTCGGGTAGCAGTAGCAGCCTGTGCTGTGATACAGCGGCACTGCGCTGCTCAATCCGAGCCGCACCGTGGACTCGCCGTCCCGCACTGATGACGTAGCTCGATGCTCGCATCCACTTGCTGGCAGCGCACACAGTGCGGTAGACACACCCGTCATTTGTCACAGCGGCGGGCGACAGCTGCGTTGTGCGGCTGCTCCGGGAGCAGATATCCACACTGTAATAGTGGCGGCTGTGTGGCTCTCCCCGTGACCTACCACCGTTAATGGCTGATAACGCAGCGGCAGAGGCGCTGCGATACAACACACTGTAGGAAATCTTTTCTACTATTCAAAATCTGCGCCTATGAGCATATGCC